>NW_027071937.1:9918625-10374054 GCF_038088225.1 Cyrtonyx montezumae
AGAAAACTGGTTATCTAAGTTGATGGGGGTTTTATTCTTGTTATGTTGACTTACTTTTGTTATGTCAGTACATATAACAGACACTTTGGCATAAGGAAAACTACAGTGCAGTGTGTGATGTTTACAACCATGGGTGAGGGGTTTCATCTCATCTGAGATCAACATATTGTCAAAATACTGACTGAAGGAATTTTCATAGGAGATAAAACATCTGTCTAGGGAAAACAGTGTGTAATACTGCTGTACCTTGAAGGACTTAAATGGGAAAAAAAATGCATTACCTTAGAAAACAGTTTATTACTTTGTCTTTAAAAATGTAGTGTACCAGTACATGTGAAATAGTCATGATGAAAAGTACTTCTTTTCAATGAGCACCTGGTGCTAAATCATTCGTAGACGACCTGATTCTGGGTCGGGGTTTTGTACGTAGCAGAGCAGTTTTACTAGCGCAACAACACATCATCAGTAGGGTGAAACTAACCTGTCTCACGACGGTCTAAACCCAGCTCACATTCCCTATTAGTGGGTGAACAATCCAACGCTTGGTGAATTCTGCTTCACAATGATAGGAAGAGGTGACATTGAAGGATCAAAAATCGACATCACTATGAACACTTGGCTGCCACAAGCCAGTTATCCCTGTGGTAACTTTTCTGACACCTCCTGCTTAAAACCCAAAAAGTCAGAAGGATCGTGAGGCCCCACTTTCACGGTCTGTATTCGTACTGAAAATCAAGATCAAGCGAGCTTTTGCCCTTCTGCTCCACGGGAGCTTTCTGGCCTCCCTGAGCTCACCTTAGGACACCTGCGTTACGCTTTGACAGGTTTACCTCCCCAGTCAAACTCCCCACCTGACGCTGTCACCCTTTCCTGTATGGCAAATGACAAAGAGATAGTTCTGCTGGAAACAAGGGCATTCTGCAGAAAGGAAAAGTGGACAAGCATGAAATAAAAGAGAACCTAAGGAAAAAAACTCCAGGAAGAAACATCAGGGTACAGAAAATAATAAATATCATGAAGAAAGAAGGAGCAGAATATAGGCAGTGGTGATGGGAAATGGGCATAGAAAGAAGCAACGGAGGAAAGAATAACAGAAGTGACAGGGAATAGGAACGTCAGACATTAGATGGAGATAATAGGAAGTTACAGAATAACAGGAAATGACAAAGAATATATAGGAACAGAAAAGAATGACAGGGAGTGAAAGGAATAGCAAGGCATGATGGAGAATAGATGTGTTGCACAAAGAAATGCAAAGCTAAAGCACCTAGCAGCCTTTACTGGGCTTCGTGCCTGAGGTTCACTAACAGCAAAAGGGGTACAGTGGATGGAGTGGGACAGCCCACCCGATCAGAAGAGATGCAAGCCTCCACTGAAGGTGATCTGACACACCACAGATCAAGCCACATTTGCTGAACCACTCATTTCACTTGTTTATAGCTCTGTATGACCCCTAAGCTGGCTGGTGATTACCAGCTTTCCTTATCCATGTCATTGGGTAAGACTGCTAAACGACTTATGCAAATCAGGTACTTTGCTGTCTGCAAGGGATGCAACAAAATAACAGGGTTAAAACATCCACCTGGTATAATGGCACCTAGATTGGCCCAAGGTGAAAGCAGTGCAATATTTAGCCTGGAGAAAAGGAGGATCAGGGGACACCCTACTTCTTTCTACACCTACCTCCTACAAAGGGGTTCACGGTGACAGGGAGGCTGGTCTCCTCTCCCAGGCAGCAGGTGATAGAAGAAGAGGAAATGGCCTCCACCAGGAGAGGTACAGGTGGGATATTAGGAAATATTTCTTTACTGAATGGGCTGTGAAGTACTGGAACAGGCCCAGGGAAGCAGTTAAGACACCATCCCTGGTGGTATTTAAAAGACATGTAGATGCAATGTTTAAGGCACAGCTTAGTGGTAGATTTGGCAATGCTGTAGGTTGCACTTAATGATCTTTAGTTGTAATACAAATGGAAAGTGCAATAATAACAGCAAAGCAGCGAGATCCTAGGCTGCAGAAAGTGAGGATTTGCTCAAATGCAACAACTGTGGGTATAGAAATAAGGGAAATAAGCTATTTACCTTCACAAAGCTTCAGGTGATCTCCAGCAAGAACTCCTTGCCTCCACTGCCTTAAATGAGGTCTGGGAAGGGGTGGATCCTGGCTCCAGCCCTTCTGGTCACTCAAGTACTTTACATGCACCTGAGTTCCTCCATCCTGGCCTTGCCTTCCCACCAGGCTCTCCATCATTTCTTCAGGACATGACTGAGCATTTCCGCTACAGCAGTCATTTCCAAACTAAACCATTCCATGGTTCTGTATACGTGCATTCTTGCCGTAGATGGAAAAGTACATGCAAAGATGGAGACTATGTGTAAATAAAAGATTATGGGAAATAGGGAATGATAGGAAATAGATTGGGATTAGCCAAGAAAAAACAGGGAAATTAGGGAGCAGAAAGGTTGGGGAACAGAACAATACATGATGTTATGATGTGGAATACCAATAATAAAAATCATAAAACCATGACAGTCTTGCACCTAGGGAGGAATAACAGCGTGCGCTGGTACAGGTTGGGGGATGAGCTGCCGGAGAGGAGCTCTGAGGAGAGGAACCTGGGTGTCCTGGTGGATGACAGGTTAACCATGAGCCAACAGTGTGCCCTGGTGGCCAAGAAGGCCAATGGGATCCTGGGGTGCATTAAAAAGAATGTGGCCAGCAGGTCGAGGGAGGTGATCCTTTCCCTCTACTCTGCCTTGGTGAGGCCTCACCTGGAGTACTGTGTCCAGTTCTGGACTCCTTTGTACAAAAAAAACACAGGGATCTCCTGTACAGAGTCCAGTGGAGGGCTACAAAGATGATAAAGGGTGTGGAACACCTCTCCTATGAGGAAAGGTTGAGAGACCTGGGGCTGTTCAGCCTTGAAAAAAAGGAGACTCAGAGGGGATCTGATCCACATCTATAAATATCTAAGGAGCAGGAGACAAAGGGATGAGGCCAGACTCTTCTCAGCAGTGTGTGGTGATAGGACAAGCGTGATAGTTCCACAAAAATGTGTGTGGGAACTTCTTCACAGTGCAGTGATGAAGCACTGGCACAGACTGCCCAGAGAGGTTGTGGAGTCTCCTACTCTGGAGATGTTCAAGACCCACCTGGACTCCTACCTGTGCAACCTGGGCTGGGGAGCTGCTTTGGCAGGGGGTTGGACTCAGTGATCTTTAGAAGTCCTTTCCAAGCTCTACAATTCTGTGATTCTGTGAGAGGAGGCACTGCAGGAGCTGTGCAGAGAAGGGACCTGCATTGCAGTGGAAAGCTATGTCCACACATTGCCAGATGAAGCTCCATGAAGACTGTTATGTTACAGATTTAGAAGCCATCTCCAGAGTCAAAGCCTTTCCAAGTCTAGAGCATCTTTATGAAGCCTCCAGGTGTATCTGTGCAGGGGTGCCATGTGGCTTCCAGGAGAGCAGCCCACAGGAAGGCAAGCAGCGGCATCAATCTGTGCTCCTTTAGCTCCCCTGAGATGCAGATGTCCCTCCTAGCTCTCTTCCTAGGGCACAGATGTGCCCCTTCCATCAAGGCTGAGGATGAGCTTACATCAGGGTGACATTGCCCAACCCAGCAACCTAGTGACGGTCAGAAACTAGGTTTGAATCAAGCTCTAGGGGAAAGTGTGGGGAGAATCCTCCCCCAACAACTCACACCTCCCCGCGCAGTACTGCAGTGCCTTTGCATTGTCCTTTCTCCATTCCTCCAAAGGTTACACAGCACTCAGTGCAGATCTCTCATGGAGGAAGATGAATTGCAGTTTATATGCTCCTAACACCGTCAAGCATACAACACATAGAGCCAGGGAAGCACACAGCACGATCAGTTGATCAGTCAAGGAGGGATGGAACCTTACTCCAGGTGGAACTGCATTTTCCGAGTATATATTATTTTGGTTTTACACTGCAAACGCTGTGAGCAGCACAACCAGATCTGGATCTCCCGAAGTCATCCGAGGGCATTTTGCTGCAATCACAGCGGTCGGGATGGACTTCTGGCGGGGCAGGCTCCCCCCCCCCAAAGCAGCTCCCAACAATCCGCGCCCTGCGAACAGCGCCCGCCACCCCGGCGCGCTACAGGAAGCGCTACGGCGGACCGACGCAAGGCTGCCGCTAAGAAGTCACACTGTGACTGGCTAGAATCCCTGCCACCTCGGAAGGACAGCGATGAGGATTGGCTGACGTCATTTCTCCACCCCTTAGTGGGAGAGCGGCGAGGGCTTCTCTGATTGGCCATCGCTTTTCGCTTCCGCCTCCTCTGCCGCGGCGGAGCAGCAGCAGCCGCCATGGCGGTGGTGGGTGCTGCGCGGTGCGTGGGGCGGATCAGGGTGGCAGCGACCGTGCCACAGTCTGCGGTGCACAGCCAGCACCGCTCCCGCACTGCAGTACCTGCCCGGTGTTGAGTCACCGTGGCAGGCCGCCAGCGGTTTGGGACCTTCCCGTGCCCTCAGGGTCGGGGTCTGAGGCAGTTCTGCTGAGGCTGGAGAGGCGACACCACTGCCCCGATGCTGAGGACAGCTGTGGCCCAGTAGCTCGGAGCCTGGTAGCTCGGAGGCAACCTGCTCCTGTGCCCAAGCATGGGGAGAGTAGTAGCTCTGCTCCTCTGAGCAGAGGATTGGGGTTGGGGCTGCACCTTTCCCAGGGGGTGTGACAGCCTTTGGCCCTGCCGTTTGAACTGGAGACGTTGTATCCCCATCCCTAGTGCAAATGGTGCTGGCCGTGCAGGGGGTAGTGCTGGCACACCCTCATTCCTGGGCTTGGGCAGTGGCCTTGACAGCAGCTATGCTCACAGCCCTGCTCCTTTTGTCCCAGCTTGACAGCTGTGAAATCAGGATCCACACGTGGTGAGTATGACCCTCAGCATGTTCTGAAACATCCACTCTGGATCTGCTTTACCCTCCTCTTTCCAGCCATGCTCAGGTCTCCTCAGCTGTCCACAGTTGCCCCTGCCTCATTTCTGTCCCTTAGTCTTCCACTCAGGACTGTTCAGGTCAGTGGGTTCCCAACTGCATAGCTGGGTACCCACATCCCCAGCTGTCTCCCTTCTTCCTCAGATTCCACTACCTCTGTCTGTCCCTATGTCCCTTGTCCTCTCCTCCCTGCCATTCCCTAGTTCAGCTTTGTGTCTGCAGGGTAGACCTGGATGTGGTGGCCATGGAGCGATGTAAAGCAAGCAAAGGCGGTGACAGAGCCTTTATTTGAGGTAGAGGCGCTACGGAAAGAGATATTAGAGATAAGGGGGATGAACTCACCCCTCCCGGCGACCACATAGTTAAGGAACGCGGCCGCCTCTCGTTCGAACACTGGCGCGCCGGAAGGAAGGGAGCCGGGGGAGGGGGGGGGGGGCAACCCGCGCATGTTCTGAGCGTATCTGTGCTCCCGGAAGCACCGCCGAGAGGGAGAGGGGGGGAGGACTGGTGGACCTGGGCTCCTCCACTCAGGTCACTCAGGTCACTCAGATGCTCATTCACTGGTTCAGGCTGTGACCAGGCAATTCCACTACAAGCGACTTCAGACAGCCCCATCCCTGCAGGATTAATGCGCGTAAGTAAGGAGACAGGCTGTCTCTAGGAGCCTTGGACACCTAGAACACTCTAGAACAGCCTGGGCTGTGCTAGATCACTTGAGACACCCAGGAGAAACAGCACCTAGGGGCTCAACTATCAGAACAAGAACAGGGCACCCCAGAGACACTGTAGAAGCATTCTGGAGCACCTGGGACCCCTTAACATGTTGGAATCATACTGGGACATTGTGGGGATTCCAGATGCTTGTGGAACAACCCCAGAACATGCTCTAGGCATGTGTGGGACACCTGAAGAATTCATCTGGGAATCCCTAAAAAAACGCCATGCCTGAGGACACTGAGACAACCCCTGGTACCTTATCTCAGGATACTCAGGGATGTCCTGGGATACCACCATTCACCATCATATTCCTCTAGTCCCCCTCTCATCTGCATGGTATCCTGGTCAGTCCCAGTGTCCCACTCAAGGCACCTTAGAACCCATTCCTGGGTGCATACGTCTGCTCCCAAGATGCCCCCATATCTCTCATTGGTGTTGTTCCTCTGCTTCACAGCACTCTAGGTGTCTTGTTACCACTATATCCTACCTCTCAAAGTGTCCCAGTGTATCCCTGCTCCTCTCCCTGAAAGTGCCCACATTGCATCTCCAAAGGATGTTCTGGTCCCTTTTGGTTTCCCTGCTGTGTTGTCACAAGTTGTCCCTTTCATGTCTGTGTCCCCTCTGGTGTCCCTGTGGGCACTCTAATGGTATGCCTGTTTTTCCAATGTACTGGCAGAGGTCCTGCTGGCTCCCCCTGACATTCTGGATGCCTATGAGGTGGCAGTGGAACTGGGCCAGGAGTTAGACCTGTCCCCAGGGCCACTCTCAGCCCTGCTGGGCATTGTGCATTGTGCCATCTCCATGTACAGGGCCAGGAAAGGGTGTGTGGGTAGGGAAAGGGCACAGCACTGCAAAGGTCTTACTCAGCACTGACTCCCTCCACCCCAGAGACACCCCTGCCTGATGTGGAGGAGTGCTATGCCTACTTCAGTGAGCTGCTGCTGTGCCATGCTGTGTATGTGAGTCTTCACCCCTCACATGCTTATTGCACCGCAGGTGATCCTTGCTCAGTGGTACCAGTGTGCCCCCTGCACACTCCCCATGTTTCCTGGCATCCTCACAGCAACCTAGATATGTCTCATGAAGTTATTGGCATTGACACACTCCATCTGCACCTATTGAAGCCTGTGTGGTCCTCACATCTTCCCTGTGCACTTGTAGGGCCTCCTGTGCTCCTTGCATGCTTTCCATATGCTTACTTATGTCCTCAGCACTCCAGGTGTGCCTGTTGGTGCCTTGTACCTGATAGAGCCTGCGCACTCTTGCACATTTCCTTGCAGCCTTACCAGAACCTGCACATTTCTTGTGCTCAACACCATCAAATTCCTGACACTCCCACCCTCCCCCCCTCCTCTCCCACACCCTCTACATGCTTCCCATCCACTGACTTTCTCTTGCCTGCTGCTGCCATGGTGCCATCATTGTAGCATCCTCCAGTCAATGTGGCTGTATTTGGGCTGACCCAAGTGGCCTGCATTGCAGCACACTTCCTTGGAACTGTCCTTTGGCATGCCAAGCTCTATGCCTACATCCTTATGCCTCAGGTGAGCTCAGTACTGTTGAAAGTAAATGTGCAATGGAGGCAAGGTCTGCCATAATTTCACTGCCTGTCTTCTGTCCTGACCCCAGGCTTGCCTTGACCTGACCCTGCTATATGTGGGAAGCTCATGCCCACCACCCTCTCCCAGGAGCAAGGAGAGACCCCTGGGAATCCCAACACAGGTGGGATCCTCCTGGTTGAAGGGTAATGGGTTAAATGCTGAGATTTCAGGGGTCTTGGGTAATGAAAGGGATCATAAAGTAAGTGAAGGGGCACCCCTGTATCTGGGATATACCCTAGGGTCTCAGAGGGCTGGAGGGTCATGGGAAAGGTAATGGGATTCTGTAGGTACATGGGTTCCTGTATGTACTCAGTGGTCCCAGAGGTCTGGTGGGCTTAAAGGGGTACCTTGTGGTTATGATGAAGGCCTTTTGAAGCACCACAGCATGCAGAAGGAGCAAGGAGAGCCATTAGAGTTGTGAAGTTCTGGGAGAAGTCTGGAAGACAGCCCAAGACCATGGGTGGCCTTTGGAACTCCCAAGAGCAGCCTGTACATTGCTTCATTCCCATGGTTCTGCTGTGGCCTTTTTAATCCATCAGCAGCTTTGTCTTGAGCTCTGTCTTCTCTGTCTTGCTGTGTTCCTGGTGATACATATCCCTTGTGTTCCCAGTCCCTGCTGTGCCTCATGCCAGCTTCTTAACCTGTTCCTTCTGCCCTATGCTCTTAGGATCCCTCTTCCTTGCCTCTGGTGCCAAGCTGTAGCTTTTGTCACCCTCTGTGTCATGTTTGCATGTCTCCCCAGCTTTACTGTCTGACCTCAGCTCACTTATGTCCCTTCTTTGTTCCCAGGGCCTCTTGTATCTCCTGTTTCCCTAGCGTGAGGCCCTGGGCCCTGTCTTCTCATGCCCCCTGTACCAACATACTTAATGCCTGTGTGTGTCTGCTCCTAGAGTCTCTGTCATAGGAGGCAGCAGTAGATGTCTCTGGGTCTCCCTGGGCCTCTCCTAGGGGCAAGAAACACCTTAGAAGGCCTCAGGGATCCCACCAAGGAAATAAAGGCTTTAGACTGTGCCAGCATCTCTGTTCTCTTTGGAACCTGTTTCATGTCCTTTGGGATCCCCTTTGTCTCTGGGACATCTCTGGGGAAATCCTGTATCCACTGGGACCCTGACATTCTCTGGGACCTCACTCCATTTCACCAGATGCTTCTAGCTGCTCTTGGAGTTCCCCCTATACATCCCAAAGCATTAGAGCCCCATTATCCCACAAATGTTTATTTATTGCTTGTGGCCTCTGTGGATAGGGTTAATCTGCTGATGTTGGTCCAAAAGAACAAATACAGGCACACAGACAGGGCTCATCTACTCCTGGCTGGCAGGCAGGACGCACTGGGGACACTACCCTCCTGTACAAAAGCCATGTCCTTGCTTCTGCCCTGTTGCTTCCTCAGGCCAATGTGAGCTCAGAAGCATGAGCCACAATGCACTCTCAGGAAGATCAGGTTCAGCTCTCAAGGGCAGAGCTCTTCCACATGCAGGAGATAAAAAATTAGAAAGCCCACCTCACTCACTGAAGAGTCCTTTGTGCAAAGCTGAGTGGTGCTCACATAGAGCCAGGGATGTTTCAGCATATCACATGAAGGTTAGAAGTGCACGGCTGACCCTGGCTGGTCAAAGGGATATCTCGTATGCACAGCATTGTGCCAAGCAGTAAAAGGGGAGTGCTGGTCATGCAGTCTAGTTCTGCTCAGGGTCTGCTGCAGAGAGCCCAGTGCAGGGTGCGGAGATGGTGGGGGCCTGGAGCACCTCCTGATGGGGAAAGGCTGAGAGCCCGAGGGCTGTTCAGCTGGAGGAGGGAAGGGGAGAGGGGATCTGATCAGTGCTTGTAAGTGTCTAATGGGCAGGAGTCAAGTGGATGGGGCCAGGCTCTGCACAGTGGTACACAGAGACAGGACAAGGGGCGATGAGCACAAACTGGAGCACAGGAAGTTCCATATGAACGTGAGGAAAAACTGTAGTTTGAGGATGACAGAACAGGTTACCCAGAGAGCTGGTGGAGTCTCCTCTGGACATACTCAGAACCAACCTGGGTGCTTTCCTGGGCAACCTGCTGTACACAATTGCTTTAGTGGAATGGCCTTTGTGGTCTCCAGAGGTCTGTTTCAACCCCTACAGTCCTGTGATTATGTAATCAGACTCTCTGGATCCCTTAGGGACTCTGTGGGGCTTCATGGGACTCTGTGAGGCACCCTGTGCTCTATGGGGTTCTATGGGTCCCAATGTCCCACACCCTCTGTGTCCAGCCCCGCCCACCTGCCTCTAATTCCTGCCCCCTGTCATGGTAGCCCTCCCCCTTTGAGGGACAGCTTGTGGGGAAGGGGCAGCTGTGGGGGGAAGGGTGGCACTGCACCATGACTCCGCCCACACCTCACCATGGCACCTCTTCCCATGTCTCTTCATAGTGTTCCACACCTCCCCCAGCCTCATAGCGCACCCAGACTGCTTCCCCACAACACTTCATAGCAGCCCGATAGCATTCCTTGGTCCCATAGGAGCCCCATATCTCCCACAGTCCCATGGCCAAACCCTCTGCTCCGCAGACAGTAGGAGAAGGGGTGGTGCCACAGCCACGCCTCTGCATGTCCACCACCATAATGGGATGGGGAGGGGCATCAGGGTGTCCCATGGTGGGCAAGGCCACAGTAGAGGGACCTGTAGCCCACATAGCCCGATGAGTCCCATAGCACCATAGAGCCCTATAATGCCCCATAGGGACCCATAGAGCTGTATAGTGTACCCCAAGAAACTGGATCAAGTCAGAGGGGATGCAGCAAAAAGCATTTAATCCTGCCCATAGCTGAGGGGAGAGGGAAATGTATGGATCCCATCAAGTCACAATATACCAGAGGTGGTGGGACACTGGAACTTGGGGGGTGGGAGCTGGGCCTGGAGAACCAGAGGGTCCACCATCAAGATGAAGCGTGGAGGTTATGGGGCAGGAGAAGCTGCCCCATAGTGAGAAAATGAAATCTGTGGATCTGGATTCTTCTTGAGACCCACTTACTTTGAGGGTTGAATGATGGATTTTAGAGATCTGGTGATGGATTTTGGTGGTCCTCACCCTCAACCATTGTCCCATTGTCCTCAGAAGCCCCCAGTACCTCCCAGAAATTCTCCCACTCCTTTTCCTCCTCTTTCTCCATCTTCTCCACTCCCTCCTCATGCTGTGGCCATGCCACAGGGCTGCCACCTCCAGATTTTGGTGGCCATTGTGACAACCGATAGAGCCCTCCCTGACTTTTTGGGGGCTGTGGAATGTACTCTGAACACTGAGGACCCCCCAGACTTGGCCCACACATTGCACTGTAGCTAAACTTCAGGTGACCACCTCCTGGAAAACACACAATGTTGTGCTCTTGTCTGCCTGTGGCCTGCACCAGTAATTCACACACCCCTAAGCGGTCATCATTCCACCCATCATCCTGATCCCACACCTCCACCTTCATCTTTTGGTGCGGGTGTAGCGTCACCCACCCCAAATCAAACTGCGCACCCCACTTGGGCTGATTGCTGTTCCACACCGTTGCTGTCCGTACACGGTGACCACTGAAGTACAACTGCACATATGTATCAGTTGCGGTGAAAACGTCACCATGCCACCCTCTGCCCTCCAACACTGTCACTATTACCCGTGCCATCCCACGGTGTTTGGAACAACAGTCGGCATTGACCACACTGTTAGCTGCACACCCACACTGACACAACCCAACTGTACCGTGACTGGCACACTGATGGCTGCAGTTCACCCTCAATGCTCTCCATGCAATGTAGTGACTGATGGCTGCCTTCAGTGCTGCCCGGCGTGGCTCTTGGTGGGCCAGCAAGGTGTGCAAGGGCCTGACATCAGCGGCGACCAAACCAGGCAGGCGCTGCAGGGAGGCCAACCACTTAGTGTAGTCCTCTGGTGTACCATAGAGGAGGTCGCCGTGTTGCTCACCACCTTCCACCTCCACCAATCTCTCATTGAAGAGCTGATTGAATGCACTGTGGGCTTTGTTGTTTGACTGGGCTTTGTGGCATGCTCTGGACATGGCACTGAGCGTGACTGACTTCATGTTGGCGGTCATTTCTGCACGCAAACAATCAGCCACTTCTTGGGTGCCGGTGCCCATTACAGCGGCTTGGCACAAGCGGATGGCAGTGACAGAGCGGAGGAGCCCGCCCAGTTGGGCCGAGTTGATATAGTGGGTGCCGTATGCAGCCAAGAGGTTGGCATAATCCGGGGCGGTGGTGGGGGTGAAGTGGGGTGGGAGGGATCGAACAGCGTGGAGGAAGTGAGGGGATGGGCTGGGATTGTGTGAAGCCCAGATCCTGTAGAGGGGGAAAGAGGGAGAAAGTCACTGGGGCTCTATGGTGCCTTTGGGGTTAATAGAGATCTATGTGGAGGTTATGAGGTGATTGAAATGTCTATAGGGTGATTGGTGGGGTCTATGGGGTGTCTGTGGCCTCTATGATGTCTATGTGGTGATTGGAGGCTCCTATGGGGGATTCTGTGGGGTCTGTGTGGTGTCTATGGGGCGATTGAAAGGTATATGGGGGAGTCCTTGAAATCTATGGGGTACTGGAGTGGGGCTATAGACAGATTGGTGGGGTCTATGGCATGTCTGTGGGCTCTATGAGGGATCTGTAGGCTGTCTATGGGGTGCTGGAGGGGTGCCTATGAGGAGTCTATGAAGTAACTGAGCTTTGTGTGGGGTGATTGGGATCTATAGGTGTCTATGGAGGTCTAAGGGGTAATTGAAAGGGTCTGTGGGGGAGTTTTATGGGATTCTGTGGAATGTCCATGGGGTGGTTTGAGAGTCTATGGGGAGGCTACAGGGAGATCCGGGGGGGGGTCTGTGGGGTGATTGGAAGAGTCAGTGGAGGAAGGGTTCCTTGGTATGCTTGAGGGGGTCTATGAAGTGACTGTGTGGAATCGATGGGATTTTGGAGGGGACTTAGGGGGTTGTGGGGGGGTCTGTAGGGTTTTGGAGAAAACTGTGGAGTGATTTATGTGGTATATGGGGTGTCTATGGGTTGACTGGGAGGTCTGTGGGGTGCTGGAGTGTCTATGTAGTTCTTAGGAGGGGCTATGGGGTGCTCTGGGGGTATTTGAGGGGTGTGTATAGTGGAAGTGGAGGGATGAAAGAGATATAGGAGAGGAGAAGACAAGATGGAGAACATGGAGGAGAGGGAAGGGAGGGGGTGGGGATGGGGTATGGGGGAGATGGGAGAGAGGGAAGAATTGAGGAGATGAAGAACAAGGAAGATGTGGAGGATGAGGGGATAGGGGAGAGGAGAGAGAAGAGAAATGGGGACGGAGGACAAGAAGGGTAAGTGGGAAATGGAGGAGAGATGGAAGACAAAGAGCACAAGGAGGACATGGTGGAGAAGGAGGAGATGGAAGAGGACTAGAGGAGAAATGGAAGAGCTGGGGGAGATGGAGGAGAAGAGATGGAAAAGAACGGAGAAGGGATGAGGGAGCCAGAGCCCCACCTGTAGTGCACGCAGCGCAGCTCGGTGCTGGTGTATGAGTAGCGGTCTTCCTGCTCCTTCTGCATCCCAAACTCTGCCACTCGTGAGTGGGAGCCGGCCATAGCCAGGGTTGTCCCCACCCCAGGGCTGAGGGCTGCCTCCAGCCCCACTTTCCAATTCCGTGCTATCTCCTCTGTCTGGGCCACCAGCTTCTTCATGGATTGGCTGCCGGTGGCCACTGAGGACCTCCGCTGGCACTTACTCCCTGCACGCCACTTGCCAACACCAGTGTAGAGAAGGAGGGACTGTCCTCTGTGGAGGTGGTTCAAGCAGACAGTGCAGTGCCTGCTGGTGGGTTTGGTGATGGCCAACACTTGGCCCTCGGTGAGGGACATGGTGGTGACATCCAGACCTGAACCCAGAATGTCAGTGCCTGGGACAGGGGGGACGTGGCATGCTTTGCCGATGGCACGGTGGCACTGGGGGCAGATGGTGGGGAGATGATGGAGGAGAAGGAGGATGGAGAAGGCAGAACAGTGGGGGGTGGTCTTCATGATGATCAGCTGCAGGGGGGAAATGTGGTGAGGCCATGGGGGTGCAGTCTTGGAGGGGGTAGAGGAGAGAGTGGGGGTAGGGACATGGGAACAGGGTCATGGGGATATGGGGACACAGGAGTTTAGGGATATGGGGATATGGAGACGGGAAATAGAGACAGTGACGAGGAGGCGTGGACATAGGGATATGGGGATATAGGGACATAGCTACAAGTGGTAATGGGTATATGGGGGAATATGGGGACATGGGGACATCAGGATATAGGGCTGTGGGGACATGGGGATATGAGGACATATGGACATTAGGAAATAGGGGCACAGGAACATGGGTATATGGGGACAAGGGAACATGGGGACACTGGCACTCACCTGTCCTCTCTGCTGTGTCCCCGGCTGTGGTGTGTACTCCAACACCTCCTACCCCCACATCCCCACCCCCACCATCACCCTTCATGTGTCATTGCTCCACAAGTTGGGGGTGATACTTCCTGTCCCTTCTAAAAAAACGTATATGTAAGGTTCCTGGCAGCTATGAGTCACCCCGAGGGGGAGTGACATACACATCACCTCCTAGCCACGGTGATACAGGATGTGGGTCACAGCATGGGGGGTGACAGTGGGGCTGTTGCAAAGTGATTTATTGGAGAGACAGTGAGAACACTGCAATAGGGACACTGAGGGCACTGGGGACATGGAGATGGCATCGTAGTGACAAAGCTGGGGACAAAGTGGAGGCAGCTGGGGAAGGGCAAAGAATAAGGGTAAGGCTGAAGAGGAAGGGGAATGGAAAAGGAAGGAGAAAGTGGAAGGGGGAAGAGGAAGGGCAAAGAAACAGGGAAGAGTAAGGGGAATGAGAAGGGAAGGGGGAGGCAAAGGGGAAAGGAAAAGGAAGAGAAGGGGGAAGAGGAAGGGAAAAGAAGGAAAGGGGAGAGGAAGGGTGAAGGGGAAAGAGTCAGGGGAATGGAGATGGGGAAGGAGGATAAGGAAGGGGAAGAAAAAGGAGGAAGGAGAAGTGAAGGGGAAAGGGATAGAGAAGGGGAAGGTAAAGGGAAGAGGAGAAGAGAAAGGGAAGGGTGGAGGGGAAGAATGAAGAGGAAGGATTCATTGAAGGAAAAGGGGAAAGGAAGGGGACGGGGAAGGTGGAGAAGGAGGAAGGGGAAGGGGAGAGGGAAAGAGAAGGTGAAAGGGGGGTGGGAGAAGTGGAAAGAGAAAGGGAAATGAAGAAAGGAAAGGGAAGTGAAACAGGAGGGGAAATGAAAAGGAAGGGAAGGGAAAAGGGGGAGGAGGAAAAGGAGTAGAAAGGGAAAGGTAAGGGGGAAAAGAAGGTGGAAAGGAAGGGGGAAAGGAAGGAAAAAGGGTAAGGGGAAGACAAGAAGGGAAATGAAAGGGGAAATGGAAAGGGGAAGGTGAGAAGAGAACAGGTAGTGGAAGGGAAAAGAGGAAGGAGAAGGAAAGGGAAGGGAAAAAGTGGGAATGGACCAATAGAAGGGGAAGGGCAAAGAGAAAGAAGGGTAAGGTGGAAAGTAAGCAGGTAAGGGAAGGGATAATAGGAAAAGGAAAGGGGAAGGTTGAAGGGGAAGAAGAAAGGGAAGGGGAAAGGGAAGGGAGAAGAGGAAAGGGGAAGGGGAAAGGTGTGGGGGAGCAGGTAGGGGAGAGAGTTGTGGAAGGGGAAGGGGAGGGAAACAGAAAGCAGAACTGAAAGGCAAGAGAAGGAGCTGGGAAAGGGGAAGGATAATAGTAAAGCAGGAAGGAAAGGGGAATGGAAAGGAAGAGGAAGGGAGATGGGAAAGGAAGGGGAAAGTAGGAGCTGAATGGGAAGGGCAAGGGGAAATTGGAAGGGGAAAGGGAAAAGTAAAGGAAAAGGGAATGGGAAGGTGTTGTGATTTTGTGATGTTTGCTGTCGGTATTCCACATCAGAACATCATGTTGGGGGTTAAGAAGTTAATGCTCTGGTGGACAGAAGGAGAGCAGTGGAACTCCTGGTCTGAAGCCAGCAGCTTGCTCTGGGCTGTGGGGTCTCTCTCGGCTTTGCCTTGGAGAATAGTGGGTGTGCTTCCTCTGTAGTTTTACTAACGCAAGATCTTGTATCTTGGATACTATTGCCTCTCTCAGTTTGTTTGAATTTTTTTTTTATTTATTAAATTATTTTTCTTCCTCAGATCATTGCTGTTGGTTTTTTTTTCAGACCCCTCTGCTATCTCCGTACCCTTACCCCTTTCCCAGAACACACAGCATCACTTGGGGCTGCGCTGCAAAAGGCGGGGCAGTTTTTTTTTTTATTTTCCCTCTCTCTACTTTTTTTTTTTTTTTCCTGTGTGTGTGTCTCTGTCATGGGCTCAGATCTAGAAATAACTCTGTGACAGAGGGGAAGAGTAAGGGAATAGAGTAAGGAAAAGATGGAAGGGAAAGGTAAGGGAGTGGGAAGGGGAGTGATTAAGAGTAAAGGTAAGTTGGAAGTGGAAGGGCAAAGGGTAAGGGGGAAAAGTAAGAAGGAGGAGAAAGGGAGGGGGAAGGTGAAGCACAAGGGGAAGGTGAAAATGGAAGCTGAAGGGAACAGGGGAAGGAGAATGAATAAGGGGAAAGGCAAAGTGTAAGTAAGGGGAAGGGAAGGGGGAATGGGAAGGGCAAAGGGTAATGGAGAAGGATAAGAGGAAGGAGAAAGGGAAGAGGAAGGTGAAGGGGGAAGGAGACAGTAATGGGGAAGAATTAAGGTGAAGGTGGAAAGGGAATGGGAAGGAGAAGGAGAAAGAAAGCTAGGAGGGGAATGGTTAGGGGAAAGGGTAGTGGAAGGGGAAGCGGAAGTAAAGGGTTGAAACAACAGGAAGGATAATTGGAAGGTGATGGGGTACATGGAAGGGGAAAGGAAAGAAGAGGAGAGGAAAAGGGGAACAGAAAGGGAAGAGGAGGGGAAATGGTAAGTGTAAATGGAAGGTGGGAGTTGAACAGGAAGGGGAAGGAGGAAGTGGAAGAGGAAATGGAGGGGAAGGGAAAGGAAGAGGAGGAGAAGGGAAAGGAAGGAGGAAGGGTAAGGGAAGAGGAGGAAGAAAAGAGAAGGGATATGTAAGGGGAAATGGAGGGAGAAGGGGAAGGTGGAAGGGTTAATGGAAAAGTGGGAAAAGAATGGCAACTGAAAGGGGAAGGGGAAAGGTGAAGGTGGGAGGGGAGTGAGTAGCCGAAGGAGGCTGTGGAAGGGGAGTCAGAAGGGAAGGGGTGAAGGGACATGAGGAGGGAAAGGCATAGAGGAAGTTATAGGAATGAAATTATGTTTTGTTTTTTTTTCTGGCTCAAACAGTGAAAACACCATAAAGAACTGTAACATGGTGATTTCTCACTCTCCTAAGAGATGGACTTGCAGCTAACTGGTGACTAGAAACAGTACTGTAACAGTCTTGTGAAGGCCTCAAAACAAAACCTCAACTGTCACACTTTTGTGAAAGGTGCATAACAAACACATGCTGTACACAAGTGCAACAGAGAAGCCAGGAGTTAGCTGTTCTGCTGAAGGTGGTGTCGGGTCTCCCTCCCCCCAGACATGACCACCATGGAAGGAAGCAGTATGGTGGTACAGCATGTGCCCAGCATGTGATACTGGACACTCTCCACCTGACAGCAGTTCCTGACTCAATTGGAAGGAACCATCATACGGCATCAAAGGCACGGCCAACTACACAGCTGCCAGTACTCACCCTACCACATCCTGACCACCCTAGAAATAGGAGAATGGACTTTCAAGACATCATGTGATCTGCAGTGGTGACTTGCTTTTCTTTCCTTTTTCTTCCCTCCTTTTCTTTACTTTTCTTTTTCCACTTTCACTTGCCCATCTTTTAATAATAAAAACACACTTTCTGCTGCAGGATGTATATCCTCTATGATCTGATTAGCTGCTCTCAGATCCTAGAAACCTGTACCCTTTCCCATTTAGTTTCTTAACCAATAGTTTAGGTGTGTACTCAGATTCACATTCTGAAAGCCCTTGCCTGGCCTCTAGTTTTATTGGGTACTGCTTCTGCCTATCTGGTTTAACTTCTGATTTCAATAATATCTTTACTGGTGTAGCTTGCTTTGAGCATCCCAAGACCTCACTACACCGGTTCAGAGGCATTACTGCATCCTCCACTTCCTTTGGTACCTCCTCTGCCTGTGGTGGGACTTCATCAGCAACAAGGCTTTTCTCTCTTCTGCTTTGTATTTGGGGACCTGGATTTCTCTGTCCTTGAAGGTTATTTATGCCCCTAACTTACTCCACAAATCCTCCCTAACCAAGGGACAGGGTAGTCTGACATGTATAAGAATTGATACTTTAGCCATTGTTTCCCTAATCAGAATTTCAAAGGTTGTAAAAATGGGTGGTTCTCTTGCCTCACAGTGACAACAACAGCATTTACACTTTTACTACTAAAATTACCACTCTGTGTATTTAAAACTGAATATGTAGCTCTGATGTCCACCAAAAAGTCCACTTTTCAATTTCCCAGCTGTGAACAATGGAGGAGGACAGAGGAAATAATTCTCAGCAGACAGTTCAGCTGGGAATGATTTCCTCTGTCCTCCTCTATTGTTCACTATGGGCTGGAAGTGATGCTGGAGGGGCAGAAGCCCTGGCTAGTGGGTATTCTCTCTGCCCGTGCCCAGTGCCGTGGCACCTACAGCGCTGTTACTGCCCTATTCAAGGGCATTCCGGCTTTTGAGGGAGGTAGGCCAACCCAGCTCCTCTCTCTGCTTTTATCTCCTTTTCTCTGGATCTTCCCTGAGCCTGAATCAAGGCAGTGGTCAGGCTTCCTTCTTTGTGGGCTTGTCTGGTCTCTGCTCTCCCCCAGTTATTATACAATTTCCATGCTCCATTCATTAATACATTTAAACCCCTTGTTTCTACACCATCCAAATCCTCCAAAACATACAGTGATCAACAATGACTGCAGTATTCCCCCAGCTGTCTTTTGGTGTATGGATTCCCTCCTAATTCTTTCCAGTGCTTCAACATGCATTCCAGAAAGGATGTCCTTAGGAACCCCGATACCATCCTCATCTCTACAGTCCATAGGTCTTCCTTGAGAATCCTCTCTGTGCCTGCTGGGGTTCCTGCAATCCCTGGATCCTCTGAGGCTTGGAATCAGTGTCCAATCTGGGACACCAAAACTGTTGCCGGACAAACCCCAGCCCAAATAAAACTCCTTAGGACTAATGTGACATTAAGAAGCAGGCATTCTTTAATATGACATGGATGAATAGGGAATCCTTTTGCCTCATCATGCACATCAACAGAACTAAAGCATCCCTGATGTAATTTATGTACACTATGTGTTTGGAGAGAGATCTAAAGAGGTCATGAGATCTTGACTCTCCCTCTCCCATTAGATAGATAAGCTAATCTTCAAGATGTTCCTAACAGACAAGATTAGCCATACTGACAAGCTTACACTCTCATCCCATTCCTGTGCCCCGGGGTCTCCCCTGTTCATCCCAAATGCAGTCTGATGAGGAAACTGAGGCAGGAGAAGGGATGCCACTGGGAGGACATGAGGCATCCTGAGCTGGAGAGGGGCCAGGCACCCAGGAGGCTTTTGTGGCACATGGGTACAGCTCCAGCACTGGGATATTGCGAAGAGAAGTGGGGTGCAGCATATGAATCTGTGCCCTCGGGTGTCTCTGTTATCAGGAACTGCATCACTTCCATTGCTAGAAAGAGGATTGAGAAAGCCCTCCTGGAAGCTATTTCCACACCCAGGATGAAGAAGCACATCTGCACCTTCTGCTGGCTCCTCATTCTGGGATTGTCTTCATTGTATGTTAAACCCATTTGCCTGCTGGTGCTGACCATGGGGGTAAGTAAGATGGGGAATAATAAAGGGCAACACATCACATTGTGTATCAACAGCTGGACCTGTGACTATTACAGCTGTACTTACAGGTCAGTGCCTGCAGGACAGCTGTACCCTGGGACTGGGTGGTGCCATGGGAGACACACTGCAGTGCCCATAGCTGCGGCCCATTCTTGGGGGATAGCAGCACCTGCAGATTAAGGGTTAGGTTTAGAATTACATTGTGCTTTAATATAGTTATCTTTAGAGCTCCTATTAAGCTTAGATTTTGGGTCAGGGTTAAAATTAACCTTGCCTCCCAGCCCATCAGGCACCACCAATGATTTGAGATGCTATTCAGGCTTGGCGTAGAGAAACCTCGCCTTTGAGTGAATTAGTCTTGCAGAATAGAATGGCCTAAAATTTTCTTACAATAAAGGAAAGAAGGGTCTGTACAGTAATCAATCAGAGTTGCTGTGTTTATGGGGAACAGTATCAAAATCAACAGTAGAAACTGAACTTCAGGTGGAAGTACTAGATCAAGTCTTCTTCATTGTGATGAGTTGTAGTGTGCAACAAAAAAGACTAGTGGGTGAAGGGGCCTGGAAGGTGGTGGCTGGGGCTCCTCGCTGAAAGTGGAAGTGGAGTCCTGCAGGCTGGAAGTGGCTGATGCAGACCATTAGTGGGTGGCAGGGACTGCACGATGAAACCAGAAATGGAGCCCTGTGGGCCAAAATTGGAAGGCAGAGACTGTGAGTGGATGACTTCTGTTCATAGCTGTGAGAAGTAGATTGCGTTTTTGCAGTGGAAATTTCCAGTATTTCTACATGTAGCATGGGTAAGTTGTCGAACAGAGTAAAGTTGAGACTGGGGCATTCTGACCCTAGGTAAAACTGGCATGGGCACTAGGGAAAGGTAATTAGATAGGATAGGGGAAAACATGGTACAGGACAGGACTAGTGAATAATTATGGAAGTTACTGTCCTCCTACTGTTGTAAAGTACAGAACATACCTGAATATGGGGGGAATTAGTAACAGACATTGTATGGAAATATAATGTAGCAATCCCATTGGGAGATTGTGAGCCTGATGTGCTCAACCAATGAGTGCCAGGACAGGTTTACCTGCATCAAACCCAGGGCATATAATGGAATGGATTTCACTGATGAGTTGCACAATTTCCCCCTTGTCAGTAGGGGGTGTGCACCCCTTATTGCAAAAATGAATAAAATTGCTGTTGTCACTGAGATCTTTGCCTAACCCAAAATTCTTGATTTAGAGTGTTTCTAACATGGCAAAACTGGAAGTAGAGCCCTGTAAGCCAGAAGTGGCCCTGGAGGAATGTGAATGAGTGGCTGTGGCTTCACTGCAAAAGCAGTAGAAGAGCCTCCATGGGATGGAAGTGGCCAACGGGGACTGTGAGTGGACACCACGGATTCCACAGAGAAACCAGGTGAATGCTAACACACTATAACACATCAGAACATGCAATAACATGTGATGCCTGGCAGTCACACTGTATAACACATCAGAACATGTGATAACATGCAACACCACAGAATAAAGTGCTATAACACATCACAACACGTGCTAAGATGCAACACCATGGTATAACATGCAATAAATTGCAACACCACAGAATAACACACTATAACACATCAGAACATGCAGTAGCATAAAGTAACATGTGATAACATGCTACAACACATCAGAACACTCAATAACATGGTCCCTGGAAATCACACAGACTTTCCATTTCAAGGTATCTCACACAAAGATTGGCAAGCTTATCCAGGGTGATTTAATCTCTAATTAGCAGTACTCCTAATTTCAAAATGTACAGAGAAAAGAAAACTGGATACACGGAGAAACTTTTGAAAAAAGGAAGGGAAATATTTGAACACAGGATGTTGGAAGAACAAAATGCAAGGAGAAAGGAAAACTCAGAAAATGTAACTGGAAACAAATTACACAGCACAGAAATAATTTAAAGAGGGCAGGAATGGAGAAGAGAGAAGAAATGAATACCTCTCATAATATACCTTGGCTGCATACGGCAATACCTTGGCTGCATACAGCACCTCTCACTAACTTGGGGGATTACCAATTTCAACAGCATAAGGAAAGGTGCATTCTACAGGAACATGAAGTGATCTCCAAATCCCTCTTCTTCTGACTGTGGAGAGAAGCCAATCCATCTGCGAATGAAGCTGGCTTTTAAAGTCATGATTCTCTAGCTGCTGAAATGCCTGAAAAGTCTGTTCACAAAGAAAAGCACCATCAGAGGAGAACTGCGATTTAAATTTGTCGGTTGCAGACAATACCTCTCAGAGTCAGATGCGCAGTTATGCGAGCATCAGGGAGCAACAGACTGACAGAGAACGCTCCTGCTCAAGATGTCTGAAAGCTGCATTTGAGAGCTTAGCCCTGTTGCACGGGTAACTACATGCAATAGCACAACTCCTAACTGCGAAATGTACAAAGAATAGTTTAGATAACTGATTTGATACATGGAGAAAAAATTAGAAAAGGGGAAGAAATTATTTTGAAAAGAAGAAGGGGGAAGGAGAGAAAAGAGAAAAGAAAATGAAGAAAATGTAACAGGAAAGATATAGACAGAACAAAAATTGATTAAAGAAGGTAGCAATGGAAAAGAGAAAAGAATCCTCTCTGTAACGGGGGTAGGGACCCACTTTCAGCAGCAGGAGGAAAGGTGCATTCTATGGGAAAACAGTGTGATGCCAAAATTCTCTCTTCTCCCGGCTGTGGAGTGAAGTGTATCCATCTGGGAAAGCAGCTGGCAAAAGTCACAATTTCCCTAGCTGCTGAAATGACCAAAAAGTCTCTTCTTGAAGAAAAGCGGTATTTGCGGAGAATCAAGGTCAAAATTTGTCAGTCCAGGCAATAGCTTGTGGATTTGGATGTGCCACTCTGCAGTCCTCAGGGAGCAACAGACTGCCAGTGGGCTTTTCTGCTCTAGGTGCCTGAAATTCAGTTGAGAGCTTTTTCAGGTTGAGCCACTTAATTTCCTTTAATACCACCACTCTAAATTGCAAAGAGCAATGCAAAGGTACGTGGGGAAGAAATTGAATAGGGAAGAAATGATGTAGAAGAGTGGAAAGAGGAAGGAGAAAAGAAAGGGAGAAATGTAAAGGAAGAAAATCTAGCAGGATAGAAACATATAATACAGGAATATTTTCAAGAGGTTAGCAGTGTAGATGGGGAAAATAAATGAATCCTCTCAATAACATGGGTGGGGACCCACTTTCAACAGCACAATGAATGGTGTGTTCTTCCAGGGCACAATATGAAGTCAAAATCACTCTTTTCCTTGTTGAGGGGTGAAGTCTCCCTATAGTGGAGAGATGCCTGCTAAATCTTTGATGTTTTTGGCTGCTGAAATGCCCTGAAATGGCAGTTGTTTAATAAAAGCAGTTTCTGCTTTTTTTTAAGTACAGTCCATTTAATCCAGTCATTCTCTACACATACCCTTCAGCTTCAGACTGGACATCAGAGAGGAAGAGTATGCTGGAGAACTTCCCTACATATTGTGCCTTACACTATGAGTTGCGAGGTTTGCCAGGTTGTTCCACCTAACATCTCTTAATTGCTACAGTTTTAACCATGAAGAGGTCAAAGATCACAAGAAATAACTGGTGCAGGACCCACTTTCAACAGCTTGAGCAGCGGTGCATTCTCTGAGAACACAGTGTGATCTAGACATCACTCTTTTCTCAGCTTTGGGGAGATGCTGTTCCTTAGCATAAAACAGCTGGTTGAATTTCCCTTTCTCCAGCTGTGGAATTGTGCAAATCCACGCTTTTTGGAGAAAAGCAGCATTCCATGCATTTACCCTGGGAGATGAGTGTACCTCCAACTTCCTGGGCCTTCATCCGCTTCTCCTGTACCAGTTTAGGTCCCTGCCTCTATGATGGAGGATGCATCACTCTTTGGTACTTTATTTATCATCTCCTTGCAGCTTGCTGGGATTCTCAGCCTTCTGTGAAGCTGAGATCCACTGAGGACCGGGGCAAACTCCTCCTTTTTTCTCTAGCTCACCAAAATAAAATTCCACTTCCTGCTAAAAGTATTCTAAGCTTAGCAGCTTTAGCTGAGCCCAGGAAATTTGATGGCCCTGCTGCAGGAAGTCTCACAGATACCTTGCCAAGGTCAAAGCAAATACATTCAAGCTCAAATGGGATTACTTCCTAAACAATCATGTTCTGGAGAACACAGTGAAGTGGAGGTGAGCTGCTTGCTCACCCTGTGATTCTGCACTGCCTTCTGCTCTTGCCTCTTCCTCAAACATGGGATGTTGTATTTAGGAAGAATAAGCTAAGACTTCTGTGGTTATATTGGTGCCAGCCAAGGCTTGGTGTCTCACAGCTGCACTACGGTCCTGTTTAAACATTGTGGATGAGGAGCTGAACTATTGTGTTGCACGGTTAGGATAGATGATAGTGTAGTGAGATTGCCTGATCACAGCCTGAAGCAGTGAATGAGCATCCGAGTGACCCGAGCAGAGGAGCCCAGGCCCACCCATCCCCCCTCTCTCCCCCTCTCGGTGATGCTTCCGGTGGTGCTTCCGGGAGCACAGATACGCTCAGAGCCTGCGCTTAACCAAACGGTCGCTGGGAGGGGTGAGTTCATTCCCCTTATCTCTAGTATCTCTTTCTGTAGCGCCTCTACCTCAAATAAAGGCTCTGTCATCGCCTTTGCTTGCTTTACAGATAGGGTTGTGTGAAAAAAATGCCTTTGCCTCTGCCTTTCCCAGAAACAAGCAGGGGACTGGAGCGGGTACCAAAACCAAACTCTCCATGCACCTCTCCTCTTCCCATGTGTCTTCTGTTTTAAGAACAAAATCCAAGACTATAGTGAAGAAAGATCCAGAACAACTAAGCTTCTTTATTAAACACCACCTCTTCCCCCACTCTTTCATCTACAGGTGATTTCCATTATCACTCTTATAGCAACGTTGCTGCTCTCCTGACCCTTGTATTTCATTCATCAGTGCATCAGACATTACTGAGATGAACAGGGATATTTCCTATGAGAAGTGAGATGCCAGCCCTGGGGACAGACACTTGCAGGGCCTTCATGTATATTAGACAGCATTTAATGAGGATCAGAGGCCTCTACACTGAGTGTAACCTTTTGCACATGGTCAAGCTGGAGCTGTGCTTGAAGATCTTACCACGCTTGGGACATTTGTAGCACTTCTTCCATGAGTGCCATATCTTGTGAGTGAGAAGCTCTGTACTCTGCACAAAAACCTTCTCATGCTTGAAGCATTTGTAAGGCTTCCTGCCACATGAACTCACAGATGCAAGCGCATATTAGTCTCCACCCAAGAACAGACATGCTTTTGCATCAGCAGGTTTTATCTGTGGACAAAAGCTGTTGCTGACTGCACATTTGGAAGGTTCCTCACATGGATTCTCTGGTGTGTGATGAGCTCCTAGCTCTGCACGTACCTCTTCCTGCAGTCAAAGCACTCATAAGAGATTCTCTCCTGTGTTAGTTCACTGGGGTCTACTGTCTGTTGAGCTCCAGCTGAAGCTCTTCCCACACTAACTGCAATAGGTTTTCCATCTTGCCTGATGACCTGTAGGATCAGTTGAGGCTTCCTTTGTATCCTAAACTATGGAGAAGAGGTGACTTTCCAGGCATCACCCTGCATACAGCCCTGTGGAAACGTGCCGCCTGGCAGATAATTTCCAGAGGCTGTGCCACATCCCACTTTTGACTCTCCTTTGTATATCTACTCAACGCCCTGACTGTGGCTGAAAGAGATAAATAGAGGTAATTCCTGAGAAATTAAGAGGGAAGAGGATTTAGTTTAGCCCTGGAGCTCTTACGCTGTTCAAGGGATTTGTAATGATCATCACCACACAAAGCCACAGCTGGGGATTTTTGTGGTATTGCAGGCTCAGTGTGCTGTGTGGATGTTTTGGTTTTGTGGTTTTGATGCCGGTATTCCACATCAGACCATCATGCAGCAGTGGAGGAGTTAATGCTGTTGGGAGCAGCAGAGGGTTGGAGCTCCGCACCGGATGCCAGGCCGCTCTCTCGGCGCGCTCTCTCGGTTGCCGTGGAAATTCAGCTCATGTGCTTCCCCTGCAGTTCCTCCCTAGCGTAAGCTCCCAGCTTTTGGTTTGGAAACTGTCTCTCTCTCTCAATTGTTCAATTTTATTAGATTTAGTAAAGTTACCGTTCCTTCTCAGATCGTGCCGTTGTTTTTTTTTTTGGTTTTTTTTTTTTTTCTTTGTAGACCCATCTATTCCCTCTGTTCCCCCTCTCTCCCCCGGAGCGCACAACTCTGCTCGGGCGGCTGCGTGGCCACTGACGGTGCAGTTTTTTTCTCCCTTTCCCTTTCTCTCTCTCTTCTCGGTTTCCCTTGGGTCACTGTCACGGATACCACCATGACAGTGGATTTGCTGGTAGGTAATGAGGCTGGAACTTCTTTTGAAGGTTCTCACAATCTTCTACAGCCTGTCTGCATAGTGGATGTGCTTGTGGAATTTCAGTTTAGAACATCCTCTAAAGCTCTTCTCACACTCACAGGGTCTCTGTCCTGTGGATGTGCTGGTGCAGCTTCAGTTCAGAACACTTTTGAAGCCCTTCCCACACTCAGGACACTTAAAGTACTTTACTTATGTATGGAAGTGTTGGTGTTAGATGGGTTGGGAACTTCTTGTGAGTCTCTTCCCACACTTACATGGTCACTCTCCTGTGTGGACATGTTGATGTTTTGTAAGTTCAGAATCCATACACTTGTTCACCAGGTTAAGGAGTGAGTAGGTGGGGTTTACCATTCTGGATTTGAAGGATGCCTTTTCTGCCTGGTTTTGCCAAAGAAAGTGTGAAGCCTTAAATATCTGGACAAGTGCTAGCAAAGAGTGTGGTTATTATACATTGTAAAGGACGTCAGAAAGGTAAGAAATTGAAAATAAGATGATGCATCGGGAGACAAAACAGGCAGCTGGTGGGAAAGAAATTGGTGAACTGGCTTTAATTACAGTCTAGTAAACCTAAGTCAGAACCAGTAAAAATATCCTACAGAGGACAGGAATCTAATTAAAGAGTTATACGGGAAGAGAGCAAGATGATAGAAGATTGCATATCCAGAAGGACTCATTGTTGTGCCCTTTAGTATCTCTATAAGATACTAAAATTGGTTCTAAGAACACATACATTAGGGAACAGACACATTTCATACTTTTTACTTTGAGAAGGCAATTGTATAATCCTAGTGCCAGTTACAGAGTACAAGCAGGTCCTATCAGGAAAGGGCACCTTCCAGTGCAATAATGGCAAATTCATTATAATTAACTGGGGTATATTTGTGCAGGTCTTCTGAGTAGGCTCTATCAAGGCTACAGAGTAATCACTTCTGGAATCTTGGTTTTAAACATACTAAAGCAAATACGAACTTTGTAACTAAAAATGCGTTCACGTTGTTTTGGCTCTGAGATTTTAAACTGAAGACCTGTAAGCTTTATTAACTAAATAAAACCCTTTTTTATACTGTTACTTTAATTCTGAATCACTTGCAACAAATTTTTGTAGCCTAATGAAAGCTTATGTTGTGGCGTAAGTATTCTTGATTTGTGTGAGCATACAAAACAGAACCAGAATTTTGTCTGTAGCATCTCAGATTTGCTGATGTAGGGTGGTCCTACTTAATGAGATTTTCCTAACTTGAGTAATAATTATAGTTATGGATACCATTGCTCTCTCTTGATTATTACATTGTATTAAACTATATCATAAATTATTGGCCTTCTCCAGGAGAAAAAATTTTACACTAAATAGATAATTTTTCCAAGTATGTTTCTGTTTATAGTTGGAGTTCTCTGCCTTAACATTTAACAGAAGAATCAGAGTGACAGCCATGCAAAATCTGAAGGGCAGCTCACTTTTGTTGTGCAAGAAAGAACACACTTTAGCTACTAATGTTCTTGCTTATAAATCTGAATAAAATTACTGAAACTGAACCATTTTTTTCCCCACTTTAGTACTTCCTTGCCACCACTTGGTTTTTAAATAAATGAGTAAATGGATTGTGCACCTATGTGTGAAACTAGAAAATTGTACAGTTTATGCATAAATTTGTGATTTTTGTTTTTTAAATAACTCTTGTGTGAAATCCATTACCGGGGTAGTAGAATATGAACCATTTTTCTAGACAGCTGTTACATATTTTAATATTTACAAATCTGTGCTTTTGAAAGCTGCTGTCCTTTTCCTAGTAGGAGTGGAAGGTATCCCTAGGATGATGTCCCTTAGGGCAGAAATACAGATACTATGATCTTGGCTGTTTAAGAAAAAAGACAGGTAAAATTCCTTGTTTTGAGAAGTAAAGGGCATTTTGTGAAGGGGTAGCTGTAAAATTTTCTAATGGCATCTGATAAGTAACTTGTGCTGAAGAGGACAGAGTTAGCTGGCTTTGTTCAGTCCAAAAAAGGGTATTTTGTTTAGATGTTGCAAAGGACTGCTAATTTAGTACACATTTAGATCTGTGTGGATATATAGTTACTTTTTTTTTTAATCATTCTACTTTGCTTGTTTTGACATTGTTTTACTTGCAATAAAATAACTTCAGTTTGTTAATGTCTTTTCTCAGTGTTGCCCATCTTCTGCTTTCCAAAGCAAGTGTGATCACTTTCACCAGAAACATGGCATGTTGATTTGTACTGATGGCTAAGCTTTAACTTTGGAAGCTTTGGTAAATGTACTGTGAAAAGTAGTAGGAAACTGTATCACAAGGTACATATATACATTGAATCATTTTTCAATTACTAAAATGCTACATTTAATGTTTCAAACGTGATGCCATGGTTTTGTGTCTATGCAATCAAATTTTGTTGGTGTCATTTAATTAGTATAAGATTGTTATACTTATCTTATGGCATTAATATGTAACCAAGAAGATACAATATTTGTAGGCAGTTGTTTGTAGTAAAGTGTTATTGACAAGTTTTCATTTAGACCTGGACAACACTTTTGAATGTGCTTTAGATTTTTGTCTTCATTTTTCAGTTTTTCCATTATAATTATTGTACTTTGAGTGATAGTAAGAACTAGTATCACATGAAAAAGTAATATTAATTAACTCTTTAATTAAATTTTTCTTTAATTAGCTTCTCTTTTTCTCAGCTCATACGTTAACTAAGAGGACCTTACTCTTTAAAAACGTGTTCATAGTTGAGTGAATCTGGCAAAGTATACTGTTTTACTGTAGTCCTCTAGGGGTTTTGAACCTGTAGTATGGCTTATCTTGAAGATGATGGTGTTAATATGGTTTCAAAGCTCCAGGAAAAAACAAACAAACAAACACTCTTTAACACTCTTTTTGCCCTAAGTGTCCTTTCTGGTCTTCTATCTCTTTGCTGGGTGGTGGGTGGGGGAGGGAAATATTCAAAACTGTTATTTGTAACCAACAATTCGAGAAGCATTGCAAAAGCAAAATAGATTTTTGTTTATACTGTATTTAGAAGATAATTCAGTGGAACTAGAAGAAAGGGAATGATGATGGCTATATTAAGGTTTTCATGCAAAGATACAGGTATGTATGCAGTGGGCACAGGGTATGGATAGGGAGTAGTAAAGTTAACATCATATTGTACAAGGAGATACTGAATTAAGTTAGGAGGTAGGTATCCGGACTTTTTAACATGGGACATACTTATTGCCCTGAGATACTGCACAGGTCAACAGATTTCAGAGAGTTTAGGAAAGGGATTGAATAAATTAATGTCCAAAGTTGTAATACCTGGCTTAAATTATCCCCAGGTTACTGGAAGCAGTAGAAGAACACTGGAAGCCAAGGAGGGTTTAGCAGTGTGAAGATCAGAGGATCAGCCTTTGTTTGCCATAGTCTTTCCTTTCATATAAGAAACTTTCTGCCTGTGTACCTATGATAGGAGCAAATTAATCTCTCTGCAGCTCTTCTTAAAGCCTCTGTGTATCTGTTGTGCTCTGCAGGAATTGCTAAAACCTGGAACCTGGTTTTTGAACCCTGTCTCAGCATCAGAGTATGCATAGTTTTGTCGGTTTCCTCCAAAAGAGCATGATGTCCACTAGCAGTCTGTTTCTTCGCAGAGTGGCTGAACAGTGATGTACAAAGCTGAGTGGTATCAGCTATGACCAAGTGATTTAATACACGGTTCTTCACGGATGCCGCTTTTCTTTGCCAACAACCATCTGGGACATTTCAGCAGACAGGGAAATAATGACTTTGGCCAGATGCTTTCCCAGAAGGACCAGCTTCTCTCTGAAGCTGGGAGAAGAGTGATTCTGACATCGTGCTGTTTTCCTGCTGAATGCATAATTCCTTGAACTGATGAAAGTGAGATTCCCCCATTATAGTGAGAATATTCATTTCTTTTCTCCATTACTACCCACTTAAACTATTTCAGTGCTGAATGTTTCTTTCCTTTTACATTTTCTTTGATTTGCTTCCTCCTTTCTTTTCTCCTGACTGAGAGATGAACATAATCTCCAGTACATGACATTTAGCTGGGAGATTATCTGTTTCTTAGATCTCTTTTAGATTCACCCTTGGAGCCAAAGCAGGATGGACCATTTCAAGTACTTCTAACCAGCAACACAGCAATCAGAATCAAGGAGGTACCTTTGTGGATGCATCACTCCACAGCAAAGAAGGTCTCAAAACTTCAATTGACTGCAACCCCCAAGGGAACTCTGAAACAAACAGTAAGAAAACAGAATGCTATGCTGTATAATCTTATTTCTTGTTTTAGCTTGGCCAGAAAATACCTATACATAGCTCAGATTGTTGGGTATGTACAACCCTCCCCAGAAGTGAAGTTGCACTAAATTGGACAGTGCCAGGTAGGATATCAAATCTGATGGAAAAAGAAAAAGGAGGAAATTGTAAATCTGGGGAAGAAAATCAAAGTCAGCTTGTCCCCAAATTTGACTTAATGGTTATAAATAATATCTGGTCCATTTTTCATGCAGGAATAATGACAGGGCAAACCCTATAAATGTTGGGTGGATGAATCTGCCAGGTTTAGAATGTACGTGGGAATATGGCAGTTCTGGGATGGAAACTGGGGAAAAATTGAGAACATAACTTTAGATGCCATTCAAACTGCAAACAGAGATCTCACCTTTGAGTAAATTAGTCTTGCAGAGTAGAACAGCACTTGATTTACTTACAGCAAAGGAAGGAAGGCTTTGCACAATAATCCAACATAGTTGATATGCTCAAACACAAAATCAAAATCAGTGGTAGAAGTTACTCTGTAGGCAATTTAGAAACAGGTCAAGATATGTGAAAGAAAACATTTTTTTTCCCCACATGTTTCAAAATTTGCTTTCTGAGGCAATTTTTCTGATAAGACTGACTTATATTGGAGGCAAGCAGTGTGTGTCAGGCAGCCAACATCACACTGTAGGCAGTTTTACATTTGAAAGCATTTCTTTGTAGCCATCTGCCTTCAAAAGGGAGAGCTCAGGAATGCTTACTGGCTGAAGATACAGCCTGTGACCAAATAACTGGTATGGGAGATTGAGGGATTATACCATTCTATCCTGAAAAGGCAAGATACAATTTGGCGTCTGTCTGATCATTTTTGTCTGCTGAAAAGGCACTGGAGATGGGAACAAAGAAATTCCTGTCGAGATCCAGAAGCCAGGAGCTGTCATTCCAAAAAGAGCTGATATGACCACTTTGGACTTATTATAAGTTTGTACTGTCGTTAATGAAAAAGAAGATGTCACTGTCAAGCGAACACAACTTCCAAAGAAGAGACAACCCATTGCTACTGAAGGTCAGCATCTGTACTATGAGCTAAGTTGGAATCACAGTGGAGACTATTTCTCTGTAGCTTTCTAGACTTGTTGCTATAATTTTCTGTCTCTTCTCTATCACCCGTATTCCCTTGCCCATCTCCCTAAGCAACTAGAATTCGTGTAGGAATTACTTGGTTGCTGTTAGCACTAAGAAACGCGTTTTCTATCTTGGTCTCTGCTGCCATCTAGCGGCCTTTATTAGTACTAAGTCTTTTTTCAGAGGTCTTTCCTTCGGGGGACAGAAAGTGGGGGGGGGGGGTTGAGAAAGTCTCTGATAGTCTTCATCACTTGTCCTTTAGATGAACTTTCCACATAGATGCATGCTCAGTAGATAGTGAAATAATTATAGTCACAGAAATTAGGGAGATGGAGTAATTTATAGGTACAAAGAATGCAGAATTTTCTGTGCAGCCACCCAGAACAAGCTAGGTACCAACTCCCAAACAGTGATAACACTGTTACAAATCTAAAGTCCTTGACAAATCAAGTCCTTGACAAGGAAAACTGCTAAACTTTGACACTGGTCCAACAAGATCTGTATGAAGAAAATTTAAGAAGTAACTAAGTAGCAGTACACAAGTTTAGTTAGCAGTGATTTATGTTGGGTCAGCACCTGTATGTTTGATCGAGTGTAGGGAAGACTGTGAATTTGAAGTATGCAGAAAATGAAGAACCAGGGGAGAAAAGAATTGGGTATAAAAGATTTAACGTTGATTTTGTGTGTGCTTCTGTTTGCAGGTGCTCACCATTGCAATTGCATATTAAACATTTCTTTACCAGAGATCCTGTATCCTAAAAATATTTCAGAAATATTTCTGACATTTGTAATAAACTGGTTGGGGTAACATTTGACCCACTGTGTCTAAATCTTGTCGACAGGTACACATATATCCAAAGTATGTCCTTTCCATCCTATTCCTTGACTTGGAGCAAGTCAGATTATTAGACAAAATCTCCTTATTTGCAATGTGTGGAGATATACTTAGGGAGCAGGACTAGAAGCACTGTTCAGCTTGTAAAAACTGATGTAGATTTATTAGCCATTGTAGGCCACAAACCTTGGCAAGAGAAAGTGGGATCCTGAAGAGGGAATAGGAGAGATAATAGAGTGTTCAATACTGTAGTTACCTGGTTTGTGTGGAACAAGGCATTGATAAAATAATTTTGCTTAGTCACAATGTTACTTAGTTACAAGTAGGGCTGTGACTAGGGCTAGGGCTCGGGCTAGGGTTAGGGTGATATGGGTTAGGTCTAAGGGTTAGGGCTAGGGCCTGGTCTAGACATAGAGGGGCAAGGGCTAGGGCTAGGACTATGGCTTGGGCTAGGATTAGGGTTAGAGGGGCCAAAGCTAGGGCTAGGGTTGGAGGGACTAGGGCTAGGGTAAGTGCCAGGGCTAGGGTTACAGGGGCTAGGGCTAGGGATAGAGGGGCTATGGCTAAGGTTAGGGCTAGGGTTAGAAGGGCTAGGGCTAGAGTGGGGGGGCTAGGGCTAGGGCTAGGGCTAAAGCAAGGTCTAGGGTTAGAGGGGCTAGGGCTAGGGTTAGGGCTAAGGCTAGGGCTAGATTTAGAGGAGATTGGGCTAGGGATAGAGCTATGGTTAGAGGGGGTAGGGCTAGGGTAAGAGGGACTGGGGCTCGAGTTACAGGGGCCCAGGTTAGAGGGGCACAGCAGCCTTCCATCTGCGATGCTTCCCAACAATACAACATGATCCATCAGTGAACAGGGCATATGTCTTTTCATTTTCTGGTAGTTCATTATGTGGTGGGGCCTCTTTAGCACGTGGTACTTCCTCTGATGTTGATGTTCCAAATTTCTTGCCTTCAGGCCAGGCCATGATCACCTCTAAGATTCCTGGATGGCTGAGGTTTCCCATCTGATCTCATTGTGTAATCAGTGCAATCCACTTACTCCAGGTGGCATCAGTAGCATGATGAGTGGAGGGGACCTTTCCTTTGAACATCCAGTTCAGCGCTGGCAATCGAGGTGCCAGGAGGAGCTACATTTCAGGGCTGATTACTTCAAAAGCAGCATGAATCCCCTTGTATGCTGCCAAGATCTTCTGCTCGGTTGGAGTGTAGCACTCCTGTACACTCCTTGTGACCCCCTGTACACTCTGCTCCAAAATCCCAGGGGTCGGCCTCAGGTCTCCCCAGAGGCTCTTTGCAACAAATTCCAAGTGGGACCTTTCTCTCCAGCAGCAGTGTAGAGGATATTCTTTATGTTCTGTCACATCCGTACTGGCCCCAGGACCACAGCACGGGCTATCTCCTGCTTAATTTGCTCAATGGCCTGCTGCTACTCAGGGCCCCATGCAAAATTATTCTTTTTCTCGTCACCTGATAGAGGGGGCTTACTATGAAGCTGTAGTTTGGGATGTGCATTTTCCAAAAACCTACTACATCCAAAAAAGACTGTGTCTCTTTCTTGCTAGTGGGTGGTGACATACTGGTGATTTTGTCAACCACATCTCCTGAAATGTGACGATGTCCATCTTGCCATTTTGCTCCTAGGAGCTGAATTTCTTGGGCAGGTCCCTTCACATTGTTCCGTTTAATAGCAAAACCAGCACTCAGAAGAATTTGGATTATTTGCTCTCCTTTTTTAAAAAACTTCCTCTGCTGTATCACCCCACACAACAATGTCATCAATGTACTGGAGGTGCTCAGGTGCCCCACCTTGTTCCAGTGTGGTTTGAATCAGCCCATGCCAAATGGTTGGGCTGTGTTTCCACCCCTGGGGCAGACAGTTCCAGATGTACTGAACGCCTCTCCAGGTGAAAGCAAACTGTGGTCTTCACTCTGTGGCCAAAGGAATAGAGAAGAGTGCATTGGCAATGTCAATGGTGTCATACCATTCTCTTGCTCGAGCAAGTGACAGCAGTAAGACCACCCCACAGACCCACAGTGCTGGGATGGGAGCTTGGTGGTCCTAAGCTGCACGGATGCTACTCCGGACCAGAAGTCATGCAGCAGCTTATGGTACGCTGCTGGACAAATTGGGCCATGGGCTCTTTGTGAATCCATAACCTTGATTGTTTATTGATTGAGTGCAACCAAAAAAGACCAAGTTGGGTGGCTGTCATGCTCCAATATAAAGGAGGGCAACGAGGTTCTTAGATTATGTATATACCCAGCGTGAGATTAAGAAACAACAGTTCAAATGTTGGTCCAACCAGTTTATTACCAATATTAACCAGGGAGACGAGAAAGGCGGACAGTGTTAAGGGTGATGGGGAAGGGAAGGCGAGCAATAGGAAAGATAGGAAAGAAGCAAGGATTTGTGCAACGCAGGGAAAGTCACCAGCCAGGATCCTAGGGGCGGTCCAGTTGCAAGCGGCTCCAATGGTCCGAGGCAGAAGAGCAGGGGCGGCAGAAGCAGGGAGAACAGCAGCAGCGACAGGCAGCCTTAAGCAGCAAGCAGCTGTCCTGGAGAAGCGGCACCGGGTCAGCACAGGAGAAGCAACATGGGGAAAGTCCAGGAACAGCATCAGTCAGCACCAGAGAAGCAGTGAACAGTGATCAGCTCGTGAGGGTTCAGATGGTAGAACACCTCGAAGGAGCGGCGAGGTCCAGGAGAAAGCAGCATGTCTCAGACAGCAGGGCCAGGAGGGAGTTCAGCAGCAGGGGGTTTGCATCAGGTTCAACAGCTCATGAGGTTTCCTATGGAAGAACATCAACACAGCAACACCAACAAAACCACAACAATCTCATGGTGGTCAATCCCTCTTTTATTCTTCATTTCTCTTGCCTACGTGGCAAATCCCGTGCTAGCCTGCCAGGGAAGTATCTCCTAAGATGGCTATCTCCCCATGGAGATGAGTACCACACAAAAGAGTGTTCAGCGGCCATTGAGCTGCAGCGTATCTCTTTCGTTGCCCCAGGACATGCCCATCTGCTTGTCCCTTAGACAAAGGATTTCACAACCCTTGCTCAGGACTAGCTTGGACATGTTCGGACATGTTCATCAGCAAATTTTGAGGCAATGATACAAAATATTAGTCTCTTACAACACCCTGTGACTCAAAGATTGCTTAAAAATTGAACAGTGGTGATCCATGATGGTGAGAAAAAGATAGGAAGCAGAAGGGTAAAGGAGGGAGGGGGCAGGGAATAAAAAGTTTCATGTGTTACAAAAGATTCTTTATTCTTGGTTACAATTGTTGCCCTGATATGTTTCACTTCATCAGCAGAGGAGGTTGTAAAGTACATAGAAGATACCACATGTTGCCCAAGTTTACAACTGAATAAAACAGGGTATCATACAAGGAACAAACATAAGAGTTGCAATAACACATAATAAATAAAATAAGATACATTTAGCCATGGGCCACCTGGGAGCCAGGAAAAGAAGTCAAGGTCTGGGCTTTTCCAAGTTTGGACAGGAACATGTGCTATCTTTCATATACCTTGAGCAATGGGTGGAAACACAGCCCAACCATTTGCCATGGGCTGATTCAAACCACACTGGAACAGGGTGGGGCACCTGAGCACCTCCAGTACATTGATGACATTGTTGTGTGGGGTGATACAGCAGAGGAAGTTTTTAAAAAAGGAGAGCGAATAATCCAAATTCTTCTGAGTGCTGGTTTTGCTATTAAATGGAACAAAGTGAAAGGACCTGCCCAAGAAATTCAGTTCCTGGGAGTAAAATGGCAAGATGGACGTCGTCACATTCCAGGAGATGTGATTGACAAAATCACCAGTATGTCACCACCCACTAGCAAGAAAGAGACACAGTCTTTTCTAGGTGTAGTAGGTTTTTGGAAAATGCACATCCCCAACTACAGCCATGCTACCGCCCGAAACACCATCTTAGGGCTCAAGAAACAAGTCCTATGGCGACATGGCACTCAGAAAGAATTGAGTTCGATAATGGGACTCATTTCAAAAATTCTCTTGTGGATATCTGGGCCAAAGAACACGGCATTGAATGGATTTACCATATCCCCTACCATGCACCAGCTGCTGGTAAGATCGAGCGCTACAACAGGTTGTTAAAAACCACATTGAGAGCAATGGGTGGCGGGACATTTAAGCACTGGGAGAAGCATCTGGCAGAAGCCACCTGGCTGGTCAACACTAAGGGATCAGTCAACCGAGAGGGTCCTACACAGTCTGGCTCCCTACAGACCATAGAGGGAGATAAGGTCCCTGTGGTACATGTGAGGAGCATGTTGGGAAAAGCGGTGTGGGTCCTTCCAGCCTCTGGAAAGGGCAAACCCCTCCGTGGAACCGTTTTTGCGCAGGGACCTGGGTGCACCTGGTGGGTAATGGATAAAAATGGGGACGTCCAGTGTGTCCCACAAGGGAATTTGATATTGGGGGAATGCAGTCTGTAATTACATATATATGTATGTATATATATATGTTTCTATGTAACTTATGTTACTACTGTTTTGGTTATGTATAGATGTGTGTTAAGCATGATGTGATGATGTGGAATAAGGGGTGGAATGTTGTGGTTTTGTGGTTTTGATGCCAGTATTCCACATCTGAGCATCATGCAGCAGTGAAGGAGTTAATCCTGTTGGGAGCAGTAGAGGGGCGGAGCTCCGCACCGGATGCCAGGCGGGCTCCGCCTGGGCATGCTCCTCTCGGCTGCCCTGCAGGTTCAGCACGTGTGCTTCCCCTGCAGTTTCCTCCTTCACGTAAGCTCACAGCTTTTGGTTTGGAAAATTTATCTCTCTCTCTCAATTGTTCAATTTTATTAGATTTAGTAAAATTACCGTTCCTTCTCAGATCATGACGTTGTTTTTATAGACTCATCTCTTCCCGCTGTTTTCCCCCTTCCCCCCCGGAGTGTGGCTCTGCTCGGGTGGCTGCGTGGCCACTGACGCAGTTTCTTTTTTCTCTCCTCTCTCCCTTCTCGGTTTCCCTTCGGTCACTGTCACGGATAACACCGTGACAAACCCGAATCCTAAACCTAACCCTAACCCTAAAACTAAAGCCTAACCCTAAACCAAGCCATAACCCCAGCCCTGAACCTAACCCCAACCCCAGACCCAACCCAAATCCCAACCCCAACCCCAACCCTTATCCTAACCGCAAAACTAAACCTAACCCTAAGCCTAAGCCTAAACATAACCCAAGCCATAACCATAACCCTAACCTTATACTAACCCTAACTCTAACACTAACCCTATTCCGAACAACCCTAATCTCAAACCCAACCCGAAACCTAACTCCACACTTAACTCTAACCATAACCCGAACCCTATCCATAACCTTACCCTAACCCTAACATTAACTCTAACCCTAAAACTAACCTTACCCTAACATGAACACTAACCCTAAACCTAAATCTAACCCTACACCTAACCCTAACATTAAGCCTGAACCTAACACTAACCCTGAACCTAACACTAACCCAAACCCTAACCCTGACCCTAACCCAGACCCAAACACTAATGCTAAACCTAAACCAAACCCTAATCCAAACAACACTAACCCTAACCCTATACCTTAACGCTAACCCTAACGCTAACCCCGACCCCAATCTTTAGCCTAACCCTAACCCTAAGCCATAATCTTACCCCAACACAAATCCAAATTCTAAACATAAAAATATTACTAAAGCCAATCTTCACCGAAGCCGCTAAAACTACCTAAATCCTTCCCTAACACTTACTCTAAGACTAATTCTTTAACCCTAACACTTACCCTAACCCTAACACTAACACTTACCATGACCTTAACACTAAATCCAATTGTACACCCAACCCTATACGATAACATAAAACTTAATTTAAAACTAAATCTGTAAAACTAACACTAACCTTAACAAGAATCCTAACACTAATCCTAACCCCTAACCTAACCCTAACCCTACCCTAACCCAAAACATCTCTTCTCAGAGATCCCTCCCTGCGAGCCTTATCATCCTGATGGTGAGCCATCTTCTCTTTTGTATTATTTGTATACTATCTTTATAGAACAACTCAAAATATACCATCATCTATACTAGTTCTTTGTGAAGTACCATCCTTGGGAGTTATTTACCCCACACTAACCCTAACCATAACTCAATCCCTAACCTAAACCGAACAATTGCTATAAATCTTAATCTAGAAACCTAACACTAAACCTTACCCTAACTCTAAACCTAACCTTAACCCTAACCCTAACCCTAAACTAACCTGAACGCTAAAACTAACACTAACCCTAACCTTAACCCTGAACGTAACCCTAACCTTAACACTACCCTAACCCTATCAGCAAACCAAACCCTAAACCTAACCCTATCCCAAAACCAAACCGAACCCAAAACTTAATCTTCACCCTAATTCTAACCCTAACTCAAGCCCTAAGCCTAACTCAAGCTCTAAACCTAACATAAAACCCAACCCTAACCATGATTCTAAACCTAAACCTAATCCTAACACTACCCTTACCCTAAAATAAACCTTAACAATAACCGTAACCCTAATCCTAACCGCAACCCTAAACCAAACCTTAAACCTAAGCCAAAACCTTAACCTAAGACTATTCCAAAATCTAAACATAACCTTATTACTATAGCCAATCTTCACCTAACCCTATGAAATAACCTAAATCCTTCCCTAACACTTACTCTAAGACTAAAACTTAACCCTAACACTTACTCTAACCCTAACGCTAATCCTAAATCCAACACAAACCCTAAACCAAACCCTAAATACAATCATACACCTAACCCTATCCAATAACCTAAAGCATTCCCTAATACTTACTGTAAAACTAAATATGTATACTTATCCTTAAACCTAACCCTAAATCTTAGCCTAACCGTAACCCGATACCTTCATCCTAACCCTAACACTAACGCCAACCCTAATCTGTACCCAAACACTAACCCTAAGCCAAGAACTTACCCTAATACAAAATCTAAACATAACACTATTATCAAAGCCAGTCTTCACCAAACCCGCTGAAATTAACTAAATCCTTCCCTAACACTTACTGTAAGACTAAACCGTTAACCTGAACCCTTACTCAAGCCTAACACTAATTCTAAAGCTAACACAAACCCTAAACCAAACCCTAAATCCAATCATACACCTAACCCTATCCAATAACCTTAATTCATTCCCTAATACTTACTGTAAAACTAAATATTTATACTTAACATTAAACCTAACCCTAAATCTTAGCCTAACCCTAGACCTATACCTTAACCCTAACCCTAAACGCTAACCCCAACCTTTATTCTTTCCCAAACCCTAAGCCAAAATCTTACACCAACATTTATCCAAAATCTAAACATAACCCTATTACTAAACCAATCTTCACCTAACCCACTGAAATTACCTAAATCCTTCTTTAGCACTTACTGTGAGACTTAATCTTTAACCCTATTCCTTGCCCTAACCCTTGCCCTTACCATAACACTAACACTTACCCTAACCCTTACCCTAAATCCAATCATACACCTAACCCTATCCAATAACCAAAAATTACACTATATCTTACTGTAAAACTAAATCTTTAAACCTAACACTAATCCAAATACTAACCCTAACCACAAACCTAACCCTAACCCTAACCTTAACCCTAACATAACCCTAACAGTATCCCCAATCCAAACCCTAATCCCAAACCTAACCCTAACAGTAACCCCAACCCAAACCCTAACCCCAAACCTAACCCTAAACATAACCCTAAGCCTTACAATAACAATAACAATAACAATAACCCTTACCCTACCCTAACTGTATGCGAACTGCTCAATCACGGCCTGAAACACTGGTCACCTGAGATAAGCACTGAGTCAGCCATGGGGGCAAATGTGGAGGTGATATACCTGTGTGATTGGAAGGGGGGGAGCCTGGCTCCACCTCTCCCAAAGCCCATTTAAGGGCTGACCACCGCCAGGAAAGGATCTCTTCTTGGGGATCCCTCCCACGTGGAGTCTCCTGCGAGCCTTATCATCCTTGTGATAAAAATGAATGCTGTATTTGTTAATCAAACCGACTCGAGACAGATGTGTTTTTCAGTGTTCTGCTTTCTGAAAATTATGTAGTTTGTAGAAGTCTCAAAATAGATGTATAAATGTTTTGTCTAAGAACTTTGGAATTTGTGCAAATTGGAGCCACAGCGCTTAGTTCTAACAACTGGACAATGAACAACAGATAGCAGTGACCTTCTAAGAAACTGAAAAAAGAAAAATAAGTGAAAATCTCCTCTTAAGTGCGCATGATCGAAAGAGGTTGAAGAGGCCTATGGACCTTTACATCTCAATCACCAGGTGTCAGAGAACGACCCCCACATAACAGCCAGCACAGCCCAGGAAGGGAAAGATAAACACGAATGCAGAGATAAGAGACAATAAAAAGTGGGATCGGGAGGCCCCGGTTGCGCACCTCTGGTGGAGCAGAGACTCCCGGCTGCCCAGCGATGTTTCCCTCGTTTCTTGGTTGCTCAATAAATCTTTACCTGTTGGTAACGACTGGTGTGTTTTGTTCTTCACAACTATAACAATCCTGAAGGTGAGCCATCTTCTCTTTTGTATTATTTATATACTATCTATATAGAACAACTCAAAATAGACCATCCTCTATACTATTTCTTTGAGAAGAACTGTCCTTGGGAGTTATATACCCAACACTAACCCTAACCCTAACTCAAGCCCTAACCCTAACAACTACTGTAAATCTAAAACTATATACCTAACACTAACCCTAAACCTAACCTTAATGCTAACACAAACCCTAACCTTAAGCCTAAACCTAACCCTAACACTATCCCAAACCCAAACCGAACCCAAAACTTAACCCTCACCCTAACCCTAACCCTAACTTATACCATAAGCATACCCTTTATAAACAACTCCAACACCAACACCAACACCAACCCCAAACAACCGCCTAAACCTTATCCCTAACCTTAACACATAACCTTACCCTTATCCTAACTGAAACCCTAAACCTGACCAAAACCCCAACCTAACCCCTAACCTAAAACCAAACTCAAACCCTAACCCTAACCCTAAAACTAAACCTAACCCTAACCCTAACCCTAGTCCTATACCCTAAACATAACCCTAAAACTAAACCAAAAATTAACCCCAACCCTAACCCTAACCTTACCACTAACTAACCTGAACCCTAAACCTAACCCTAACCCTAATCCTAACACCAACTCCATTTCCAACGGTAACCCCAAAAGCCTAACCCAAACCCTAACCCTTACCCTAAACCTAAACCTAGCCCTAAGCCTAACCATAACCTTAAAACAAAACCTAACCCTAACCCTAACCCCAACCTCAACACTAACCCCAAAGCCCTAACCATAAGCCTAACCGTAACCTTACACTCTAACCCTAAATCTTACCCTAACCCTAACACTAACCCCAACACCAAATCCAAACCTAACCCTAACCCCAAACCTATACCCTAACCCCTACAACTAACCCTAACCCTAAATCTAACCCTAAAATGTTACGTTAACCTTAACTCGAATCCAATCCTAACCCTAAACCGAAACTAACCCTACTCCTACCACTACCCCTACTCACAACAAAACAGAACCACAAGCCCTAACCCTAACCCAAACTCCAACACCAACCCCAAACGCAACAACAAACACAACCCCAACCCTAAAACCTAACCCCAAACCTAACATTAACCCTAATACTAAACCTAACCTTAACCCTAATCTATGACCCTAAACCTGAAGCTTTACGCTAACCCTAAGCCTAACCCTAACCCTAATCCTGACCCAAAACCAAACTCTAACCCAAATCCTAACCCTAACCCTAACACTAAACCTAACCCTATCCTTAACACTAACACCAATCCCAACCGCAACCCCAACCCAAACTCATACCAGTAACCCCTAACCCTAACGCTAACCCTACCCCTACCCCAAAACCAACCACAAGGACTAACACATACCCGTAACCCCTAACCCTAACCTTAACCCTAACCCTTCCCCAAAAGCAACCACAAGCACAAACCCTAACCCTAACCCAAACCCAAACCCTAACCCCAACAATAACCCTAACCTTAATCACATACCCTATACCATAACCCTAATCCTAACACTGGCACTACGCCTACCCCAAACCCAACCACAAACCCTAACCATAATCCTATCCCTTAGGATACCTTAGCCTACCCCTACCCCAAAACCAGCAACAAGCGCTAACACTAATCCTATCCCTAAATATTGACCTACACCTAACCCTACCCCAAAAGCAACCACAAGCACTAACCCTAACCCTAAGCCTAATCCTAACCCTAACCATAACCCTAAACCCAACCCTAACCCTAAACCCTCAAGGTAACCCTAACCCTAACCCTAAACTTGATACTAACCCTAACACTAACCTTCACCCTAACCCTAATCTATAACCCTGAACTATAACCCTAACCATGACCCTAGAACTTTCTAGAAATTTTTATACTGGTTATAAAACCATTCAAAGCTTGAAATTTCAAATCTGGGGGAAAGATTCTGTTCCCTTTCTACTATGAAAGGTGTACTATGCCTGGGCGTATCTGTGCCACTGTGCAAACTGTTGCCATTCACAATAAGTCTCCCTCCAGCCCTGACGGAGTAGCTGTATTGAAGGTCAGTGTGCCGGGCTGGCAGCATAGTCTTGTGGCTTTTTATTTTTATTGATTTTTGGATTTTTTTATTTGGTTGGAAATAGAAATGCTGAGGGACTGACAAGCTGACACCTGTTCTTTCCCCTGCCATCAGAATGGTTCCAAAGAATGTTTATCAATCAGGTGATAGGCGCTTTATATATAAAAATACAAATATATATATTAAAAGAAATATTTTATTTTAAAATATATCCCACAGCTCCAGTTCTGCTTACCAAAAGTGGCCCACTGAGCGCTCGCATTCCACGGCCTGGCTCCACGCCAGCGAGACTGGCGTCTTACCCATTGAAAGCTGAGAATAGGTTGAGATCATTTCGGCCCCAAGACCTCTAATCATTCGCTTTACAGGGTAAAACTGCCACCACACCGAGAGAGCCAGCTATCCTGAGGGAAACTTCGGAGGAAACCAGCTACTAGATGGTACGATTAGACTTTTGCCCCAATAGTCGGGTCGGACGACTGATTTGCAGGAAAGGACCGTTATGGATCTCCACCAGAGTTTCCTCTGGCTTCGCCCTGCCCAGGCATAGTTCACCGCCTGCAAACTATGACTGCATCAGACATTCCTTTCCGTCTACTTTTTCATACTTTTTTTCTGAAACTTTTTGATGTCTTTTTCTTACCCCCTGATTGATCGTATGTCCCCGTTTATTTTTCAGTCACACGGACATTACTGATTCCTTCCCCAAAATAGTAATCTCTTCTCATCTTAGCAATGTAGATACGAAGTTTGAGTGAAGCTGGCTCCTCTCACAGATTCTGATGTCTGTCGAACCGGACTGAATATTTTCCAACAAACTTCATCACCGGAGCATCGCAGATGAGCGCATACGAAACTAAGCCGAGTCGGCAACGAACGTCAAACTCGAACCGCACTTAACCGTGGAATCTGCTTGAAACGCATCAACCGCGGTATCTGCTGCTGCTTGAGCCGCTGATGAAAGACGCGAATCAGCCTGCTGCCGTGCGCTGAAGAGCGGCTTTAAAAGGCAGCCTGCTGCGGTCTGACTCCAACATATCTTTGTTTAAGCGTATGACAGAATCCGTTCCTTCCGTTGTCGATAGAGATGGAGAGGACCCCGATGTTAGTGTGGGGGAAAGATTCTGTTCCCTTTCTGCTCTGCTACAGTCGGCAATGTAAATCTGCATCTGACGTTCATCTCCGTCCACGTTTTCATACTTTTTTTCAGAAAATTTTTGATGCATTTTACTTCGTGAAACTTCGTCAATCCCGTTTCCTTATCACAAAAAAGGTCCTTACTGATTCTTTCCCCAAAATTGTAATCTCTTCTCATCTTAGAAATGTACATGCGAAGTTTGAGTGAAGCTTGCTCCTCTCGCAGATTCTGATGTCTGTCGAACCGGATCGAATATTTTCCAACAAACTTCATCACCGGAGCATCGCAGATGAGCGCGTACGAAAGTGAGCCGAATCGGCAACGAACGTCAAACTCGAACCGCTCTTAACTGTGGAATCTGCTTGAAACGCTTCAATCGCGGTTTCTGCTGCTTGAGCCACTGATGAAAGACGCGAATCAACCTACTGCCGTGCGCAGAAGAGCGGCTTTAAAACGCTGCCTGCTGCGGTCTGGTTTGAACATATCAGTGATGAACCTTATGACAGAATCCGTCCCTGGTGCTGTCGATAGAGATGGGGAGGACCCCGATGTTAGAGTGGGGAAAAGATTCTGTTCCCTTTCTGCTCTGCTACCGTCGGCAACATATGTCTGCATCAGACGATCCTTTCCGTCCACGTATTCATACTTTTTCTCTGAAATTACTTGATATCTTTTTCATTCACCACTGAATCATCGTCTCTCCCCGTTTATTTTTCAATCACACGGACGTTACTGTTTCCTTCCCCAAAATTGTATGCTCTTCTGATCTTAGCAATGTAGATGTGAAATTTGAGTGAAGCTGGCTCTTATCGCAGATTCTGGTGTCTGTCGAACCGGAACGAATATTTTCCAACAAACTTCATCACCGGAGCATCGCAGATGAGCCCGTACGAAACTGAGCCAAATCGGCAACGAACGTCAAACTCGAATCGCTCTTAACAGCGGAATCCGCTTGAAACGCATGAACCGCGGTATCTGCTGCTGCTTGAGCCGCTGAAGAAAGACGCGAATCAGCCGGCTGCCGTGCGCTGAAGAGCGGCTTTAAAACGCTGCCTGCTGCGGTCTGGTTTGAACATATCAGTGATTACCCTTACGACAGAATCCGTCCCTGGCGCTGTCGATAGAGATGGGGAGGTCCCCGATGTTAGTGCGGGGAAAAGATTCTGTTCCCTTTCTGCTCTGCTACCGTCGGCAACATATGTCTGCATCAGACGTTCATGTTCGTCAACGGTTACATACATTATTTCAGAAACTTTTTGCTATCTTTTTCTTCGTGAAACTTCCTCAATCCCGTTTCGTTTTCGCACACAAGGACGTTACTGTTTCCTTCCCCAAAATTGTATGCTCTTCTGATCTTAGCAATGTAGATGTGAAATTTGAGTGAAGCTGGCTCTTATCGCAGATTCTGGTGTCTGTCGAACCGGAACGAATATTTTCCAACAAACTTCATCACCGGAGCATCGCAGATGAGCCCGTACGAAACTGAGCCAAATCGGCAACGAACGTCAAACTCGAATCGCTCTTAACAGCGGAATCCGCTTGAAACGCATGAACCGCGGTATCTGCTGCTGCTTGAGCCGCTGAAGAAAGACGCGAATCAGCCGGCTGCCGTGCGCTGAAGAGCGGCTTTAAAACGCTGCCTGCTGCGGTCTGGTTTGAACATATCAGTGATTACCCTTACGACAGAATCCGTCCCTGGCGCTGTCGATAGAGATGGGGAGGTCCCCGATGTTAGTGTGGGGAAAAGATTCTGTTCCCTTTCTGCTCTGCTACCGTCGGCAACATATGTCTGCATCAGACGTTCATGTTCGTCAACGGTTACATACATTATTTCAGAAACTTTTTGCTATCTTTTTCTTCGTGAAACTTCCTCAATCCCGTTTCGTTTTCGCACACAAGGACGTTACTGTTTCCTTCCCCAAAATTGTATGCTCTTCTGATCTTAGCAATGTAGATGTGAAATTTGAGTGAAGCTGGCTCTTATCGCAGATTCTGGTGTCTGTCGAACCGGAACGAATATTTTCCAACAAACTTCATCACCGGAGCATCGCAGATGAGCCCGTACGAAACTGAGCCAAATCGGCAACGAACGTCAAACTCGAATCGCTCTTAACAGCGGAATCCGCTTGAAACGCATGAACCGCGGTATCTGCTGCTGCTTGAGCCGCTGAAGAAAGACGCGAATCAGCCGGCTGCCGTGCGCTGAAGAGCGGCTTTAAAACGCTGCCTGCTGCGGTCTGGTTTGAACATATCAGTGATTACCCTTACGACAGAATCCGTCCCTGGCGCTGTCGATAGAGATGGGGAGGACCCCGATGTTAGTGTGGGGAAAAGATTCTGTTCCCTTTCTGCTCTGCTACCGTCGGCAACATATGTCTGCATCAGACGTTCATGTTCGTCAACGGTTACATACATTATTTCAGAAACTTTTTGCTATCTTTTTCTTCGTGAAACTTCGTCAATCCCGTTTCGTTTTCGCACACAAGGACGTTACTGTTTCCTTCCCCAAAATTGTATGCTCTTCTGATCTTAGCAATGTAGATGTGAAATTTGAGTGAAGCTGGCTCTTATCGCAGATTCTGGTGTCTGTCGAACCGGAACGAATATTTTCCAACAAACTTCATCACCGGAGCATCGCAGATGAGCCCGTACGAAACTGAGCCAAATCGGCAACGAACGTCAAACTCGAATCGCTCTTAACAGCGGAATCCGCTTGAAACGCATGAACCGCGGTATCTGCTGCTGCTTGAGCCGCTGAAGAAAGACGCGAATCAGCCGGCTGCCGTGCGCTGAAGAGCGGCTTTAAAACGCTGCCTGCTGCGGTCTGGTTTGAACATATCAGTGATTACCCTTACGACAGAATCCGTCCCTGGCGCTGTCGATAGAGATGGGGAGGTCCCCGATGTTAGTGCGGGGAAAAGATTCTGTTCCCTTTCTGCTCTGCTACCGTCGGCAACATATGTCTGCATCAGACGTTCATGTTCGTCAACGGTTACATACATTATTTCAGAAACTTTTTGCTATCTTTTTCTTCGTGAAACTTCCTCAATCCCGTTTCGTTTTCGCACACAAGGACGTTACTGTTTCCTTCCCCAAAATTGTATGCTCTTCTGATCTTAGCAATGTAGATGTGAAATTTGAGTGAAGCTGGCTCTTATCGCAGATTCTGGTGTCTGTCGAACCGGAACGAATATTTTCCAACAAACTTCATCACCGGAGCATCGCAGATGAGCCCGTACGAAACTGAGCCAAATCGGCAACGAACGTCAAACTCGAATCGCTCTTAACAGCGGAATCCGCTTGAAACGCATGAACCGCGGTATCTGCTGCTGCTTGAGCCGCTGAAGAAAGACGCGAATCAGCCGGCTGCCGTGCGCTGAAGAGCGGCTTTAAAACGCTGCCTGCTGCGGTCTGGTTTGAACATATCAGTGATTACCCTTACGACAGAATCCGTCCCTGGCGCTGTCGATAGAGATGGGGAGGACCCCGATGTTAGTGTGGGGAAAAGATTCTGTTCCCTTTCTGCTCTGCTACCGTCGGCAACATATGTCTGCATCAGACGTTCATGTTCGTCAACGGTTACATACATTATTTCAGAAACTTTTTGCTATCTTTTTCTTCGTGAAACTTCCTCAATCCCGTTTCGTTTTCGCACACAAGGACGTTACTGTTTCCTTCCCCAAAATTGTATGCTCTTCTGATCTTAGCAATGTAGATGTGAAATTTGAGTGAAGCTGGCTCTTATCGCAGATTCTGGTGTCTGTCGAACCGGAACGAATATTTTCCAACAAACTTCATCACCGGAGCATCGCAGATGAGCCCGTACGAAACTGAGCCAAATCGGCAACGAACGTCAAACTCGAATCGCTCTTAACAGCGGAATCCGCTTGAAACGCATGAACCGCGGTATCTGCTGCTGCTTGAGCCGCTGAAGAAAGACGCGAATCAGCCGGCTGCCGTGCGCTGAAGAGCGGCTTTAAAACGCTGCCTGCTGCGGTCTGGTTTGAACATATCAGTGATTACCCTTACGACAGAATCCGTCCCTGGCGCTGTCGATAGAGATGGGGAGGACCCCGATGTTAGTGTGGGGAAAAGATTCTGTTCCCTTTCTGCTCTGCTACCGTCGGCAACATATGTCTGCATCAGACGTTCATGTTCGTCAACGGTTACATACATTATTTCAGAAACTTTTTGCTATCTTTTTCTTCGTGAAACTTCCTCAATCCCGTTTCGTTTTCGCACACAAGGACGTTACTGTTTCCTTCCCCAAAATTGTATGCTCTTCTGATCTTAGCAATGTAGATGTGAAATTTGAGTGAAGCTGGCTCTTATCGCAGATTCTGGTGTCTGTCGAACCGGAACGAATATTTTCCAACAAACTTCATCACCGGAGCATCGCAGATGAGCCCGTACGAAACTGAGCCAAATCGGCAACGAACGTCAAACTCGAATCGCTCTTAACAGCGGAATCCGCTTGAAACGCATGAACCGCGGTATCTGCTGCTGCTTGAGCCGCTGAAGAAAGACGCGAATCAGCCGGCTGCCGTGCGCTGAAGAGCGGCTTTAAAACGCTGCCTGCTGCGGTCTGGTTTGAACATATCAGTGATTACCCTTACGACAGAATCCGTCCCTGGCGCTGTCGATAGAGATGGGGAGGACCCCGATGTTAGTGCGGGGAAAAGATTCTGTTCCCTTTCTGCTCTGCTACCGTCGGCAACATATGTCTGCATCAGACGTTCATGTTCGTCAACGGTTACATACATTATTTCAGAAACTTTTTGCTATCTTTTTCTTCGTGAAACTTCCTCAATCCCGTTTCGTTTTCGCACACAAGGACGTTACTGTTTCCTTCCCCAAAATTGTATGCTCTTCTGATCTTAGCAATGTAGATGTGAAATTTGAGTGAAGCTGGCTCTTATCGCAGATTCTGGTGTCTGTCGAACCGGAACGAATATTTTCCAACAAACTTCATCACCGGAGCATCGCAGATGAGCCCGTACGAAACTGAGCCAAATCGGCAACGAACGTCAAACTCGAATTGCTCTTAACAGCGGAATCCGCTTGAAACGCATGAACCGCGGTATCTGCTGCTGCTTGAGCCGCTGAAGAAAGACGCGAATCAGCCGGCTGCCGTGCGCTGAAGAGCGGCTTTAAAACGCTGCCTGCTGCGGTCTGGTTTGAACATATCAGTGATTACCCTTACGACAGAATCCGTCCCTGGCGCTGTCGATAGAGATGGGGAGGACCCCGATGTTAGTGTGGGGAAAAGATTCTGTTCCCTTTCTGCTCTGCTACCGTCGGCAACATATGTCTGCATCAGACGTTCATGTTCGTCAACGGTTACATACATTATTTCAGAAACTTTTTGCTATCTTTTTCTTCGTGAAACTTCCTCAATCCCGTTTCGTTTTCGCACACAAGGACGTTACTGTTTCCTTCCCCAAAATTGTATGCTCTTCTGATCTTAGCAATGTAGATGTGAAATTTGAGTGAAGCTGGCTCTTATCGCAGATTCTGGTGTCTGTCGAACCGGAACGAATATTTTCCAACAAACTTCATCACCGGAGCATCGCAGATGAGCCCGTACGAAACTGAGCCAAATCGGCAACGAACGTCAAACTCGAATCGCTCTTAACAGCGGAATCCGCTTGAAACGCATGAACCGCGGTATCTGCTGCTGCTTGAGCCGCTGAAGAAAGACGCGAATCAGCCGGCTGCCGTGCGCTGAAGAGCGGCTTTAAAACGCTGCCTGCTGCGGTCTGGTTTGAACATATCAGTGATTACCCTTACGACAGAATCCGTCCCTGGCGCTGTCGATAGAGATGGGGAGGACCCCGATGTTAGTGTGGGGAAAAGATTCTGTTCCCTTTCTGCTCTGCTACCGTCGGCAACATATGTCTGCATCAGACGTTCATGTTCGTCAACGGTTACATACATTATTTCAGAAACTTTTTGCTATCTTTTTCTTCGTGAAACTTCCTCAATCCCGTTTCGTTTTCGCACACAAGGACGTTACTGTTTCCTTCCCCAAAATTGTATGCTCTTCTGATCTTAGCAATGTAGATGTGAAATTTGAGTGAAGCTGGCTCTTATCGCAGATTCTGGTGTCTGTCGAACCGGAACGAATATTTTCCAACAAACTTCATCACCGGAGCATCGCAGATGAGCCCGTACGAAACTGAGCCAAATCGGCAACGAACGTCAAACTCGAATTGCTCTTAACAGCGGAATCCGCTTGAAACGCATGAACCGCGGTATCTGCTGCTGCTTGAGCCGCTGAAGAAAGACGCGAATCAGCCGGCTGCCGTGCGCTGAAGAGCGGCTTTAAAACGCTGCCTGCTGCGGTCTGGTTTGAACATATCAGTGATTACCCTTACGACAGAATCCGTCCCTGGCGCTGTCGATAGAGATGGGGAGGACCCCGATGTTAGTGTGGGGAAAAGATTCTGTTCCCTTTCTGCTCTGCTACCGTCGGCAACATATGTCTGCATCAGACGTTCATGTTCGTCAACGGTTACATACATTATTTCAGAAACTTTTTGCTATCTTTTTCTTCGTGAAACTTCCTCAATCCCGTTTCGTTTTCGCACACAAGGACGTTACTGTTTCCTTCCCCAAAATTGTATGCTCTTCTGATCTTAGCAATGTAGATGTGAAATTTGAGTGAAGCTGGCTCTTATCGCAGATTCTGGTGTCTGTCGAACCGGAACGAATATTTTCCAACAAACTTCATCACCGGAGCATCGCAGATGAGCCCGTACGAAACTGAGCCAAATCGGCAACGAACGTCAAACTCGAATCGCTCTTAACAGCGGAATCCGCTTGAAACGCATGAACCGCGGTATCTGCTGCTGCTTGAGCCGCTGAAGAAAGACGCGAATCAGCCGGCTGCCGTGCGCTGAAGAGCGGCTTTAAAACGCTGCCTGCTGCGGTCTGGTTTGAACATATCAGTGATTACCCTTACGACAGAATCCGTCCCTGGCGCTGTCGATAGAGATGGGGAGGACCCCGATGTTAGTGCGGGGAAAAGATTCTGTTCCCTTTCTGCTCTGCTACCGTCGGCAACATATGTCTGCATCAGACGTTCATGTTCGTCAACGGTTACATACATTATTTCAGAAACTTTTTGCTATCTTTTTCTTCGTGAAACTTCCTCAATCCCGTTTCGTTTTCGCACACAAGGACGTTACTGTTTCCTTCCCCAAAATTGTATGCTCTTCTGATCTTAGCAATGTAGATGTGAAATTTGAGTGAAGCTGGCTCTTATCGCAGATTCTGGTGTCTGTCGAACCGGAACGAATATTTTCCAACAAACTTCATCACCGGAGCATCGCAGATGAGCCCGTACGAAACTGAGCCAAATCGGCAACGAACGTCAAACTCGAATCGCTCTTAACAGCGGAATCCGCTTGAAACGCATGAACCGCGGTATCTGCTGCTGCTTGAGCCGCTGAAGAAAGACGCGAATCAGCCGGCTGCCGTGCGCTGAAGAGCGGCTTTAAAACGCTGCCTGCTGCGGTCTGGTTTGAACATATCAGTGATTACCCTTACGACAGAATCCGTCCCTGGCGCTGTCGATAGAGATGGGGAGGTCCCCGATGTTAGTGCGGGGAAAAGATTCTGTTCCCTTTCTGCTCTGCTACCGTCGGCAACATATGTCTGCATCAGACGTTCATGTTCGTCAACGGTTACATACATTATTTCAGAAACTTTTTGCTATCTTTTTCTTCGTGAAACTTCGTCAATCCCGTTTCGTTTTCGCACACAAGGACGTTACTGTTTCCTTCCCCAAAATTGTATGCTCTTCTGATCTTAGCAATGTAGATGTGAAATTTGAGTGAAGCTGGCTCTTATCGCAGATTCTGGTGTCTGTCGAACCGGAACGAATATTTTCCAACAAACTTCATCACCGGAGCATCGCAGATGAGCCCGTACGAAACTGAGCCAAATCGGCAACGAACGTCAAACTCGAATCGCTCTTAACAGCGGAATCCGCTTGAAACGCATGAACCGCGGTATCTGCTGCTGCTTGAGCCGCTGAAGAAAGACGCGAATCAGCCGGCTGCCGTGCGCTGAAGAGCGGCTTTAAAACGCTGCCTGCTGCGGTCTGGTTTGAACATATCAGTGATTACCCTTACGACAGAATCCGTCCCTGGCGCTGTCGATAGAGATGGGGAGGACCCCGATGTTAGTGTGGGGAAAAGATTCTGTTCCCTTTCTGCTCTGCTACCGTCGGCAACATATGTCTGCATCAGACGTTCATGTTCGTCAACGGTTACATACATTATTTCAGAAACTTTTTGCTATCTTTTTCTTCGTGAAACTTCCTCAATCCCGTTTCGTTTTCGCACACAAGGACGTTACTGTTTCCTTCCCCAAAATTGTATGCTCTTCTGATCTTAGCAATGTAGATGTGAAATTTGAGTGAAGCTGGCTCTTATCGCAGATTCTGGTGTCTGTCGAACCGGAACGAATATTTTCCAACAAACTTCATCACCGGAGCATCGCAGATGAGCCCGTACGAAACTGAGCCAAATCGGCAACGAACGTCAAACTCGAATCGCTCTTAACAGCGGAATCCGCTTGAAACGCATGAACCGCGGTATCTGCTGCTGCTTGAGCCACTGATGAAAGACGCGAATCAGCCGGCTGCCGTGCGCTGAAGAGCGGCTTTAAAACGCTGCCTGCTGCGGTCTGGTTTGAACATATCAGTGATTACCCTTACGACAGAATCCGTCCCTGGCGCTGTCGATAGAGATGGGGAGGTCCCCGATGTTAGTGCGGGGAAAAGATTCTGTTCCCTTTCTGCTCTGCTACCGTCGGCAACATATGTCTGCATCAGACGTTCATGTTCGTCAACGGTTACATACATTATTTCAGAAACTTTTTGCTATCTTTTTCTTCGTGAAACTTCCTCAATCCCGTTTCGTTTTCGCACACAAGGACGTTACTGTTTCCTTCCCCAAAATTGTATGCTCTTCTGATCTTAGCAATGTAGATGTGAAATTTGAGTGAAGCTGGCTCTTATCGCAGATTCTGGTGTCTGTCGAACCGGAACGAATATTTTCCAACAAACTTCATCACCGGAGCATCGCAGATGAGCCCGTACGAAACTGAGCCAAATCGGCAACGAACGTCAAACTCGAATCGCTCTTAACAGCGGAATCCGCTTGAAACGCATGAACCGCGGTATCTGCTGCTGCTTGAGCCGCTGAAGAAAGACGCGAATCAGCCGGCTGCCGTGCGCTGAAGAGCGGCTTTAAAACGCTGCCTGCTGCGGTCTGGTTTGAACATATCAGTGATTACCCTTACGACAGAATCCGTCCCTGGCGCTGTCGATAGAGATGGGGAGGTCCCCGATGTTAGTGTGGGGAAAAGATTCTGTTCCCTTTCTGCTCTGCTACCGTCGGCAACATATGTCTGCATCAGACGTTCATGTTCGTCAACGGTTACATACATTATTTCAGAAACTTTTTGCTATCTTTTTCTTCGTGAAACTTCCTCAATCCCGTTTCGTTTTCGCACACAAGGACGTTACTGTTTCCTTCCCCAAAATTGTATGCTCTTCTGATCTTAGCAATGTAGATGTGAAATTTGAGTGAAGCTGGCTCTTATCGCAGATTCTGGTGTCTGTCGAACCGGAACGAATATTTTCCAACAAACTTCATCACCGGAGCATCGCAGATGAGCCCGTACGAAACTGAGCCAAATCGGCAACGAACGTCAAACTCGAATCGCTCTTAACAGCGGAATCCGCTTGAAACGCATGAACCGCGGTATCTGCTGCTGCTTGAGCCGCTGAAGAAAGACGCGAATCAGCCGGCTGCCGTGCGCTGAAGAGCGGCTTTAAAACGCTGCCTGCTGCGGTCTGGTTTGAACATATCAGTGATTACCCTTACGACAGAATCCGTCCCTGGCGCTGTCGATAGAGATGGGGAGGTCCCCGATGTTAGTGTGGGGAAAAGATTCTGTTCCCTTTCTGCTCTGCTACCGTCGGCAACATATGTCTGCATCAGACGTTCATGTTCGTCAACGGTTACATACATTATTTCAGAAACTTTTTGCTATCTTTTTCTTCGTGAAACTTCCTCAATCCCGTTTCGTTTTCGCACACAAGGACGTTACTGTTTCCTTCCCCAAAATTGTATGCTCTTCTGATCTTAGCAATGTAGATGTGAAATTTGAGTGAAGCTGGCTCTTATCGCAGATTCTGGTGTCTGTCGAACCGGAACGAATATTTTCCAACAAACTTCATCACCGGAGCATCGCAGATGAGCCCGTACGAAACTGAGCCAAATCGGCAACGAACGTCAAACTCGAATCGCTCTTAACAGCGGAATCCGCTTGAAACGCATGAACCGCGGTATCTGCTGCTGCTTGAGCCGCTGAAGAAAGACGCGAATCAGCCGGCTGCCGTGCGCTGAAGAGCGGCTTTAAAACGCTGCCTGCTGCGGTCTGGTTTGAACATATCCGTGATTACCCTTACGACAGAATCCGTCCCTGGCGCTGTCGATAGAGATGGGGAGGACCCCGATGTTAGTGTGGGGAAAAGATTCTGTTCCCTTTCTGCTCTGCTACCGTCGGCAACATATGTCTGCATCAGACGTTCATGTTCGTCAACGGTTACATACATTATTTCAGAAACTTTTTGCTATCTTTTTCTTCGTGAAACTTCCTCAATCCCGTTTCGTTTTCGCACACAAGGACGTTACTGTTTCCTTCCCCAAAATTGTATGCTCTTCTGATCTTAGCAATGTAGATGTGAAATTTGAGTGAAGCTGGCTCTTATCGCAGATTCTGGTGTCTGTCGAACCGGAACGAATATTTTCCAACAAACTTCATCACCGGAGCATCGCAGATGAGCCCGTACGAAACTGAGCCAAATCGGCAACGAACGTCAAACTCGAATCGCTCTTAACAGCGGAATCCGCTTGAAACGCATGAACCGCGGTATCTGCTGCTGCTTGAGCCGCTGAAGAAAGACGCGAATCAGCCGGCTGCCGTGCGCTGAAGAGCGGCTTTAAAACGCTGCCTGCTGCGGTCTGGTTTGAACATATCAGTGATTACCCTTACGACAGAATCCGTCCCTGGCGCTGTCGATAGAGATGGGGAGGTCCCCGATGTTAGTGCGGGGAAAAGATTCTGTTCCCTTTCTGCTCTGCTACCGTCGGCAACATATGTCTGCATCAGACGTTCATGTTCGTCAACGGTTACATACATTATTTCAGAAACTTTTTGCTATCTTTTTCTTCGTGAAACTTCGTCAATCCCGTTTCGTTTTCGCACACAAGGACGTTACTGTTTCCTTCCCCAAAATTGTATGCTCTTCTGATCTTAGCAATGTAGATGTGAAATTTGAGTGAAGCTGGCTCTTATCGCAGATTCTGGTGTCTGTCGAACCGGAACGAATATTTTCCAACAAACTTCATCACCGGAGCATCGCAGATGAGCCCGTACGAAACTGAGCCAAATCGGCAACGAACGTCAAACTCGAATCGCTCTTAACAGCGGAATCCGCTTGAAACGCATGAACCGCGGTATCTGCTGCTGCTTGAGCCGCTGAAGAAAGACGCGAATCAGCCGGCTGCCGTGCGCTGAAGAGCGGCTTTAAAACGCTGCCTGCTGCGGTCTGGTTTGAACATATCAGTGATTACCCTTACGACAGAATCCGTCCCTGGCGCGGTCGATAGAGATGGGGAGGACCCCGATGTTAGTGTGGGGAAAAGATTCTGTTCCCTTTCTGCTCTGCTACCGTCGGCAACATATGTCTGCATCAGACGTTCATGTTCGTCAACGGTTACATACATTATTTCAGAAACTTTTTGCTATCTTTTTCTTCGTGAAACTTCCTCAATCCCGTTTCGTTTTCGCACACAAGGACGTTACTGTTTCCTTCCCCAAAATTGTATGCTCTTCTGATCTTAGCAATGTAGATGTGAAATTTGAGTGAAGCTGGCTCTTATCGCAGATTCTGGTGTCTGTCGAACCGGAACGAATATTTTCCAACAAACTTCATCACCGGAGCATCGCAGATGAGCCCGTACGAAACTGAGCCAAATCGGCAACGAACGTCAAACTCGAATCGCTCTTAACAGCGGAATCCGCTTGAAACGCATGAACCGCGGTATCTGCTGCTGCTTGAGCCGCTGAAGAAAGACGCGAATCAGCCGGCTGCCGTGCGCTGAAGAGCGGCTTTAAAACGCTGCCTGCTGCGGTCTGGTTTGAACATATCAGTGATTACCCTTACGACAGAATCCGTCCCTGGCGCTGTCGATAGAGATGGGGAGGACCCCGATGTTAGTGCGGGGAAAAGATTCTGTTCCCTTTCTGCTCTGCTACCGTCGGCAACATATGTCTGCATCAGACGTTCATGTTCGTCAACGGTTACATACATTATTTCAGAAACTTTTTGCTATCTTTTTCTTCGTGAAACTTCCTCAATCCCGTTTCGTTTTCGCACACAAGGACGTTACTGTTTCCTTCCCCAAAATTGTATGCTCTTCTGATCTTAGCAATGTAGATGTGAAATTTGAGTGAAGCTGGCTCTTATCGCAGATTCTGGTGTCTGTCGAACCGGAACGAATATTTTCCAACAAACTTCATCACCGGAGCATCGCAGATGAGCCCGTACGAAACTGAGCCAAATCGGCAACGAACGTCAAACTCGAATCGCTCTTAACAGCGGAATCCGCTTGAAACGCATGAACCGCGGTATCTGCTGCTGCTTGAGCCGCTGAAGAAAGACGCGAATCAGCCGGCTGCCGTGCGCTGAAGAGCGGCTTTAAAACGCTGCCTGCTGCGGTCTGGTTTGAACATATCAGTGATTACCCTTACGACAGAATCCGTCCCTGGCGTGGTCGATAGAGATGGGGAGGTCCCCGATGTTAGTGCGGGGAAAAGATTCTGTTCCCTTTCTGCTCTGCTACCGTCGGCAACATATGTCTGCATCAGACGTTCATGTTCGTCAACGGTTACATACATTATTTCAGAAACTTTTTGCTATCTTTTTCTTCGTGAAACTTCGTCAATCCCGTTTCGTTTTCGCACACAAGGACGTTACTGTTTCCTTCCCCAAAATTGTATGCTCTTCTGATCTTAGCAATGTAGATGTGAAATTTGAGTGAAGCTGGCTCTTATCGCAGATTCTGGTGTCTGTCGAACCGGAACGAATATTTTCCAACAAACTTCATCACCGGAGCATCGCAGATGAGCCCGTACGAAACTGAGCCAAATCGGCAACGAACGTCAAACTCGAATCGCTCTTAACAGCGGAATCCGCTTGAAACGCATGAACCGCGGTATCTGCTGCTGCTTGAGCCGCTGAAGAAAGACGCGAATCAGCCGGCTGCCGTGCGCTGAAGAGCGGCTTTAAAACGCTGCCTGCTGCGGTCTGGTTTGAACATATCAGTGATTACCCTTACGACAGAATCCGTCCCTGGCGCTGTCGATAGAGATGGGGAGGACCCCGATGTTAGTGCGGGGAAAAGATTCTGTTCCCTTTCTGCTCTGCTACCGTCGGCAACATATGTCTGCATCAGACGTTCATGTTCGTCAACGGTTATATACATTATTTCAGAAACTTTTTGCTATCTTTTTCTTCGTGAAACTTCCTCAATCCCGTTTCGTTTTCGCACACAAGGACGTTACTGTTTCCTTCCCCAAAATTGTATGCTCTTCTGATCTTAGCAATGTAGATGTGAAATTTGAGTGAAGCTGGCTCTTATCGCAGATTCTGGTGTCTGTCGAACCGGAACGAATATTTTCCAACAAACTTCATCACCGGAGCATCGCAGATGAGCCCGTACGAAACTGAGCCAAATCGGCAACGAACGTCAAACTCGAATCGCTCTTAACAGCGGAATCCGCTTGAAACGCATGAACCGCGGTATCTGCTGCTGCTTGAGCCGCTGAAGAAAGACGCGAATCAGCCGGCTGCCGTGCGCTGAAGAGCGGCTTTAAAACGCTGCCTGCTGCGGTCTGGTTTGAACATATCAGTGATTACCCTTACGACAGAATCCGTCCCTGGCGCTGTCGATAGAGATGGGGAGGTCCCCGATGTTAGTGCGGGGAAAAGATTCTGTTCCCTTTCTGCTCTGCTACCGTCGGCAACATATGTCTGCATCAGACGTTCATGTTCGTCAACGGTTACATACATTATTTCAGAAACTTTTTGCTATCTTTTTCTTCGTGAAACTTCCTCAATCCCGTTTCGTTTTCGCACACAAGGACGTTACTGTTTCCTTCCCCAAAATTGTATGCTCTTCTGATCTTAGCAATGTAGATGTGAAATTTGAGTGAAGCTGGCTCTTATCGCAGATTCTGGTGTCTGTCGAACCGGAACGAATATTTTCCAACAAACTTCATCACCGGAGCATCGCAGATGAGCCCGTACGAAACTGAGCCAAATCGGCAACGAACGTCAAACTCGAATCGCTCTTAACAGCGGAATCCGCTTGAAACGCATGAACCGCGGTATCTGCTGCTGCTTGAGCCACTGATGAAAGACGCGAATCAGCCGGCTGCCGTGCGCTGAAGAGCGGCTTTAAAACGCTGCCTGCTGCGGTCTGGTTTGAACATATCAGTGATTACCCTTACGACAGAATCCGTCCCTGGCGCTGTCGATAGAGATGGGGAGGTCCCCGATGTTAGTGCGGGGAAAAGATTCTGTTCCCTTTCTGCTCTGCTACCGTCGGCAACATATGTCTGCATCAGACGTTCATGTTCGTCAACGGTTACATACATTATTTCAGAAACTTTTTGCTATCTTTTTCTTCGTGAAACTTCCTCAATCCCGTTTCGTTTTCGCACACAAGGACGTTACTGTTTCCTTCCCCAAAATTGTATGCTCTTCTGATCTTAGCAATGTAGATGTGAAATTTGAGTGAAGCTGGCTCTTATCGCAGATTCTGGTGTCTGTCGAACCGGAACGAATATTTTCCAACAAACTTCATCACCGGAGCATCGCAGATGAGCCCGTACGAAACTGAGCCAAATCGGCAACGAACGTCAAACTCGAATCGCTCTTAACAGCGGAATCCGCTTGAAACGCATGAACCGCGGTATCTGCTGCTGCTTGAGCCGCTGAAGAAAGACGCGAATCAGCCGGCTGCCGTGCGCTGAAGAGCGGCTTTAAAACGCTGCCTGCTGCGGTCTGGTTTGAACATATCAGTGATTACCCTTACGACAGAATCCGTCCCTGGCGCTGTCGATAGAGATGGGGAGGTCCCCGATGTTAGTGTGGGGAAAAGATTCTGTTCCCTTTCTGCTCTGCTACCGTCGGCAACATATGTCTGCATCAGACGTTCATGTTCGTCAACGGTTACATACATTATTTCAGAAACTTTTTGCTATCTTTTTCTTCGTGAAACTTCCTCAATCCCGTTTCGTTTTCGCACACAAGGACGTTACTGTTTCCTTCCCCAAAATTGTATGCTCTTCTGATCTTAGCAATGTAGATGTGAAATTTGAGTGAAGCTGGCTCTTATCGCAGATTCTGGTGTCTGTCGAACCGGAACGAATATTTTCCAACAAACTTCATCACCGGAGCATCGCAGATGAGCCCGTACGAAACTGAGCCAAATCGGCAACGAACGTCAAACTCGAATCGCTCTTAACAGCGGAATCCGCTTGAAACGCATGAACCGCGGTATCTGCTGCTGCTTGAGCCGCTGAAGAAAGACGCGAATCAGCCGGCTGCCGTGCGCTGAAGAGCGGCTTTAAAACGCTGCCTGCTGCGGTCTGGTTTGAACATATCCGTGATTACCCTTACGACAGAATCCGTCCCTGGCGCTGTCGATAGAGATGGGGAGGACCCCGATGTTAGTGTGGGGAAAAGATTCTGTTCCCTTTCTGCTCTGCTACCGTCGGCAACATATGTCTGCATCAGACGTTCATGTTCGTCAACGGTTACATACATTATTTCAGAAACTTTTTGCTATCTTTTTCTTCGTGAAACTTCGTCAATCCCGTTTCGTTTTCGCACACAAGGACGTTACTGTTTCCTTCCCCAAAATTGTATGCTCTTCTGATCTTAGCAATGTAGATGTGAAATTTGAGTGAAGCTGGCTCTTATCGCAGATTCTGGTGTCTGTCGAACCGGAACGAATATTTTCCAACAAACTTCATCACCGGAGCATCGCAGATGAGCCCGTACGAAACTGAGCCAAATCGGCAACGAACGTCAAACTCGAATCGCTCTTAACAGCGGAATCCGCTTGAAACGCATGAACCGCGGTATCTGCTGCTGCTTGAGCCGCTGAAGAAAGACGCGAATCAGCCGGCTGCCGTGCGCTGAAGAGCGGCTTTAAAACGCTGCCTGCTGCGGTCTGGTTTGAACATATCAGTGATTACCCTTACGACAGAATCCGTCCCTGGCGCTGTCGATAGAGATGGGGAGGTCCCCGATGTTAGTGCGGGGAAAAGATTCTGTTCCCTTTCTGCTCTGCTACCGTCGGCAACATATGTCTGCATCAGACGTTCATGTTCGTCAACGGTTACATACATTATTTCAGAAACTTTTTGCTATCTTTTTCTTCGTGAAACTTCCTCAATCCCGTTTCGTTTTCGCACACAAGGACGTTACTGTTTCCTTCCCCAAAATTGTATGCTCTTCTGATCTTAGCAATGTAGATGTGAAATTTGAGTGAAGCTGGCTCTTATCGCAGATTCTGGTGTCTGTCGAACCGGAACGAATATTTTCCAACAAACTTCATCACCGGAGCATCGCAGATGAGCCCGTACGAAACTGAGCCAAATCGGCAACGAACGTCAAACTCGAATCGCTCTTAACAGCGGAATCCGCTTGAAACGCATGAACCGCGGTATCTGCTGCTGCTTGAGCCGCTGAAGAAAGACGCGAATCAGCCGGCTGCCGTGCGCTGAAGAGCGGCTTTAAAACGCTGCCTGCTGCGGTCTGGTTTGAACATATCCGTGATTACCCTTACGACAGAATCCGTCCCTGGCGCTGTCGATAGAGATGGGGAGGACCCCGATGTTAGTGTGGGGAAAAGATTCTGTTCCCTTTCTGCTCTGCTACCGTCGGCAACATATGTCTGCATCAGACGTTCATGTTCGTCAACGGTTACATACATTATTTCAGAAACTTTTTGCTATCTTTTTCTTCGTGAAACTTCCTCAATCCCGTTTCGTTTTCGCACACAAGGACGTTACTGTTTCCTTCCCCAAAATTGTATGCTCTTCTGATCTTAGCAATGTAGATGTGAAATTTGAGTGAAGCTGGCTCTTATCGCAGATTCTGGTGTCTGTCGAACCGGAACGAATATTTTCCAACAAACTTCATCACCGGAGCATCGCAGATGAGCCCGTACGAAACTGAGCCAAATCGGCAACGAACGTCAAACTCGAATCGCTCTTAACAGCGGAATCCGCTTGAAACGCATGAACCGCGGTATCTGCTGCTGCTTGAGCCGCTGAAGAAAGACGCGAATCAGCCGGCTGCCGTGCGCTGAAGAGCGGCTTTAAAACGCTGCCTGCTGCGGTCTGGTTTGAACATATCAGTGATTACCCTTACGACAGAATCCGTCCCTGGCGCTGTCGATAGAGATGGGGAGGTCCCCGATGTTAGTGCGGGGAAAAGATTCTGTTCCCTTTCTGCTCTGCTACCGTCGGCAACATATGTCTGCATCAGACGTTCATGTTCGTCAACGGTTACATACATTATTTCAGAAACTTTTTGCTATCTTTTTCTTCGTGAAACTTCGTCAATCCCGTTTCGTTTTCGCACACAAGGACGTTACTGTTTCCTTCCCCAAAATTGTATGCTCTTCTGATCTTAGCAATGTAGATGTGAAATTTGAGTGAAGCTGGCTCTTATCGCAGATTCTGGTGTCTGTCGAACCGGAACGAATATTTTCCAACAAACTTCATCACCGGAGCATCGCAGATGAGCCCGTACGAAACTGAGCCAAATCGGCAACGAACGTCAAACTCGAATCGCTCTTAACAGCGGAATCCGCTTGAAACGCATGAACCGCGGTATCTGCTGCTGCTTGAGCCGCTGAAGAAAGACGCGAATCAGCCGGCTGCCGTGCGCTGAAGAGCGGCTTTAAAACGCTGCCTGCTGCGGTCTGGTTTGAACATATCAGTGATTACCCTTACGACAGAATCCGTCCCTGGCGCGGTCGATAGAGATGGGGAGGACCCCGATGTTAGTGTGGGGAAAAGATTCTGTTCCCTTTCTGCTCTGCTACCGTCGGCAACATATGTCTGCATCAGACGTTCATGTTCGTCAACGGTTACATACATTATTTCAGAAACTTTTTGCTATCTTTTTCTTCGTGAAACTTCCTCAATCCCGTTTCGTTTTCGCACACAAGGACGTTACTGTTTCCTTCCCCAAAATTGTATGCTCTTCTGATCTTAGCAATGTAGATGTGAAATTTGAGTGAAGCTGGCTCTTATCGCAGATTCTGGTGTCTGTCGAACCGGAACGAATATTTTCCAACAAACTTCATCACCGGAGCATCGCAGATGAGCCCGTACGAAACTGAGCCAAATCGGCAACGAACGTCAAACTCGAATCGCTCTTAACAGCGGAATCCGCTTGAAACGCATGAACCGCGGTATCTGCTGCTGCTTGAGCCGCTGAAGAAAGACGCGAATCAGCCGGCTGCCGTGCGCTGAAGAGCGGCTTTAAAACGCTGCCTGCTGCGGTCTGGTTTGAACATATCAGTGATTACCCTTACGACAGAATCCGTCCCTGGCGCTGTCGATAGAGATGGGGAGGACCCCGATGTTAGTGCGGGGAAAAGATTCTGTTCCCTTTCTGCTCTGCTACCGTCGGCAACATATGTCTGCATCAGACGTTCATGTTCGTCAACGGTTACATACATTATTTCAGAAACTTTTTGCTATCTTTTTCTTCGTGAAACTTCCTCAATCCCGTTTCGTTTTCGCACACAAGGACGTTACTGTTTCCTTCCCCAAAATTGTATGCTCTTCTGATCTTAGCAATGTAGATGTGAAATTTGAGTGAAGCTGGCTCTTATCGCAGATTCTGGTGTCTGTCGAACCGGAACGAATATTTTCCAACAAACTTCATCACCGGAGCATCGCAGATGAGCCCGTACGAAACTGAGCCAAATCGGCAACGAACGTCAAACTCGAATCGCTCTTAACAGCGGAATCCGCTTGAAACGCATGAACCGCGGTATCTGCTGCTGCTTGAGCCGCTGAAGAAAGACGCGAATCAGCCGGCTGCCGTGCGCTGAAGAGCGGCTTTAAAACGCTGCCTGCTGCGGTCTGGTTTGAACATATCAGTGATTACCCTTACGACAGAATCCGTCCCTGGCGCGGTCGATAGAGATGGGGAGGTCCCCGATGTTAGTGCGGGGAAAAGATTCTGTTCCCTTTCTGCTCTGCTACCGTCGGCAACATATGTCTGCATCAGACGTTCATGTTCGTCAACGGTTACATACATTATTTCAGAAACTTTTTGCTATCTTTTTCTTCGTGAAACTTCGTCAATCCCGTTTCGTTTTCGCACACAAGGACGTTACTGTTTCCTTCCCCAAAATTGTATGCTCTTCTGATCTTAGCAATGTAGATGTGAAATTTGAGTGAAGCTGGCTCTTATCGCAGATTCTGGTGTCTGTCGAACCGGAACGAATATTTTCCAACAAACTTCATCACCGGAGCATCGCAGATGAGCCCGTACGAAACTGAGCCAAATCGGCAACGAACGTCAAACTCGAATCGCTCTTAACAGCGGAATCCGCTTGAAACGCATGAACCGCGGTATCTGCTGCTGCTTGAGCCGCTGAAGAAAGACGCGAATCAGCCGGCTGCCGTGCGCTGAAGAGCGGCTTTAAAACGCTGCCTGCTGCGGTCTGGTTTGAACATATCAGTGATTACCCTTACGACAGAATCCGTCCCTGGCGCTGTCGATAGAGATGGGGAGGACCCCGATGTTAGTGCGGGGAAAAGATTCTGTTCCCTTTCTGCTCTGCTACCGTCGGCAACATATGTCTGCATCAGACGTTCATGTTCGTCAACGGTTATATACATTATTTCAGAAACTTTTTGCTATCTTTTTCTTCGTGAAACTTCCTCAATCCCGTTTCGTTTTCGCACACAAGGACGTTACTGTTTCCTTCCCCAAAATTGTATGCTCTTCTGATCTTAGCAATGTAGATGTGAAATTTGAGTGAAGCTGGCTCTTATCGCAGATTCTGGTGTCTGTCGAACCGGAACGAATATTTTCCAACAAACTTCATCACCGGAGCATCGCAGATGAGCCCGTACGAAACTGAGCCAAATCGGCAACGAACGTCAAACTCGAATCGCTCTTAACAGCGGAATCCGCTTGAAACGCATGAACCGCGGTATCTGCTGCTGCTTGAGCCGCTGAAGAAAGACGCGAATCAGCCGGCTGCCGTGCGCTGAAGAGCGGCTTTAAAACGCTGCCTGCTGCGGTCTGGTTTGAACATATCAGTGATTACCCTTACGACAGAATCCGTCCCTGGCGCTGTCGATAGAGATGGGGAGGTCCCCGATGTTAGTGCGGGGAAAAGATTCTGTTCCCTTTCTGCTCTGCTACCGTCGGCAACATATGTCTGCATCAGACGTTCATGTTCGTCAACGGTTACATACATTATTTCAGAAACTTTTTGCTATCTTTTTCTTCGTGAAACTTCCTCAATCCCGTTTCGTTTTCGCACACAAGGACGTTACTGTTTCCTTCCCCAAAATTGTATGCTCTTCTGATCTTAGCAATGTAGATGTGAAATTTGAGTGAAGCTGGCTCTTATCGCAGATTCTGGTGTCTGTCGAACCGGAACGAATATTTTCCAACAAACTTCATCACCGGAGCATCGCAGATGAGCCCGTACGAAACTGAGCCAAATCGGCAACGAACGTCAAACTCGAATCGCTCTTAACAGCGGAATCCGCTTGAAACGCATGAACCGCGGTATCTGCTGCTGCTTGAGCCGCTGAAGAAAGACGCGAATCAGCCGGCTGCCGTGCGCTGAAGAGCGGCTTTAAAACGCTGCCTGCTGCGGTCTGGTTTGAACATATCAGTGATTACCCTTACGACAGAATCCGTCCCTGGCGCTGTCGATAGAGATGGGGAGGTCCCCGATGTTAGTGCGGGGAAAAGATTCTGTTCCCTTTCTGCTCTGCTACCGTCGGCAACATATGTCTGCATCAGACGTTCATGTTCGTCAACGGTTACATACATTATTTCAGAAACTTTTTGCTATCTTTTTCTTCGTGAAACTTCCTCAATCCCGTTTCGTTTTCGCACACAAGGACGTTACTGTTTCCTTCCCCAAAATTGTATGCTCTTCTGATCTTAGCAATGTAGATGTGAAATTTGAGTGAAGCTGGCTCTTATCGCAGATTCTGGTGTCTGTCGAACCGGAACGAATATTTTCCAACAAACTTCATCACCGGAGCATCGCAGATGAGCCCGTACGAAACTGAGCCAAATCGGCAACGAACGTCAAACTCGAATCGCTCTTAACAGCGGAATCCGCTTGAAACGCATGAACCGCGGTATCTGCTGCTGCTTGAGCCGCTGAAGAAAGACGCGAATCAGCCGGCTGCCGTGCGCTGAAGAGCGGCTTTAAAACGCTGCCTGCTGCGGTCTGGTTTGAACATATCAGTGATTACCCTTACGACAGAATCCGTCCCTGGCGCGGTCGATAGAGATGGGGAGGACCCCGATGTTAGTGTGGGGAAAAGATTCTGTTCCCTTTCTGCTCTGCTACCGTCGGCAACATATGTCTGCATCAGACGTTCATGTTCGTCAACGGTTACATACATTATTTCAGAAACTTTTTGCTATCTTTTTCTTCGTGAAACTTCCTCAATCCCGTTTCGTTTTCGCACACAAGGACGTTACTGTTTCCTTCCCCAAAATTGTATGCTCTTCTGATCTTAGCAATGTAGATGTGAAATTTGAGTGAAGCTGGCTCTTATCGCAGATTCTGGTGTCTGTCGAACCGGAACGAATATTTTCCAACAAACTTCATCACCGGAGCATCGCAGATGAGCCCGTACGAAACTGAGCCAAATCGGCAACGAACGTCAAACTCGAATCGCTCTTAACAGCGGAATCCGCTTGAAACGCATGAACCGCGGTATCTGCTGCTGCTTGAGCCGCTGAAGAAAGACGCGAATCAGCCGGCTGCCGTGCGCTGAAGAGCGGCTTTAAAACGCTGCCTGCTGCGGTCTGGTTTGAACATATCAGTGATTACCCTTACGACAGAATCCGTCCCTGGCGCTGTCGATAGAGATGGGGAGGACCCCGATGTTAGTGCGGGGAAAAGATTCTGTTCCCTTTCTGCTCTGCTACCGTCGGCAACATATGTCTGCATCAGACGTTCATGTTCGTCAACGGTTACATACATTATTTCAGAAACTTTTTGCTATCTTTTTCTTCGTGAAACTTCCTCAATCCCGTTTCGTTTTCGCACACAAGGACGTTACTGTTTCCTTCCCCAAAATTGTATGCTCTTCTGATCTTAGCAATGTAGATGTGAAATTTGAGTGAAGCTGGCTCTTATCGCAGATTCTGGTGTCTGTCGAACCGGAACGAATATTTTCCAACAAACTTCATCACCGGAGCATCGCAGATGAGCCCGTACGAAACTGAGCCAAATCGGCAACGAACGTCAAACTCGAATCGCTCTTAACAGCGGAATCCGCTTGAAACGCATGAACCGCGGTATCTGCTGCTGCTTGAGCCGCTGAAGAAAGACGCGAATCAGCCGGCTGCCGTGCGCTGAAGAGCGGCTTTAAAACGCTGCCTGCTGCGGTCTGGTTTGAACATATCAGTGATTACCCTTACGACAGAATCCGTCCCTGGCGCTGTCGATAGAGATGGGGAGGTCCCCGATGTTAGTGCGGGGAAAAGATTCTGTTCCCTTTCTGCTCTGCTACCGTCGGCAACATATGTCTGCATCAGACGTTCATGTTCGTCAACGGTTACATACATTATTTCAGAAACTTTTTGCTATCTTTTTCTTCGTGAAACTTCCTCAATCCCGTTTCGTTTTCGCACACAAGGACGTTACTGTTTCCTTCCCCAAAATTGTATGCTCTTCTGATCTTAGCAATGTAGATGTGAAATTTGAGTGAAGCTGGCTCTTATCGCAGATTCTGGTGTCTGTCGAACCGGAACGAATATTTTCCAACAAACTTCATCACCGGAGCATCGCAGATGAGCCCGTACGAAACTGAGCCAAATCGGCAACGAACGTCAAACTCGAATCGCTCTTAACAGCGGAATCCGCTTGAAACGCATGAACCGCGGTATCTGCTGCTGCTTGAGCCGCTGAAGAAAGACGCGAATCAGCCGGCTGCCGTGCGCTGAAGAGCGGCTTTAAAACGCTGCCTGCTGCGGTCTGGTTTGAACATATCCGTGATTACCCTTACGACAGAATCCGTCCCTGGCGCTGTCGATAGAGATGGGGAGGACCCCGATGTTAGTGTGGGGAAAAGATTCTGTTCCCTTTCTGCTCTGCTACCGTCGGCAACATATGTCTGCATCAGACGTTCATGTTCGTCAACGGTTACATACATTATTTCAGAAACTTTTTGCTATCTTTTTCTTCGTGAAACTTCCTCAATCCCGTTTCGTTTTCGCACACAAGGACGTTACTGTTTCCTTCCCCAAAATTGTATGCTCTTCTGATCTTAGCAATGTAGATGTGAAATTTGAGTGAAGCTGGCTCTTATCGCAGATTCTGGTGTCTGTCGAACCGGAACGAATATTTTCCAACAAACTTCATCACCGGAGCATCGCAGATGAGCCCGTACGAAACTGAGCCAAATCGGCAACGAACGTCAAACTCGAATCGCTCTTAACAGCGGAATCCGCTTGAAACGCATGAACCGCGGTATCTGCTGCTGCTTGAGCCGCTGAAGAAAGACGCGAATCAGCCGGCTGCCGTGCGCTGAAGAGCGGCTTTAAAACGCTGCCTGCTGCGGTCTGGTTTGAACATATCAGTGATTACCCTTACGACAGAATCCGTCCCTGGCGCTGTCGATAGAGATGGGGAGGTCCCCGATGTTAGTGCGGGGAAAAGATTCTGTTCCCTTTCTGCTCTGCTACCGTCGGCAACATATGTCTGCATCAGACGTTCATGTTCGTCAACGGTTACATACATTATTTCAGAAACTTTTTGCTATCTTTTTCTTCGTGAAACTTCGTCAATCCCGTTTCGTTTTCGCACACAAGGACGTTACTGTTTCCTTCCCCAAAATTGTATGCTCTTCTGATCTTAGCAATGTAGATGTGAAATTTGAGTGAAGCTGGCTCTTATCGCAGATTCTGGTGTCTGTCGAACCGGAACGAATATTTTCCAACAAACTTCATCACCGGAGCATCGCAGATGAGCCCGTACGAAACTGAGCCAAATCGGCAACGAACGTCAAACTCGAATCGCTCTTAACAGCGGAATCCGCTTGAAACGCATGAACCGCGGTATCTGCTGCTGCTTGAGCCGCTGAAGAAAGACGCGAATCAGCCGGCTGCCGTGCGCTGAAGAGCGGCTTTAAAACGCTGCCTGCTGCGGTCTGGTTTGAACATATCAGTGATTACCCTTACGACAGAATCCGTCCCTGGCGCGGTCGATAGAGATGGGGAGGACCCCGATGTTAGTGTGGGGAAAAGATTCTGTTCCCTTTCTGCTCTGCTACCGTCGGCAACATATGTCTGCATCAGACGTTCATGTTCGTCAACGGTTACATACATTATTTCAGAAACTTTTTGCTATCTTTTTCTTCGTGAAACTTCCTCAATCCCGTTTCGTTTTCGCACACAAGGACGTTACTGTTTCCTTCCCCAAAATTGTATGCTCTTCTGATCTTAGCAATGTAGATGTGAAATTTGAGTGAAGCTGGCTCTTATCGCAGATTCTGGTGTCTGTCGAACCGGAACGAATATTTTCCAACAAACTTCATCACCGGAGCATCGCAGATGAGCCCGTACGAAACTGAGCCAAATCGGCAACGAACGTCAAACTCGAATCGCTCTTAACAGCGGAATCCGCTTGAAACGCATGAACCGCGGTATCTGCTGCTGCTTGAGCCGCTGAAGAAAGACGCGAATCAGCCGGCTGCCGTGCGCTGAAGAGCGGCTTTAAAACGCTGCCTGCTGCGGTCTGGTTTGAACATATCAGTGATTACCCTTACGACAGAATCCGTCCCTGGCGCTGTCGATAGAGATGGGGAGGACCCCGATGTTAGTGCGGGGAAAAGATTCTGTTCCCTTTCTGCTCTGCTACCGTCGGCAACATATGTCTGCATCAGACGTTCATGTTCGTCAACGGTTACATACATTATTTCAGAAACTTTTTGCTATCTTTTTCTTCGTGAAACTTCCTCAATCCCGTTTCGTTTTCGCACACAAGGACGTTACTGTTTCCTTCCCCAAAATTGTATGCTCTTCTGATCTTAGCAATGTAGATGTGAAATTTGAGTGAAGCTGGCTCTTATCGCAGATTCTGGTGTCTGTCGAACCGGAACGAATATTTTCCAACAAACTTCATCACCGGAGCATCGCAGATGAGCCCGTACGAAACTGAGCCAAATCGGCAACGAACGTCAAACTCGAATCGCTCTTAACAGCGGAATCCGCTTGAAACGCATGAACCGCGGTATCTGCTGCTGCTTGAGCCGCTGAAGAAAGACGCGAATCAGCCGGCTGCCGTGCGCTGAAGAGCGGCTTTAAAACGCTGCCTGCTGCGGTCTGGTTTGAACATATCAGTGATTACCCTTACGACAGAATCCGTCCCTGGCGCGGTCGATAGAGATGGGGAGGTCCCCGATGTTAGTGCGGGGAAAAGATTCTGTTCCCTTTCTGCTCTGCTACCGTCGGCAACATATGTCTGCATCAGACGTTCATGTTCGTCAACGGTTACATACATTATTTCAGAAACTTTTTGCTATCTTTTTCTTCGTGAAACTTCGTCAATCCCGTTTCGTTTTCGCACACAAGGACGTTACTGTTTCCTTCCCCAAAATTGTATGCTCTTCTGATCTTAGCAATGTAGATGTGAAATTTGAGTGAAGCTGGCTCTTATCGCAGATTCTGGTGTCTGTCGAACCGGAACGAATATTTTCCAACAAACTTCATCACCGGAGCATCGCAGATGAGCCCGTACGAAACTGAGCCAAATCGGCAACGAACGTCAAACTCGAATCGCTCTTAACAGCGGAATCCGCTTGAAACGCATGAACCGCGGTATCTGCTGCTGCTTGAGCCGCTGAAGAAAGACGCGAATCAGCCGGCTGCCGTGCGCTGAAGAGCGGCTTTAAAACGCTGCCTGCTGCGGTCTGGTTTGAACATATCAGTGATTACCCTTACGACAGAATCCGTCCCTGGCGCTGTCGATAGAGATGGGGAGGACCCCGATGTTAGTGCGGGGAAAAGATTCTGTTCCCTTTCTGCTCTGCTACCGTCGGCAACATATGTCTGCATCAGACGTTCATGTTCGTCAACGGTTATATACATTATTTCAGAAACTTTTTGCTATCTTTTTCTTCGTGAAACTTCCTCAATCCCGTTTCGTTTTCGCACACAAGGACGTTACTGTTTCCTTCCCCAAAATTGTATGCTCTTCTGATCTTAGCAATGTAGATGTGAAATTTGAGTGAAGCTGGCTCTTATCGCAGATTCTGGTGTCTGTCGAACCGGAACGAATATTTTCCAACAAACTTCATCACCGGAGCATCGCAGATGAGCCCGTACGAAACTGAGCCAAATCGGCAACGAACGTCAAACTCGAATCGCTCTTAACAGCGGAATCCGCTTGAAACGCATGAACCGCGGTATCTGCTGCTGCTTGAGCCGCTGAAGAAAGACGCGAATCAGCCGGCTGCCGTGCGCTGAAGAGCGGCTTTAAAACGCTGCCTGCTGCGGTCTGGTTTGAACATATCAGTGATTACCCTTACGACAGAATCCGTCCCTGGCGCTGTCGATAGAGATGGGGAGGTCCCCGATGTTAGTGCGGGGAAAAGATTCTGTTCCCTTTCTGCTCTGCTACCGTCGGCAACATATGTCTGCATCAGACGTTCATGTTCGTCAACGGTTACATACATTATTTCAGAAACTTTTTGCTATCTTTTTCTTCGTGAAACTTCCTCAATCCCGTTTCGTTTTCGCACACAAGGACGTTACTGTTTCCTTCCCCAAAATTGTATGCTCTTCTGATCTTAGCAATGTAGATGTGAAATTTGAGTGAAGCTGGCTCTTATCGCAGATTCTGGTGTCTGTCGAACCGGAACGAATATTTTCCAACAAACTTCATCACCGGAGCATCGCAGATGAGCCCGTACGAAACTGAGCCAAATCGGCAACGAACGTCAAACTCGAATCGCTCTTAACAGCGGAATCCGCTTGAAACGCATGAACCGCGGTATCTGCTGCTGCTTGAGCCGCTGAAGAAAGACGCGAATCAGCCGGCTGCCGTGCGCTGAAGAGCGGCTTTAAAACGCTGCCTGCTGCGGTCTGGTTTGAACATATCAGTGATTACCCTTACGACAGAATCCGTCCCTGGCGCTGTCGATAGAGATGGGGAGGTCCCCGATGTTAGTGCGGGGAAAAGATTCTGTTCCCTTTCTGCTCTGCTACCGTCGGCAACATATGTCTGCATCAGACGTTCATGTTCGTCAACGGTTACATACATTATTTCAGAAACTTTTTGCTATCTTTTTCTTCGTGAAACTTCCTCAATCCCGTTTCGTTTTCGCACACAAGGACGTTACTGTTTCCTTCCCCAAAATTGTATGCTCTTCTGATCTTAGCAATGTAGATGTGAAATTTGAGTGAAGCTGGCTCTTATCGCAGATTCTGGTGTCTGTCGAACCGGAACGAATATTTTCCAACAAACTTCATCACCGGAGCATCGCAGATGAGCCCGTACGAAACTGAGCCAAATCGGCAACGAACGTCAAACTCGAATCGCTCTTAACAGCGGAATCCGCTTGAAACGCATGAACCGCGGTATCTGCTGCTGCTTGAGCCGCTGAAGAAAGACGCGAATCAGCCGGCTGCCGTGCGCTGAAGAGCGGCTTTAAAACGCTGCCTGCTGCGGTCTGGTTTGAACATATCAGTGATTACCCTTACGACAGAATCCGTCCCTGGCGCGGTCGATAGAGATGGGGAGGACCCCGATGTTAGTGTGGGGAAAAGATTCTGTTCCCTTTCTGCTCTGCTACCGTCGGCAACATATGTCTGCATCAGACGTTCATGTTCGTCAACGGTTACATACATTATTTCAGAAACTTTTTGCTATCTTTTTCTTCGTGAAACTTCCTCAATCCCGTTTCGTTTTCGCACACAAGGACGTTACTGTTTCCTTCCCCAAAATTGTATGCTCTTCTGATCTTAGCAATGTAGATGTGAAATTTGAGTGAAGCTGGCTCTTATCGCAGATTCTGGTGTCTGTCGAACCGGAACGAATATTTTCCAACAAACTTCATCACCGGAGCATCGCAGATGAGCCCGTACGAAACTGAGCCAAATCGGCAACGAACGTCAAACTCGAATCGCTCTTAACAGCGGAATCCGCTTGAAACGCATGAACCGCGGTATCTGCTGCTGCTTGAGCCGCTGAAGAAAGACGCGAATCAGCCGGCTGCCGTGCGCTGAAGAGCGGCTTTAAAACGCTGCCTGCTGCGGTCTGGTTTGAACATATCAGTGATTACCCTTACGACAGAATCCGTCCCTGGCGCTGTCGATAGAGATGGGGAGGACCCCGATGTTAGTGCGGGGAAAAGATTCTGTTCCCTTTCTGCTCTGCTACCGTCGGCAACATATGTCTGCATCAGACGTTCATGTTCGTCAACGGTTACATACATTATTTCAGAAACTTTTTGCTATCTTTTTCTTCGTGAAACTTCCTCAATCCCGTTTCGTTTTCGCACACAAGGACGTTACTGTTTCCTTCCCCAAAATTGTATGCTCTTCTGATCTTAGCAATGTAGATGTGAAATTTGAGTGAAGCTGGCTCTTATCGCAGATTCTGGTGTCTGTCGAACCGGAACGAATATTTTCCAACAAACTTCATCACCGGAGCATCGCAGATGAGCCCGTACGAAACTGAGCCAAATCGGCAACGAACGTCAAACTCGAATCGCTCTTAACAGCGGAATCCGCTTGAAACGCATGAACCGCGGTATCTGCTGCTGCTTGAGCCGCTGAAGAAAGACGCGAATCAGCCGGCTGCCGTGCGCTGAAGAGCGGCTTTAAAACGCTGCCTGCTGCGGTCTGGTTTGAACATATCAGTGATTACCCTTACGACAGAATCCGTCCCTGGCGCTGTCGATAGAGATGGGGAGGTCCCCGATGTTAGTGCGGGGAAAAGATTCTGTTCCCTTTCTGCTCTGCTACCGTCGGCAACATATGTCTGCATCAGACGTTCATGTTCGTCAACGGTTACATACATTATTTCAGAAACTTTTTGCTATCTTTTTCTTCGTGAAACTTCGTCAATCCCGTTTCGTTTTCGCACACAAGGACGTTACTGTTTCCTTCCCCAAAATTGTATGCTCTTCTGATCTTAGCAATGTAGATGTGAAATTTGAGTGAAGCTGGCTCTTATCGCAGATTCTGGTGTCTGTCGAACCGGAACGAATATTTTCCAACAAACTTCATCACCGGAGCATCGCAGATGAGCCCGTACGAAACTGAGCCAAATCGGCAACGAACGTCAAACTCGAATCGCTCTTAACAGCGGAATCCGCTTGAAACGCATGAACCGCGGTATCTGCTGCTGCTTGAGCCGCTGAAGAAAGACGCGAATCAGCCGGCTGCCGTGCGCTGAAGAGCGGCTTTAAAACGCTGCCTGCTGCGGTCTGGTTTGAACATATCAGTGATTACCCTTACGACAGAATCCGTCCCTGGCGCTGTCGATAGAGATGGGGAGGACCCCGATGTTAGTGCGGGGAAAAGATTCTGTTCCCTTTCTGCTCTGCTACCGTCGGCAACATATGTCTGCATCAGACGTTCATGTTCGTCAACGGTTACATACATTATTTCAGAAACTTTTTGCTATCTTTTTCTTCGTGAAACTTCCTCAATCCCGTTTCGTTTTCGCACACAAGGACGTTACTGTTTCCTTCCCCAAAATTGTATGCTCTTCTGATCTTAGCAATGTAGATGTGAAATTTGAGTGAAGCTGGCTCTTATCGCAGATTCTGGTGTCTGTCGAACCGGAACGAATATTTTCCAACAAACTTCATCACCGGAGCATCGCAGATGAGCCCGTACGAAACTGAGCCAAATCGGCAACGAACGTCAAACTCGAATCGCTCTTAACAGCGGAATCCGCTTGAAACGCATGAACCGCGGTATCTGCTGCTGCTTGAGCCGCTGAAGAAAGACGCGAATCAGCCGGCTGCCGTGCGCTGAAGAGCGGCTTTAAAACGCTGCCTGCTGCGGTCTGGTTTGAACATATCAGTGATTACCCTTACGACAGAATCCGTCCCTGGCGCTGTCGATAGAGATGGGGAGGTCCCCGATGTTAGTGCGGGGAAAAGATTCTGTTCCCTTTCTGCTCTGCTACCGTCGGCAACATATGTCTGCATCAGACGTTCATGTTCGTCAACGGTTACATACATTATTTCAGAAACTTTTTGCTATCTTTTTCTTCGTGAAACTTCCTCAATCCCGTTTCGTTTTCGCACACAAGGACGTTACTGTTTCCTTCCCCAAAATTGTATGCTCTTCTGATCTTAGCAATGTAGATGTGAAATTTGAGTGAAGCTGGCTCTTATCGCAGATTCTGGTGTCTGTCGAACCGGAACGAATATTTTCCAACAAACTTCATCACCGGAGCATCGCAGATGAGCCCGTACGAAACTGAGCCAAATCGGCAACGAACGTCAAACTCGAATCGCTCTTAACAGCGGAATCCGCTTGAAACGCATGAACCGCGGTATCTGCTGCTGCTTGAGCCGCTGAAGAAAGACGCGAATCAGCCGGCTGCCGTGCGCTGAAGAGCGGCTTTAAAACGCTGCCTGCTGCGGTCTGGTTTGAACATATCAGTGATTACCCTTACGACAGAATCCGTCCCTGGCGCTGTCGATAGAGATGGGGAGGTCCCCGATGTTAGTGTGGGGAAAAGATTCTGTTCCCTTTCTGCTCTGCTACCGTCGGCAACATATGTCTGCATCAGACGTTCATGTTCGTCAACGGTTACATACATTATTTCAGAAACTTTTTGCTATCTTTTTCTTCGTGAAACTTCCTCAATCCCGTTTCGTTTTCGCACACAAGGACGTTACTGTTTCCTTCCCCAAAATTGTATGCTCTTCTGATCTTAGCAATGTAGATGTGAAATTTGAGTGAAGCTGGCTCTTATCGCAGATTCTGGTGTCTGTCGAACCGGAACGAATATTTTCCAACAAACTTCATCACCGGAGCATCGCAGATGAGCCCGTACGAAACTGAGCCAAATCGGCAACGAACGTCAAACTCGAATCGCTCTTAACAGCGGAATCCGCTTGAAACGCATGAACCGCGGTATCTGCTGCTGCTTGAGCCGCTGAAGAAAGACGCGAATCAGCCGGCTGCCGTGCGCTGAAGAGCGGCTTTAAAACGCTGCCTGCTGCGGTCTGGTTTGAACATATCCGTGATTACCCTTACGACAGAATCCGTCCCTGGCGCTGTCGATAGAGATGGGGAGGACCCCGATGTTAGTGTGGGGAAAAGATTCTGTTCCCTTTCTGCTCTGCTACCGTCGGCAACATATGTCTGCATCAGACGTTCATGTTCGTCAACGGTTACATACATTATTTCAGAAACTTTTTGCTATCTTTTTCTTCGTGAAACTTCGTCAATCCCGTTTCGTTTTCGCACACAAGGACGTTACTGTTTCCTTCCCCAAAATTGTATGCTCTTCTGATCTTAGCAATGTAGATGTGAAATTTGAGTGAAGCTGGCTCTTATCGCAGATTCTGGTGTCTGTCGAACCGGAACGAATATTTTCCAACAAACTTCATCACCGGAGCATCGCAGATGAGCCCGTACGAAACTGAGCCAAATCGGCAACGAACGTCAAACTCGAATCGCTCTTAACAGCGGAATCCGCTTGAAACGCATGAACCGCGGTATCTGCTGCTGCTTGAGCCGCTGAAGAAAGACGCGAATCAGCCGGCTGCCGTGCGCTGAAGAGCGGCTTTAAAACGCTGCCTGCTGCGGTCTGGTTTGAACATATCAGTGATTACCCTTACGACAGAATCCGTCCCTGGCGCTGTCGATAGAGATGGGGAGGACCCCGATGTTAGTGCGGGGAAAAGATTCTGTTCCCTTTCTGCTCTGCTACCGTCGGCAACATATGTCTGCATCAGACGTTCATGTTCGTCAACGGTTACATACATTATTTCAGAAACTTTTTGCTATCTTTTTCTTCGTGAAACTTCCTCAATCCCGTTTCGTTTTCGCACACAAGGACGTTACTGTTTCCTTCCCCAAAATTGTATGCTCTTCTGATCTTAGCAATGTAGATGTGAAATTTGAGTGAAGCTGGCTCTTATCGCAGATTCTGGTGTCTGTCGAACCGGAACGAATATTTTCCAACAAACTTCATCACCGGAGCATCGCAGATGAGCCCGTACGAAACTGAGCCAAATCGGCAACGAACGTCAAACTCGAATCGCTCTTAACAGCGGAATCCGCTTGAAACGCATGAACCGCGGTATCTGCTGCTGCTTGAGCCGCTGAAGAAAGACGCGAATCAGCCGGCTGCCGTGCGCTGAAGAGCGGCTTTAAAACGCTGCCTGCTGCGGTCTGGTTTGAACATATCAGTGATTACCCTTACGACAGAATCCGTCCCTGGCGCTGTCGATAGAGATGGGGAGGTCCCCGATGTTAGTGCGGGGAAAAGATTCTGTTCCCTTTCTGCTCTGCTACCGTCGGCAACATATGTCTGCATCAGACGTTCATGTTCGTCAACGGTTACATACATTATTTCAGAAACTTTTTGCTATCTTTTTCTTCGTGAAACTTCCTCAATCCCGTTTCGTTTTCGCACACAAGGACGTTACTGTTTCCTTCCCCAAAATTGTATGCTCTTCTGATCTTAGCAATGTAGATGTGAAATTTGAGTGAAGCTGGCTCTTATCGCAGATTCTGGTGTCTGTCGAACCGGAACGAATATTTTCCAACAAACTTCATCACCGGAGCATCGCAGATGAGCCCGTACGAAACTGAGCCAAATCGGCAACGAACGTCAAACTCGAATCGCTCTTAACAGCGGAATCCGCTTGAAACGCATGAACCGCGGTATCTGCTGCTGCTTGAGCCGCTGAAGAAAGACGCGAATCAGCCGGCTGCCGTGCGCTGAAGAGCGGCTTTAAAACGCTGCCTGCTGCGGTCTGGTTTGAACATATCAGTGATTACCCTTACGACAGAATCCGTCCCTGGCGCTGTCGATAGAGATGGGGAGGTCCCCGATGTTAGTGCGGGGAAAAGATTCTGTTCCCTTTCTGCTCTGCTACCGTCGGCAACATATGTCTGCATCAGACGTTCATGTTCGTCAACGGTTACATACATTATTTCAGAAACTTTTTGCTATCTTTTTCTTCGTGAAACTTCCTCAATCCCGTTTCGTTTTCGCACACAAGGACGTTACTGTTTCCTTCCCCAAAATTGTATGCTCTTCTGATCTTAGCAATGTAGATGTGAAATTTGAGTGAAGCTGGCTCTTATCGCAGATTCTGGTGTCTGTCGAACCGGAACGAATATTTTCCAACAAACTTCATCACCGGAGCATCGCAGATGAGCCCGTACGAAACTGAGCCAAATCGGCAACGAACGTCAAACTCGAATCGCTCTTAACAGCGGAATCCGCTTGAAACGCATGAACCGCGGTATCTGCTGCTGCTTGAGCCGCTGAAGAAAGACGCGAATCAGCCGGCTGCCGTGCGCTGAAGAGCGGCTTTAAAACGCTGCCTGCTGCGGTCTGGTTTGAACATATCAGTGATTACCCTTACGACAGAATCCGTCCCTGGCGCTGTCGATAGAGATGGGGAGGTCCCCGATGTTAGTGCGGGGAAAAGATTCTGTTCCCTTTCTGCTCTGCTACCGTCGGCAACATATGTCTGCATCAGACGTTCATGTTCGTCAACGGTTACATACATTATTTCAGAAACTTTTTGCTATCTTTTTCTTCGTGAAACTTCCTCAATCCCGTTTCGTTTTCGCACACAAGGACGTTACTGTTTCCTTCCCCAAAATTGTATGCTCTTCTGATCTTAGCAATGTAGATGTGAAATTTGAGTGAAGCTGGCTCTTATCGCAGATTCTGGTGTCTGTCGAACCGGAACGAATATTTTCCAACAAACTTCATCACCGGAGCATCGCAGATGAGCCCGTACGAAACTGAGCCAAATCGGCAACGAACGTCAAACTCGAATCGCTCTTAACAGCGGAATCCGCTTGAAACGCATGAACCGCGGTATCTGCTGCTGCTTGAGCCGCTGAAGAAAGACGCGAATCAGCCGGCTGCCGTGCGCTGAAGAGCGGCTTTAAAACGCTGCCTGCTGCGGTCTGGTTTGAACATATCCGTGATTACCCTTACGACAGAATCCGTCCCTGGCGCTGTCGATAGAGATGGGGAGGTCCCCGATGTTAGTGTGGGGAAAAGATTCTGTTCCCTTTCTGCTCTGCTACCGTCGGCAACATATGTCTGCATCAGACGTTCATGTTCGTCAACGGTTACATACATTATTTCAGAAACTTTTTGCTATCTTTTTCTTCGTGAAACTTCCTCAATCCCGTTTCGTTTTCGCACACAAGGACGTTACTGTTTCCTTCCCCAAAATTGTATGCTCTTCTGATCTTAGCAATGTAGATGTGAAATTTGAGTGAAGCTGGCTCTTATCGCAGATTCTGGTGTCTGTCGAACCGGAACGAATATTTTCCAACAAACTTCATCACCGGAGCATCGCAGATGAGCCCGTACGAAACTGAGCCAAATCGGCAACGAACGTCAAACTCGAATCGCTCTTAACAGCGGAATCCGCTTGAAACGCATGAACCGCGGTATCTGCTGCTGCTTGAGCCGCTGAAGAAAGACGCGAATCAGCCGGCTGCCGTGCGCTGAAGAGCGGCTTTAAAACGCTGCCTGCTGCGGTCTGGTTTGAACATATCAGTGATTACCCTTACGACAGAATCCGTCCCTGGCGCTGTCGATAGAGATGGGGAGGTCCCCGATGTTAGTGTGGGGAAAAGATTCTGTTCCCTTTCTGCTCTGCTACCGTCGGCAACATATGTCTGCATCAGACGTTCATGTTCGTCAACGGTTACATACATTATTTCAGAAACTTTTTGCTATCTTTTTCTTCGTGAAACTTCCTCAATCCCGTTTCGTTTTCGCACACAAGGACGTTACTGTTTCCTTCCCCAAAATTGTATGCTCTTCTGATCTTAGCAATGTAGATGTGAAATTTGAGTGAAGCTGGCTCTTATCGCAGATTCTGGTGTCTGTCGAACCGGAACGAATATTTTCCAACAAACTTCATCACCGGAGCATCGCAGATGAGCCCGTACGAAACTGAGCCAAATCGGCAACGAACGTCAAACTCGAATCGCTCTTAACAGCGGAATCCGCTTGAAACGCATGAACCGCGGTATCTGCTGCTGCTTGAGCCGCTGAAGAAAGACGCGAATCAGCCGGCTGCCGTGCGCTGAAGAGCGGCTTTAAAACGCTGCCTGCTGCGGTCTGGTTTGAACATATCCGTGATTACCCTTACGACAGAATCCGTCCCTGGCGCTGTCGATAGAGATGGGGAGGACCCCGATGTTAGTGTGGGGAAAAGATTCTGTTCCCTTTCTGCTCTGCTACCGTCGGCAACATATGTCTGCATCAGACGTTCATGTTCGTCAACGGTTACATACATTATTTCAGAAACTTTTTGCTATCTTTTTCTTCGTGAAACTTCGTCAATCCCGTTTCGTTTTCGCACACAAGGACGTTACTGTTTCCTTCCCCAAAATTGTATGCTCTTCTGATCTTAGCAATGTAGATGTGAAATTTGAGTGAAGCTGGCTCTTATCGCAGATTCTGGTGTCTGTCGAACCGGAACGAATATTTTCCAACAAACTTCATCACCGGAGCATCGCAGATGAGCCCGTACGAAACTGAGCCAAATCGGCAACGAACGTCAAACTCGAATCGCTCTTAACAGCGGAATCCGCTTGAAACGCATGAACCGCGGTATCTGCTGCTGCTTGAGCCGCTGAAGAAAGACGCGAATCAGCCGGCTGCCGTGCGCTGAAGAGCGGCTTTAAAACGCTGCCTGCTGCGGTCTGGTTTGAACATATCAGTGATTACCCTTACGACAGAATCCGTCCCTGGCGCTGTCGATAGAGATGGGGAGGTCCCCGATGTTAGTGCGGGGAAAAGATTCTGTTCCCTTTCTGCTCTGCTACCGTCGGCAACATATGTCTGCATCAGACGTTCATGTTCGTCAACGGTTACATACATTATTTCAGAAACTTTTTGCTATCTTTTTCTTCGTGAAACTTCCTCAATCCCGTTTCGTTTTCGCACACAAGGACGTTACTGTTTCCTTCCCCAAAATTGTATGCTCTTCTGATCTTAGCAATGTAGATGTGAAATTTGAGTGAAGCTGGCTCTTATCGCAGATTCTGGTGTCTGTCGAACCGGAACGAATATTTTCCAACAAACTTCATCACCGGAGCATCGCAGATGAGCCCGTACGAAACTGAGCCAAATCGGCAACGAACGTCAAACTCGAATCGCTCTTAACAGCGGAATCCGCTTGAAACGCATGAACCGCGGTATCTGCTGCTGCTTGAGCCGCTGAAGAAAGACGCGAATCAGCCGGCTGCCGTGCGCTGAATTGCGGCTTTAAAACGCTGCCTGCTGCGGTCTGGTTTGAACATATCAGTGATTACCCTTACGACAGAATCCGTCCCTGGCGCTGTCGATAGAGATGGGGAGGTCCCCGATGTTAGTGTGGGGAAAAGATTCTGTTCCCTTTCTGCTCTGCTACCGTCGGCAACATATGTCTGCATCAGACGTTCATGTTCGTCAACGGTTACATACATTATTTCAGAAACTTTTTGCTATCTTTTTCTTCGTGAAACTTCCTCAATCCCGTTTCGTTTTCGCACACAAGGACGTTACTGTTTCCTTCCCCAAAATTGTATGCTCTTCTGATCTTAGCAATGTAGATGTGAAATTTGAGTGAAGCTGGCTCTTATCGCAGATTCTGGTGTCTGTCGAACCGGAACGAATATTTTCCAACAAACTTCATCACCGGAGCATCGCAGATGAGCCCGTACGAAACTGAGCCAAATCGGCAACGAACGTCAAACTCGAATCGCTCTTAACAGCGGAATCCGCTTGAAACGCATGAACCGCGGTATCTGCTGCTGCTTGAGCCGCTGAAGAAAGACGCGAATCAGCCGGCTGCCGTGCGCTGAAGAGCGGCTTTAAAACGCTGCCTGCTGCGGTCTGGTTTGAACATATCAGTGATTACCCTTACGACAGAATCCGTCCCTGGCGCTGTCGATAGAGATGGGGAGGTCCCCGATGTTAGTGCGGGGAAAAGATTCTGTTCCCTTTCTGCTCTGCTACCGTCGGCAACATATGTCTGCATCAGACGTTCATGTTCGTCAACGGTTACATACATTATTTCAGAAACTTTTTGCTATCTTTTTCTTCGTGAAACTTCGTCAATCCCGTTTCGTTTTCGCACACAAGGACGTTACTGTTTCCTTCCCCAAAATTGTATGCTCTTCTCATCTTAGCAATGTAGATGTGAAATTTGAGTGAAGCTGGCTCTTATCGCAGATTCTGGTGTCTGTCGAACCGGAACGAATATTTTCCAACAAACTTCATCACCGGAGCATCGCAGATGAGCCCGTACGAAACTGAGCCAAATCGGCAACGAACGTCAAACTCGAATCGCTCTTAACAGCGGAATCCGCTTGAAACGCATGAACCGCGGTATCTGCTGCTGCTTGAGCCGCTGAAGAAAGACGCGAATCAGCCGGCTGCCGTGCGCTGAATTGCGGCTTTAAAACGCTGCCTGCTGCGGTCTGGTTTGAACATATCAGTGATTACCCTTACGACAGAATCCGTCCCTGGCGCTGTCGATAGAGATGGGGAGGTCCCCGATGTTAGTGTGGGGAAAAGATTCTGTTCCCTTTCTGCTCTGCTACCGTCGGCAACATATGTCTGCATCAGACGTTCATGTTCGTCAACGGTTACATACATTATTTCAGAAACTTTTTGCTATCTTTTTCTTCGTGAAACTTCCTCAATCCCGTTTCGTTTTCGCACACAAGGACGTTACTGTTTCCTTCCCCAAAATTGTATGCTCTTCTGATCTTAGCAATGTAGATGTGAAATTTGAGTGAAGCTGGCTCTTATCGCAGATTCTGGTGTCTGTCGAACCGGAACGAATATTTTCCAACAAACTTCATCACCGGAGCATCGCAGATGAGCCCGTACGAAACTGAGCCAAATCGGCAACGAACGTCAAACTCGAATCGCTCTTAACAGCGGAATCCGCTTGAAACGCATGAACCGCGGTATCTGCTGCTGCTTGAGCCGCTGAAGAAAGACGCGAATCAGCCGGCTGCCGTGCGCTGAAGAGCGGCTTTAAAACGCTGCCTGCTGCGGTCTGGTTTGAACATATCAGTGATTACCCTTACGACAGAATCCGTCCCTGGCGCTGTCGATAGAGATGGGGAGGTCCCCGATGTTAGTGCGGGGAAAAGATTCTGTTCCCTTTCTGCTCTGCTACCGTCGGCAACATATGTCTGCATCAGACGTTCATGTTCGTCAACGGTTACATACATTATTTCAGAAACTTTTTGCTATCTTTTTCTTCGTGAAACTTCGTCAATCCCGTTTCGTTTTCGCACACAAGGACGTTACTGTTTCCTTCCCCAAAATTGTATGCTCTTCTGATCTTAGCAATGTAGATGTGAAATTTGAGTGAAGCTGGCTCTTATCGCAGATTCTGGTGTCTGTCGAACCGGAACGAATATTTTCCAACAAACTTCATCACCGGAGCATCGCAGATGAGCCCGTACGAAACTGAGCCAAATCGGCAACGAACGTCAAACTCGAATCGCTCTTAACAGCGGAATCCGCTTGAAACGCATGAACCGCGGTATCTGCTGCTGCTTGAGCCGCTGAAGAAAGACGCGAATCAGCCGGCTGCCGTGCGCTGAAGAGCGGCTTTAAAACGCTGCCTGCTGCGGTCTGGTTTGAACATATCCGTGATTACCCTTACGACAGAATCCGTCCCTGGCGCTGTCGATAGAGATGGGGAGGTCCCCGATGTTAGTGCGGGGAAAAGATTCTGTTCCCTTTCTGCTCTGCTACCGTCGGCAACATATGTCTGCATCAGACGTTCATGTTCGTCAACGGTTACATACATTATTTCAGAAACTTTTTGCTATCTTTTTCTTCGTGAAACTTCCTCAATCCCGTTTCGTTTTCGCACACAAGGACGTTACTGTTTCCTTCCCCAAAATTGTATGCTCTTCTGATCTTAGCAATGTAGATGTGAAATTTGAGTGAAGCTGGCTCTTATCGCAGATTCTGGTGTCTGTCGAACCGGAACGAATATTTTCCAACAAACTTCATCACCGGAGCATCGCAGATGAGCCCGTACGAAACTGAGCCAAATCGGCAACGAACGTCAAACTCGAATCGCTCTTAACAGCGGAATCCGCTTGAAACGCATGAACCGCGGTATCTGCTGCTGCTTGAGCCGCTGAAGAAAGACGCGAATCAGCCGGCTGCCGTGCGCTGAAGAGCGGCTTTAAAACGCTGCCTGCTGCGGTCTGGTTTGAACATATCAGTGATTACCCTTACGACAGAATCCGTCCCTGGCGCTGTCGATAGAGATGGGGAGGTCCCCGATGTTAGTGCGGGGAAAAGATTCTGTTCCCTTTCTGCTCTGCTACCGTCGGCAACATATGTCTGCATCAGACGTTCATGTTCGTCAACGGTTACATACATTATTTCAGAAACTTTTTGCTATCTTTTTCTTCGTGAAACTTCCTCAATCCCGTTTCGTTTTCGCACACAAGGACGTTACTGTTTCCTTCCCCAAAATTGTATGCTCTTCTGATCTTAGCAATGTAGATGTGAAATTTGAGTGAAGCTGGCTCTTATCGCAGATTCTGGTGTCTGTCGAACCGGAACGAATATTTTCCAACAAACTTCATCACCGGAGCATCGCAGATGAGCCCGTACGAAACTGAGCCAAATCGGCAACGAACGTCAAACTCGAATCGCTCTTAACAGCGGAATCCGCTTGAAACGCATGAACCGCGGTATCTGCTGCTGCTTGAGCCGCTGAAGAAAGACGCGAATCAGCCGGCTGCCGTGCGCTGAAGAGCGGCTTTAAAACGCTGCCTGCTGCGGTCTGGTTTGAACATATCAGTGATTACCCTTACGACAGAATCCGTCCCTGGCGCTGTCGATAGAGATGGGGAGGACCCCGATGTTAGTGCGGGGAAAAGATTCTGTTCCCTTTCTGCTCTGCTACCGTCGGCAACATATGTCTGCATCAGACGTTCATGTTCGTCAACGGTTACATACATTATTTCAGAAACTTTTTGCTATCTTTTTCTTCGTGAAACTTCCTCAATCCCGTTTCGTTTTCGCACACAAGGACGTTACTGTTTCCTTCCCCAAAATTGTATGCTCTTCTGATCTTAGCAATGTAGATGTGAAATTTGAGTGAAGCTGGCTCTTATCGCAGATTCTGGTGTCTGTCGAACCGGAACGAATATTTTCCAACAAACTTCATCACCGGAGCATCGCAGATGAGCCCGTACGAAACTGAGCCAAATCGGCAACGAACGTCAAACTCGAATCGCTCTTAACAGCGGAATCCGCTTGAAACGCATGAACCGCGGTATCTGCTGCTGCTTGAGCCGCTGAAGAAAGACGCGAATCAGCCGGCTGCCGTGCGCTGAAGAGCGGCTTTAAAACGCTGCCTGCTGCGGTCTGGTTTGAACATATCAGTGATTACCCTTACGACAGAATCCGTCCCTGGCGCTGTCGATAGAGATGGGGAGGTCCCCGATGTTAGTGCGGGGAAAAGATTCTGTTCCCTTTCTGCTCTGCTACCGTCGGCAACATATGTCTGCATCAGACGTTCATGTTCGTCAACGGTTACATACATTATTTCAGAAACTTTTTGCTATCTTTTTCTTCGTGAAACTTCCTCAATCCCGTTTCGTTTTCGCACACAAGGACGTTACTGTTTCCTTCCCCAAAATTGTATGCTCTTCTGATCTTAGCAATGTAGATGTGAAATTTGAGTGAAGCTGGCTCTTATCGCAGATTCTGGTGTCTGTCGAACCGGAACGAATATTTTCCAACAAACTTCATCACCGGAGCATCGCAGATGAGCCCGTACGAAACTGAGCCAAATCGGCAACGAACGTCAAACTCGAATCGCTCTTAACAGCGGAATCCGCTTGAAACGCATGAACCGCGGTATCTGCTGCTGCTTGAGCCGCTGAAGAAAGACGCGAATCAGCCGGCTGCCGTGCGCTGAAGAGCGGCTTTAAAACGCTGCCTGCTGCGGTCTGGTTTGAACATATCCGTGATTACCCTTACGACAGAATCCGTCCCTGGCGCTGTCGATAGAGATGGGGAGGTCCCCGATGTTAGTGCGGGGAAAAGATTCTGTTCCCTTTCTGCTCTGCTACCGTCGGCAACATATGTCTGCATCAGACGTTCATGTTCGTCAACGGTTACATACATTATTTCAGAAACTTTTTGCTATCTTTTTCTTCGTGAAACTTCGTCAATCCCGTTTCGTTTTCGCACACAAGGACGTTACTGTTTCCTTCCCCAAAATTGTATGCTCTTCTGATCTTAGCAATGTAGATGTGAAATTTGAGTGAAGCTGGCTCTTATCGCAGATTCTGGTGTCTGTCGAACCGGAACGAATATTTTCCAACAAACTTCATCACCGGAGCATCGCAGATGAGCCCGTACGAAACTGAGCCAAATCGGCAACGAACGTCAAACTCGAATCGCTCTTAACAGCGGAATCCGCTTGAAACGCATGAACCGCGGTATCTGCTGCTGCTTGAGCCGCTGAAGAAAGACGCGAATCAGCCGGCTGCCGTGCGCTGAAGAGCGGCTTTAAAACGCTGCCTGCTGCGGTCTGGTTTGAACATATCAGTGATTACCCTTACGACAGAATCCGTCCCTGGCGCTGTCGATAGAGATGGGGAGGTCCCCGATGTTAGTGCGGGGAAAAGATTCTGTTCCCTTTCTGCTCTGCTACCGTCGGCAACATATGTCTGCATCAGACGTTCATGTTCGTCAACGGTTACATACATTATTTCAGAAACTTTTTGCTATCTTTTTCTTCGTGAAACTTCCTCAATCCCGTTTCGTTTTCGCACACAAGGACGTTACTGTTTCCTTCCCCAAAATTGTATGCTCTTCTGATCTTAGCAATGTAGATGTGAAATTTGAGTGAAGCTGGCTCTTATCGCAGATTCTGGTGTCTGTCGAACCGGAACGAATATTTTCCAACAAACTTCATCACCGGAGCATCGCAGATGAGCCCGTACGAAACTGAGCCAAATCGGCAACGAACGTCAAACTCGAATCGCTCTTAACAGCGGAATCCGCTTGAAACGCATGAACCGCGGTATCTGCTGCTGCTTGAGCCGCTGAAGAAAGACGCGAATCAGCCGGCTGCCGTGCGCTGAAGAGCGGCTTTAAAACGCTGCCTGCTGCGGTCTGGTTTGAACATATCAGTGATTACCCTTACGACAGAATCCGTCCCTGGCGCGGTCGATAGAGATGGGGAGGACCCCGATGTTAGTGTGGGGAAAAGATTCTGTTCCCTTTCTGCTCTGCTACCGTCGGCAACATATGTCTGCATCAGACGTTCATGTTCGTCAACGGTTACATACATTATTTCAGAAACTTTTTGCTATCTTTTTCTTCGTGAAACTTCCTCAATCCCGTTTCGTTTTCGCACACAAGGACGTTACTGTTTCCTTCCCCAAAATTGTATGCTCTTCTGATCTTAGCAATGTAGATGTGAAATTTGAGTGAAGCTGGCTCTTATCGCAGATTCTAGTGTCTGTCGAACCGGAACGAATATTTTCCAACAAACTTCATCACCGGAGCATCGCAGATGAGCCCGTACGAAACTGAGCCAAATCGGCAACGAACGTCAAACTCGAATCGCTCTTAACAGCGGAATCCGCTTGAAACGCATGAACCGCGGTATCTGCTGCTGCTTGAGCCGCTGAAGAAAGACGCGAATCAGCCGGCTGCCGTGCGCTGAAGAGCGGCTTTAAAACGCTGCCTGCTGCGGTCTGGTTTGAACATATCAGTGATTACCCTTACGACAGAATCTGTCCCTGGCGCTGTCGATAGAGATGGGGAGGACCCCGATGTTAGTGTGGGGAAAAGATTCTGTTCCCTTTCTGCTCTGCTACCGTCGGCAACATATGTCTGCATCAGACGTTCATGTTCGTCAACGGTTACATACATTATTTCAGAAACTTTTTGCTATCTTTTTCTTCGTGAAACTTCCTCAATCCCGTTTCGTTTTCGCACACAAGGACGTTACTGTTTCCTTCCCCAAAATTGTATGCTCTTCTGATCTTAGCAATGTAGATGTGAAATTTGAGTGAAGCTGGCTCTTATCGCAGATTCTGGTGTCTGTCGAACCGGAACGAATATTTTCCAACAAACTTCATCACCAGAGCATCGCAGATGAGCCCGTACGAAACTGAGCCAAATCGGCAACGAACGTCAAACTCGAATCGCTCTTAACAGCGGAATCCGCTTGAAACGCATGAACCGCGGTATCTGCTGCTGCTTGAGCCGCTGAAGAAAGACGCGAATCAGCCGGCTGCCGTGCGCTGAAGAGCGGCTTTAAAACGCTGCCTGCTGCGGTCTGGTTTGAACATATCAGTGATTACCCTTACGACAGAATCCGTCCCTGGCGCGGTCGATAGAGATGGGGAGGTCCCCGATGTTAGTGTGGGGAAAAGATTCTGTTCCCTTTTTTCTCTGCTACCGTCGGCAACATATGTCTGCATCAGACGTTCATGTTCGTCAACGGTTACATACATTATTTCAGAAACTTTTTGCTATCTTTTTCTTCGTGAAACTTCCTCAATCCCGTTTCGTTTTCGCACACAAGGACGTTACTGTTTCCTTCCCCAAAATTGTATGCTCTTCTGATCTTAGCAATGTAGATGTGAAATTTGAGTGAAGCTGGCTCTTATCGCAGATTCTGGTGTCTGTCGAACCGGAACGAATATTTTCCAACAAACTTCATCACCGGAGCATCGCAGATGAGCCCGTACGAAACTGAGCCAAATCGGCAACGAACGTCAAACTCGAATCGCTCTTAACAGCGGAATCCGCTTGAAACGCATGAACCGCGGTATCTGCTGCTGCTTGAGCCGCTGAAGAAAGACGCGAATCAGCCGGCTGCCGTGCGCTGAATTGCGGCTTTAAAACGCTGCCTGCTGCGGTCTGGTTTGAACATATCAGTGATTACCCTTACGACAGAATCCGTCCCTGGCGCTGTCGATAGAGATGGGGAGGACCCCGATGTTAGTGCGGGGAAAAGATTCTGTTCCCTTTCTGCTCTGCTACCGTCGGCAACATATGTCTGCATCAGACGTTCATGTTCGTCAACGGTTACATACATTATTTCAGAAACTTTTTGCTATCTTTTTCTTCGTGAAACTTCCTCAATCCCGTTTCGTTTTCGCACACAAGGACGTTACTGTTTCCTTCCCCAAAATTGTATGCTCTTCTGATCTTAGCAATGTAGATGTGAAATTTGAGTGAAGCTGGCTCTTATCGCAGATTCTGGTGTCTGTCGAACCGGAACGAATATTTTCCAACAAACTTCATCACCGGAGCATCGCAGATGAGCCCGTACGAAACTGAGCCAAATCGGCAACGAACGTCAAACTCGAATCGCTCTTAACAGCGGAATCCGCTTGAAACGCATGAACCGCGGTATCTGCTGCTGCTTGAGCCGCTGAAGAAAGACGCGAATCAGCCGGCTGCCGTGCGCTGAAGAGCGGCTTTAAAACGCTGCCTGCTGCGGTCTGGTTTGAACATATCAGTGATTACCCTTACGACAGAATCCGTCCCTGGCGCGGTCGATAGAGATGGGGAGGTCCCCGATGTTAGTGTGGGGAAAAGATTCTGTTCCCTTTCTGCTCTGCTACCGTCGGCAACATATGTCTGCATCAGACGTTCATGTTCGTCAACGGTTACATACATTATTTCAGAAACTTTTTGCTATCTTTTTCTTCGTGAAACTTCCTCAATCCCGTTTCGTTTTCGCACACAAGGACGTTACTGTTTCCTTCCCCAAAATTGTATGCTCTTCTGATCTTAGCAATGTAGATGTGAAATTTGAGTGAAGCTGGCTCTTATCGCAGATTCTGGTGTCTGTCGAACCGGAACGAATATTTTCCAACAAACTTCATCACCGGAGCATCGCAGATGAGCCCGTACGAAACTGAGCCAAATCGGCAACGAACGTCAAACTCGAATCGCTCTTAACAGCGGAATCCGCTTGAAACGCATGAACCGCGGTATCTGCTGCTGCTTGAGCCGCTGAAGAAAGACGCGAATCAGCCGGCTGCCGTGCGCTGAATTGCGGCTTTAAAACGCTGCCTGCTGCGGTCTGGTTTGAACATATCAGTGATTACCCTTACGACAGAATCCGTCCCTGGCGCTGTCGATAGAGATGGGGAGGACCCCGATGTTAGTGCGGGGAAAAGATTCTGTTCCCTTTCTGCTCTGCTACCGTCGGCAACATATGTCTGCATCAGACGTTCATGTTCGTCAACGGTTACATACATTATTTCAGAAACTTTTTGCTATCTTTTTCTTCGTGAAACTTCCTCAATCCCGTTTCGTTTTCGCACACAAGGACGTTACTGTTTCCTTCCCCAAAATTGTATGCTCTTCTGATCTTAGCAATGTAGATGTGAAATTTGAGTGAAGCTGGCTCTTATCGCAGATTCTGGTGTCTGTCGAACCGGAACGAATATTTTCCAACAAACTTCATCACCGGAGCATCGCAGATGAGCCCGTACGAAACTGAGCCAAATCGGCAACGAACGTCAAACTCGAATCGCTCTTAACAGCGGAATCCGCTTGAAACGCATGAACCGCGGTATCTGCTGCTGCTTGAGCCGCTGAAGAAAGACGCGAATCAGCCGGCTGCCGTGCGCTGAAGAGCGGCTTTAAAACGCTGCCTGCTGCGGTCTGGTTTGAACATATCAGTGATTACCCTTACGACAGAATCCGTCCCTGGCGCTGTCGATAGAGATGGGGAGGTCCCCGATGTTAGTGCGGGGAAAAGATTCTGTTCCCTTTCTGCTCTGCTACCGTCGGCAACATATGTCTGCATCAGACGTTCATGTTCGTCAACGGTTACATACATTATTTCAGAAACTTTTTGCTATCTTTTTCTTCGTGAAACTTCCTCAATCCCGTTTCGTTTTCGCACACAAGGACGTTACTGTTTCCTTCCCCAAAATTGTATGCTCTTCTGATCTTAGCAATGTAGATGTGAAATTTGAGTGAAGCTGGCTCTTATCGCAGATTCTGGTGTCTGTCGAACCGGAACGAATATTTTCCAACAAACTTCATCACCGGAGCATCGCAGATGAGCCCGTACGAAACTGAGCCAAATCGGCAACGAACGTCAAACTCGAATCGCTCTTAACAGCGGAATCCGCTTGAAACGCATGAACCGCGGTATCTGCTGCTGCTTGAGCCGCTGAAGAAAGACGCGAATCAGCCGGCTGCCGTGCGCTGAATTGCGGCTTTAAAACGCTGCCTGCTGCGGTCTGGTTTGAACATATCAGTGATTACCCTTACGACAGAATCCGTCCCTGGCGCTGTCGATAGAGATGGGGAGGTCCCCGATGTTAGTGTGGGGAAAAGATTCTGTTCCCTTTCTGCTCTGCTACCGTCGGCAACATATGTCTGCATCAGACGTTCATGTTCGTCAACGGTTACATACATTATTTCAGAAACTTTTTGCTATCTTTTTCTTCGTGAAACTTCCTCAATCCCGTTTCGTTTTCGCACACAAGGACGTTACTGTTTCCTTCCCCAAAATTGTATGCTCTTCTGATCTTAGCAATGTAGATGTGAAATTTGAGTGAAGCTGGCTCTTATCGCAGATTCTGGTGTCTGTCGAACCGGAACGAATATTTTCCAACAAACTTCATCACCGGAGCATCGCAGATGAGCCCGTACGAAACTGAGCCAAATCGGCAACGAACGTCAAACTCGAATCGCTCTTAACAGCGGAATCCGCTTGAAACGCATGAACCGCGGTATCTGCTGCTGCTTGAGCCGCTGAAGAAAGACGCGAATCAGCCGGCTGCCGTGCGCTGAAGAGCGGCTTTAAAACGCTGCCTGCTGCGGTCTGGTTTGAACATATCAGTGATTACCCTTACGACAGAATCCGTCCCTGGCGCTGTCGATAGAGATGGGGAGGTCCCCGATGTTAGTGCGGGGAAAAGATTCTGTTCCCTTTCTGCTCTGCTACCGTCGGCAACATATGTCTGCATCAGACGTTCATGTTCGTCAACGGTTACATACATTATTTCAGAAACTTTTTGCTATCTTTTTCTTCGTGAAACTTCGTCAATCCCGTTTCGTTTTCGCACACAAGGACGTTACTGTTTCCTTCCCCAAAATTGTATGCTCTTCTCATCTTAGCAATGTAGATGTGAAATTTGAGTGAAGCTGGCTCTTATCGCAGATTCTGGTGTCTGTCGAACCGGAACGAATATTTTCCAACAAACTTCATCACCGGAGCATCGCAGATGAGCCCGTACGAAACTGAGCCAAATCGGCAACGAACGTCAAACTCGAATCGCTCTTAACAGCGGAATCCGCTTGAAACGCATGAACCGCGGTATCTGCTGCTGCTTGAGCCGCTGAAGAAAGACGCGAATCAGCCGGCTGCCGTGCGCTGAATTGCGGCTTTAAAACGCTGCCTGCTGCGGTCTGGTTTGAACATATCAGTGATTACCCTTACGACAGAATCCGTCCCTGGCGCTGTCGATAGAGATGGGGAGGTCCCCGATGTTAGTGTGGGGAAAAGATTCTGTTCCCTTTCTGCTCTGCTACCGTCGGCAACATATGTCTGCATCAGACGTTCATGTTCGTCAACGGTTACATACATTATTTCAGAAACTTTTTGCTATCTTTTTCTTCGTGAAACTTCCTCAATCCCGTTTCGTTTTCGCACACAAGGACGTTACTGTTTCCTTCCCCAAAATTGTATGCTCTTCTCATCTTAGCAATGTAGATGTGAAATTTGAGTGAAGCTGGCTCTTATCGCAGATTCTGGTGTCTGTCGAACCGGAACGAATATTTTCCAACAAACTTCATCACCGGAGCATCGCAGATGAGCCCGTACGAAACTGAGCCAAATCGGCAACGAACGTCAAACTCGAATCGCTCTTAACAGCGGAATCCGCTTGAAACGCATGAACCGCGGTATCTGCTGCTGCTTGAGCCGCTGAAGAAAGACGCGAATCAGCCGGCTGCCGTGCGCTGAAGAGCGGCTTTAAAACGCTGCCTGCTGCGGTCTGGTTTGAACATATCAGTGATTACCCTTACGACAGAATCCGTCCCTGGCGCTGTCGATAGAGATGGGGAGGTCCCCGATGTTAGTGCGGGGAAAAGATTCTGTTCCCTTTCTGCTCTGCTACCGTCGGCAACATATGTCTGCATCAGACGTTCATGTTCGTCAACGGTTACATACATTATTTCAGAAACTTTTTGCTATCTTTTTCTTCGTGAAACTTCGTCAATCCCGTTTCGTTTTCGCACACAAGGACGTTACTGTTTCCTTCCCCAAAATTGTATGCTCTTCTGATCTTAGCAATGTAGATGTGAAATTTGAGTGAAGCTGGCTCTTATCGCAGATTCTGGTGTCTGTCGAACCGGAACGAATATTTTCCAACAAACTTCATCACCGGAGCATCGCAGATGAGCCCGTACGAAACTGAGCCAAATCGGCAACGAACGTCAAACTCGAATCGCTCTTAACAGCGGAATCCGCTTGAAACGCATGAACCGCGGTATCTGCTGCTGCTTGAGCCGCTGAAGAAAGACGCGAATCAGCCGGCTGCCGTGCGCTGAAGAGCGGCTTTAAAACGCTGCCTGCTGCGGTCTGGTTTGAACATATCCGTGATTACCCTTACGACAGAATCCGTCCCTGGCGCTGTCGATAGAGATGGGGAGGTCCCCGATGTTAGTGCGGGGAAAAGATTCTGTTCCCTTTCTGCTCTGCTACCGTCGGCAACATATGTCTGCATCAGACGTTCATGTTCGTCAACGGTTACATACATTATTTCAGAAACTTTTTGCTATCTTTTTCTTCGTGAAACTTCCTCAATCCCGTTTCGTTTTCGCACACAAGGACGTTACTGTTTCCTTCCCCAAAATTGTATGCTCTTCTGATCTTAGCAATGTAGATGTGAAATTTGAGTGAAGCTAGCTCTTATCGCAGATTCTGGTGTCTGTCGAACCGGAACGAATATTTTCCAACAAACTTCATCACCGGAGCATCGCAGATGAGCCCGTACGAAACTGAGCCAAATCGGCAACGAACGTCAAACTCGAATCGCTCTTAACAGCGGAATCCGCTTGAAACGCATGAACCGCGGTATCTGCTGCTGCTTGAGCCGCTGAAGAAAGACGCGAATCAGCCGGCTGCCGTGCGCTGAAGAGCGGCTTTAAAACGCTGCCTGCTGCGGTCTGGTTTGAACATATCAGTGATTACCCTTACGACAGAATCCGTCCCTGGCGCTGTCGATAGAGATGGGGAGGACCCCGATGTTAGTGTGGGGAAAAGATTCTGTTCCCTTTCTGCTCTGCTACCGTCGGCAACATATGTCTGCATCAGACGTTCATGTTCGTCAACGGTTACATACATTATTTCAGAAACTTTTTGCTATCTTTTTCTTCGTGAAACTTCGTCAATCCCGTTTCGTTTTCGCACACAAGGACGTTACTGTTTCCTTCCCCAAAATTGTATGCTCTTCTCATCTTAGCAATGTAGATGTGAAATTTGAGTGAAGCTGGCTCTTATCGCAGATTCTGGTGTCTGTCGAACCGGAACGAATATTTTCCAACAAACTTCATCACCGGAGCATCGCAGATGAGCCCGTACGAAACTGAGCCAAATCGGCAACGAACGTCAAACTCGAATCGCTCTTAACAGCGGAATCCGCTTGAAACGCATGAACCGCGGTATCTGCTGCTGCTTGAGCCGCTGAAGAAAGACGCGAATCAGCCGGCTGCCGTGCGCTGAAGAGCGGCTTTAAAACGCTGCCTGCTGCGGTCTGGTTTGAACATATCAGTGATTACCCTTACGACAGAATCCGTCCCTGGCGCGGTCGATAGAGATGGGGAGGACCCCGATGTTAGTGTGGGGAAAAGATTCTGTTCCCTTTCTGCTCTGCTACCGTCGGCAACATATGTCTGCATCAGACGTTCATGTTCGTCAACGGTTACATACATTATTTCAGAAACTTTTTGCTATCTTTTTCTTCGTGAAACTTCCTCAATCCCGTTTCGTTTTCGCACACAAGGACGTTACTGTTTCCTTCCCCAAAATTGTATGCTCTTCTGATCTTAGCAATGTAGATGTGAAATTTGAGTGAAGCTGGCTCTTATCGCAGATTCTGGTGTCTGTCGAACCGGAACGAATATTTTCCAACAAACTTCATCACCGGAGCATCGCAGATGAGCCCGTACGAAACTGAGCCAAATCGGCAACGAACGTCAAACTCGAATCGCTCTTAACAGCGGAATCCGCTTGAAACGCATGAACCGCGGTATCTGCTGCTGCTTGAGCCGCTGAAGAAAGACGCGAATCAGCCGGCTGCCGTGCGCTGAAGAGCGGCTTTAAAACGCTGCCTGCTGCGGTCTGGTTTGAACATATCAGTGATTACCCTTACGACAGAATCCGTCCCTGGCGCGGTCGATAGAGATGGGGAGGACCCCGATGTTAGTGTGGGGAAAAGATTCTGTTCCCTTTCTGCTCTGCTACCGTCGGCAACATATGTCTGCATCAGACGTTCATGTTCGTCAACGGTTACATACATTATTTCAGAAACTTTTTGCTATCTTTTTCTTCGTGAAACTTCCTCAATCCCGTTTCGTTTTCGCACACAAGGACGTTACTGTTTCCTTCCCCAAAATTGTATGCTCTTCTGATCTTAGCAATGTAGATGTGAAATTTGAGTGAAGCTGGCTCTTATCGCAGATTCTGGTGTCTGTCGAACCGGAACGAATATTTTCCAACAAACTTCATCACCGGAGCATCGCAGATGAGCCCGTACGAAACTGAGCCAAATCGGCAACGAACGTCAAACTCGAATCGCTCTTAACAGCGGAATCCGCTTGAAACGCATGAACCGCGGTATCTGCTGCTGCTTGAGCCGCTGAAGAAAGACGCGAATCAGCCGGCTGCCGTGCGCTGAAGAGCGGCTTTAAAACGCTGCCTGCTGCGGTCTGGTTTGAACATATCCGTGATTACCCTTACGACAGAATCCGTCCCTGGCGCTGTCGATAGAGATGGGGAGGTCCCCGATGTTAGTGCGGGGAAAAGATTCTGTTCCCTTTCTGCTCTGCTACCGTCGGCAACATATGTCTGCATCAGACGTTCATGTTCGTCAACGGTTACATACATTATTTCAGAAACTTTTTGCTATCTTTTTCTTCGTGAAACTTCCTCAATCCCGTTTCGTTTTCGCACACAAGGACGTTACTGTTTCCTTCCCCAAAATTGTATGCTCTTCTGATCTTAGCAATGTAGATGTGAAATTTGAGTGAAGCTGGCTCTTATCGCAGATTCTGGTGTCTGTCGAACCGGAACGAATATTTTCCAACAAACTTCATCACCGGAGCATCGCAGATGAGCCCGTACGAAACTGAGCCAAATCGGCAACGAACGTCAAACTCGAATCGCTCTTAACAGCGGAATCCGCTTGAAACGCATGAACCGCGGTATCTGCTGCTGCTTGAGCCGCTGAAGAAAGACGCGAATCAGCCGGCTGCCGTGCGCTGAAGAGCGGCTTTAAAACGCTGCCTGCTGCGGTCTGGTTTGAACATATCAGTGATTACCCTTACGACAGAATCTGTCCCTGGCGCTTTCGATAGAGATGGGGAGGACCCCGATGTTAGTGTGGGGAAAAGATTCTGTTCCCTTTCTGCTCTGCTACCGTCGGCAACATATGTCTGCATCAGACGTTCATGTTCGTCAACGGTTACATACATTATTTCAGAAACTTTTTGCTATCTTTTTCTTCGTGAAACTTCCTCAATCCCGTTTCGTTTTCGCACACAAGGACGTTACTGTTTCCTTCCCCAAAATTGTATGCTCTTCTGATCTTAGCAATGTAGATGTGAAATTTGAGTGAAGCTGGCTCTTATCGCAGATTCTGGTGTCTGTCGAACCGGAACGAATATTTTCCAACAAACTTCATCACCGGAGCATCGCAGATGAGCCCGTACGAAACTGAGCCAAATCGGCAACGAACGTCAAACTCGAATCGCTCTTAACAGCGGAATCCGCTTGAAACGCATGAACCGCGGTATCTGCTGCTGCTTGAGCCGCTGAAGAAAGACGCGAATCAGCCGGCTGCCGTGCGCTGAAGAGCGGCTTTAAAACGCTGCCTGCTGCGGTCTGGTTTGAACATATCAGTGATTACCCTTACGACAGAATCCGTCCCTGGCGCTGTCGATAGAGATGGGGAGGTCCCCGATGTTAGTGCGGGGAAAAGATTCTGTTCCCTTTCTGCTCTGCTACCGTCGGCAACATATGTCTGCATCAGACGTTCATGTTCGTCAACGGTTACATACATTATTTCAGAAACTTTTTGCTATCTTTTTCTTCGTGAAACTTCGTCAATCCCGTTTCGTTTTCGCACACAAGGACGTTACTGTTTCCTTCCCCAAAATTGTATGCTCTTCTGATCTTAGCAATGTAGATGTGAAATTTGAGTGAAGCTGGCTCTTATCGCAGATTCTGGTGTCTGTCGAACCGGAACGAATATTTTCCAACAAACTTCATCACCGGAGCATCGCAGATGAGCCCGTACGAAACTGAGCCAAATCGGCAACGAACGTCAAACTCGAATCGCTCTTAACAGCGGAATCCGCTTGAAACGCATGAACCGCGGTATCTCCTGCTGCTTGAGCCGCTGAAGAAAGACGCGAATCAGCCGGCTGCCGTGCGCTGAAGAGCGGCTTTAAAACGCTGCCTGCTGCGGTCTGGTTTGAACATATCCGTGATTACCCTTACGACAGAATCCGTCCCTGGCGCTGTCGATAGAGATGGGGAGGTCCCCGATGTTAGTGCGGGGAAAAGATTCTGTTCCCTTTCTGCTCTGCTACCGTCGGCAACATATGTCTGCATCAGACGTTCATGTTCGTCAACGGTTACATACATTATTTCAGAAACTTTTTGCTATCTTTTTCTTCGTGAAACTTCCTCAATCCCGTTTCGTTTTCGCACACAAGGACGTTACTGTTTCCTTCCCCAAAATTGTATGCTCTTCTGATCTTAGCAATGTAGATGTGAAATTTGAGTGAAGCTAGCTCTTATCGCAGATTCTGGTGTCTGTCGAACCGGAACGAATATTTTCCAACAAACTTCATCACCGGAGCATCGCAGATGAGCCCGTACGAAACTGAGCCAAATCGGCAACGAACGTCAAACTCGAATCGCTCTTAACAGCGGAATCCGCTTGAAACGCATGAACCGCGGTATCTGCTGCTGCTTGAGCCGCTGAAGAAAGACGCGAATCAGCCGGCTGCCGTGCGCTGAAGAGCGGCTTTAAAACGCTGCCTGCTGCGGTCTGGTTTGAACATATCAGTGATTACCCTTACGACAGAATCCGTCCCTGGCGCTGTCGATAGAGATGGGGAGGACCCCGATGTTAGTGCGGGGAAAAGATTCTGTTCCCTTTCTGCTCTGCTACCGTCGGCAACATATGTCTGCATCAGACGTTCATGTTCGTCAACGGTTACATACATTATTTCAGAAACTTTTTGCTATCTTTTTCTTCGTGAAACTTCCTCAATCCCGTTTCGTTTTCGCACACAAGGACGTTACTGTTTCCTTCCCCAAAATTGTATGCTCTTCTGATCTTAGCAATGTAGATGTGAAATTTGAGTGAAGCTGGCTCTTATCGCAGATTCTGGTGTCTGTCGAACCGGAACGAATATTTTCCAACAAACTTCATCACCGGAGCATCGCAGATGAGCCCGTACGAAACTGAGCCAAATCGGCAACGAACGTCAAACTCGAATCGCTCTTAACAGCGGAATCCGCTTGAAACGCATGAACCGCGGTATCTGCTGCTGCTTGAGCCGCTGAAGAAAGACGCGAATCAGCCGGCTGCCGTGCGCTGAAGAGCGGCTTTAAAACGCTGCCTGCTGCGGTCTGGTTTGAACATATCAGTGATTACCCTTACGACAGAATCTGTCCCTGGCGCTTTCGATAGAGATGGGGAGGACCCCGATGTTAGTGTGGGGAAAAGATTCTGTTCCCTTTCTGCTCTGCTACCGTCGGCAACATATGTCTGCATCAGACGTTCATGTTCGTCAACGGTTACATACATTATTTCAGAAACTTTTTGCTATCTTTTTCTTCGTGAAACTTCCTCAATCCCGTTTCGTTTTCGCACACAAGGACGTTACTGTTTCCTTCCCCAAAATTGTATGCTCTTCTGATCTTAGCAATGTAGATGTGAAATTTGAGTGAAGCTGGCTCTTATCGCAGATTCTGGTGTCTGTCGAACCGGAACGAATATTTTCCAACAAACTTCATCACCGGAGCATCGCAGATGAGCCCGTACGAAACTGAGCCAAATCGGCAACGAACGTCAAACTCGAATCGCTCTTAACAGCGGAATCCGCTTGAAACGCATGAACCGCGGTATCTGCTGCTGCTTGAGCCGCTGAAGAAAGACGCGAATCAGCCGGCTGCCGTGCGCTGAAGAGCGGCTTTAAAACGCTGCCTGCTGCGGTCTGGTTTGAACATATCAGTGATTACCCTTACGACAGAATCCGTCCCTGGCGCTGTCGATAGAGATGGGGAGGTCCCCGATGTTAGTGCGGGGAAAAGATTCTGTTCCCTTTCTGCTCTGCTACCGTCGGCAACATATGTCTGCATCAGACGTTCATGTTCGTCAACGGTTACATACATTATTTCAGAAACTTTTTGCTATCTTTTTCTTCGTGAAACTTCGTCAATCCCGTTTCGTTTTCGCACACAAGGACGTTACTGTTTCCTTCCCCAAAATTGTATGCTCTTCTGATCTTAGCAATGTAGATGTGAAATTTGAGTGAAGCTGGCTCTTATCGCAGATTCTGGTGTCTGTCGAACCGGAACGAATATTTTCCAACAAACTTCATCACCGGAGCATCGCAGATGAGCCCGTACGAAACTGAGCCAAATCGGCAACGAACGTCAAACTCGAATCGCTCTTAACAGCGGAATCCGCTTGAAACGCATGAACCGCGGTATCTCCTGCTGCTTGAGCCGCTGAAGAAAGACGCGAATCAGCCGGCTGCCGTGCGCTGAAGAGCGGCTTTAAAACGCTGCCTGCTGCGGTCTGGTTTGAACATATCCGTGATTACCCTTACGACAGAATCCGTCCCTGGCGCTGTCGATAGAGATGGGGAGGTCCCCGATGTTAGTGCGGGGAAAAGATTCTGTTCCCTTTCTGCTCTGCTACCGTCGGCAACATATGTCTGCATCAGACGTTCATGTTCGTCAACGGTTACATACATTATTTCAGAAACTTTTTGCTATCTTTTTCTTCGTGAAACTTCCTCAATCCCGTTTCGTTTTCGCACACAAGGACGTTACTGTTTCCTTCCCCAAAATTGTATGCTCTTCTGATCTTAGCAATGTAGATGTGAAATTTGAGTGAAGCTAGCTCTTATCGCAGATTCTGGTGTCTGTCGAACCGGAACGAATATTTTCCAACAAACTTCATCACCGGAGCATCGCAGATGAGCCCGTACGAAACTGAGCCAAATCGGCAACGAACGTCAAACTCGAATCGCTCTTAACAGCGGAATCCGCTTGAAACGCATGAACCGCGGTATCTGCTGCTGCTTGAGCCGCTGAAGAAAGACGCGAATCAGCCGGCTGCCGTGCGCTGAAGAGCGGCTTTAAAACGCTGCCTGCTGCGGTCTGGTTTGAACATATCAGTGATTACCCTTACGACAGAATCCGTCCCTGGCGCTGTCGATAGAGATGGGGAGGACCCCGATGTTAGTGTGGGGAAAAGATTCTGTTCCCTTTCTGCTCTGCTACCGTCGGCAACATATGTCTGCATCAGACGTTCATGTTCGTCAACGGTTACATACATTATTTCAGAAACTTTTTGCTATCTTTTTCTTCGTGAAACTTCGTCAATCCCGTTTCGTTTTCGCACACAAGGACGTTACTGTTTCCTTCCCCAAAATTGTATGCTCTTCTGATCTTAGCAATGTAGATGTGAAATTTGAGTGAAGCTGGCTCTTATCGCAGATTCTGGTGTCTGTCGAACCGGAACGAATATTTTCCAACAAACTTCATCACCGGAGCATCGCAGATGAGCCCGTACGAAACTGAGCCAAATCGGCAACGAACGTCAAACTCGAATCGCTCTTAACAGCGGAATCCGCTTGAAACGCATGAACCGCGGTATCTGCTGCTGCTTGAGCCGCTGAAGAAAGACGCGAATCAGCCGGCTGCCGTGCGCTGAAGAGCGGCTTTAAAACGCTGCCTGCTGCGGTCTGGTTTGAACATATCAGTGATTACCCTTACGACAGAATCCGTCCCTGGCGCTGTCGATAGAGATGGGGAGGACCCCGATGTTAGTGTGGGGAAAAGATTCTGTTCCCTTTCTGCTCTGCTACCGTCGGCAACATATGTCTGCATCAGACGTTCATGTTCGTCAACGGTTACATACATTATTTCAGAAACTTTTTGCTATCTTTTTCTTCGTGAAACTTCGTCAATCCCGTTTCGTTTTCGCACACAAGGACGTTACTGTTTCCTTCCCCAAAATTGTATGCTCTTCTGATCTTAGCAATGTAGATGTGAAATTTGAGTGAAGCTGGCTCTTATCGCAGATTCTGGTGTCTGTCGAACCGGAACGAATATTTTCCAACAAACTTCATCACCGGAGCATCGCAGATGAGCCCGTACGAAACTGAGCCAAATCGGCAACGAACGTCAAACTCGAATCGCTCTTAACAGCGGAATCCGCTTGAAACGCATGAACCGCGGTATCTGCTGCTGCTTGAGCCGCTGAAGAAAGACGCGAATCAGCCGGCTGCCGTGCGCTGAAGAGCGGCTTTAAAACGCTGCCTGCTGCGGTCTGGTTTGAACATATCAGTGATTACCCTTACGACAGAATCCGTCCCTGGCGCGGTCGATAGAGATGGGGAGGACCCCGATGTTAGTGTGGGGAAAAGATTCTGTTCCCTTTCTGCTCTGCTACCGTCGGCAACATATGTCTGCATCAGACGTTCATGTTCGTCAACGGTTACATACATTATTTCAGAAACTTTTTGCTATCTTTTTCTTCGTGAAACTTCCTCAATCCCGTTTCGTTTTCGCACACAAGGACGTTACTGTTTCCTTCCCCAAAATTGTATGCTCTTCTGATCTTAGCAATGTAGATGTGAAATTTGAGTGAAGCTGGCTCTTATCGCAGATTCTGGTGTCTGTCGAACCGGAACGAATATTTTCCAACAAACTTCATCACCGGAGCATCGCAGATGAGCCCGTACGAAACTGAGCCAAATCGGCAACGAACGTCAAACTCGAATCGCTCTTAACAGCGGAATCCGCTTGAAACGCATGAACCGCGGTATCTGCTGCTGCTTGAGCCGCTGAAGAAAGACGCGAATCAGCCGGCTGCCGTGCGCTGAAGAGCGGCTTTAAAACGCTGCCTGCTGCGGTCTGGTTTGAACATATCAGTGATTACCCTTACGACAGAATCCGTCCCTGGCGCGGTCGATAGAGATGGGGAGGACCCCGATGTTAGTGTGGGGAAAAGATTCTGTTCCCTTTCTGCTCTGCTACCGTCGGCAACATATGTCTGCATCAGACGTTCATGTTCGTCAACGGTTACATACATTATTTCAGAAACTTTTTGCTATCTTTTTCTTCGTGAAACTTCCTCAATCCCGTTTCGTTTTCGCACACAAGGACGTTACTGTTTCCTTCCCCAAAATTGTATGCTCTTCTGATCTTAGCAATGTAGATGTGAAATTTGAGTGAAGCTGGCTCTTATCGCAGATTCTGGTGTCTGTCGAACCGGAACGAATATTTTCCAACAAACTTCATCACCGGAGCATCGCAGATGAGCCCGTACGAAACTGAGCCAAATCGGCAACGAACGTCAAACTCGAATCGCTCTTAACAGCGGAATCCGCTTGAAACGCATGAACCGCGGTATCTGCTGCTGCTTGAGCCGCTGAAGAAAGACGCGAATCAGCCGGCTGCCGTGCGCTGAAGAGCGGCTTTAAAACGCTGCCTGCTGCGGTCTGGTTTGAACATATCCGTGATTACCCTTACGACAGAATCCGTCCCTGGCGCTGTCGATAGAGATGGGGAGGTCCCCGATGTTAGTGCGGGGAAAAGATTCTGTTCCCTTTCTGCTCTGCTACCGTCGGCAACATATGTCTGCATCAGACGTTCATGTTCGTCAACGGTTACATACATTATTTCAGAAACTTTTTGCTATCTTTTTCTTCGTGAAACTTCCTCAATCCCGTTTCGTTTTCGCACACAAGGACGTTACTGTTTCCTTCCCCAAAATTGTATGCTCTTCTGATCTTAGCAATGTAGATGTGAAATTTGAGTGAAGCTGGCTCTTATCGCAGATTCTGGTGTCTGTCGAACCGGAACGAATATTTTCCAACAAACTTCATCACCGGAGCATCGCAGATGAGCCCGTACGAAACTGAGCCAAATCGGCAACGAACGTCAAACTCGAATCGCTCTTAACAGCGGAATCCGCTTGAAACGCATGAACCGCGGTATCTGCTGCTGCTTGAGCCGCTGAAGAAAGACGCGAATCAGCCGGCTGCCGTGCGCTGAAGAGCGGCTTTAAAACGCTGCCTGCTGCGGTCTGGTTTGAACATATCAGTGATTACCCTTACGACAGAATCCGTCCCTGGCGCGGTCGATAGAGATGGGGAGGACCCCGATGTTAGTGCGGGGAAAAGATTCTGTTCCCTTTCTGCTCTGCTACCGTCGGCAACATATGTCTGCATCAGACGTTCATGTTCGTCAACGGTTACATACATTATTTCAGAAACTTTTTGCTATCTTTTTCTTCGTGAAACTTCGTCAATCCCGTTTCGTTTTCGCACACAAGGACGTTACTGTTTCCTTCCCCAAAATTGTATGCTCTTCTGATCTTAGCAATGTAGATGTGAAATTTGAGTGAAGCTGGCTCTTATCGCAGATTCTGGTGTCTGTCGAACCGGAACGAATATTTTCCAACAAACTTCATCACCGGAGCATCGCAGATGAGCCCGTACGAAACTGAGCCAAATCGGCAACGAACGTCAAACTCGAATCGCTCTTAACAGCGGAATCCGCTTGAAACGCATGAACCGCGGTATCTGCTGCTGCTTGAGCCGCTGAAGAAAGACGCGAATCAGCCGGCTGCCGTGCGCTGAAGAGCGGCTTTAAAACGCTGCCTGCTGCGGTCTGGTTTGAACATATCAGTGATTACCCTTACGACAGAATCCGTCCCTGGCGCTGTCGATAGAGATGGGGAGGACCCCGATGTTAGTGTGGGGAAAAGATTCTGTTCCCTTTCTGCTCTGCTACCGTCGGCAACATATGTCTGCATCAGACGTTCATGTTCGTCAACGGTTACATACATTATTTCAGAAACTTTTTGCTATCTTTTTCTTCGTGAAACTTCCTCAATCCCGTTTCGTTTTCGCACACAAGGACGTTACTGTTTCCTTCCCCAAAATTGTATGCTCTTCTGATCTTAGCAATGTAGATGTGAAATTTGAGTGAAGCTGGCTCTTATCGCAGATTCTGGTGTCTGTCGAACCGGAACGAATATTTTCCAACAAACTTCATCACCGGAGCATCGCAGATGAGCCCGTACGAAACTGAGCCAAATCGGCAACGAACGTCAAACTCGAATCGCTCTTAACAGCGGAATCCGCTTGAAACGCATGAACCGCGGTATCTGCTGCTGCTTGAGCCGCTGAAGAAAGACGCGAATCAGCCGGCTGCCGTGCGCTGAAGAGCGGCTTTAAAACGCTGCCTGCTGCGGTCTGGTTTGAACATATCAGTGATTACCCTTACGACAGAATCTGTCCCTGGCGCTGTCGATAGAGATGGGGAGGACCCCGATGTTAGTGTGGGGAAAAGATTCTGTTCCCTTTCTGCTCTGCTACCGTCGGCAACATATGTCTGCATCAGACGTTCATGTTCGTCAACGGTTACATACATTATTTCAGAAACTTTTTGCTATCTTTTTCTTCGTGAAACTTCCTCAATCCCGTTTCGTTTTCGCACACAAGGACGTTACTGTTTCCTTCCCCAAAATTGTATGCTCTTCTGATCTTAGCAATGTAGATGTGAAATTTGAGTGAAGCTGGCTCTTATCGCAGATTCTGGTGTCTGTCGAACCGGAACGAATATTTTCCAACAAACTTCATCACCGGAGCATCGCAGATGAGCCCGTACGAAACTGAGCCAAATCGGCAACGAACGTCAAACTCGAATCGCTCTTAACAGCGGAATCCGCTTGAAACGCATGAACCGCGGTATCTGCTGCTGCTTGAGCCGCTGAAGAAAGACGCGAATCAGCCGGCTGCCGTGCGCTGAAGAGCGGCTTTAAAACGCTGCCTGCTGCGGTCTGGTTTGAACATATCAGTGATTACCCTTACGACAGAATCCGTCCCTGGCGCTGTCGATAGAGATGGGGAGGTCCCCGATGTTAGTGCGGGGAAAAGATTCTGTTCCCTTTCTGCTCTGCTACCGTCGGCAACATATGTCTGCATCAGACGTTCATGTTCGTCAACGGTTACATACATTATTTCAGAAACTTTTTGCTATCTTTTTCTTCGTGAAACTTCGTCAATCCCGTTTCGTTTTCGCACACAAGGACGTTACTGTTTCCTTCCCCAAAATTGTATGCTCTTCTGATCTTAGCAATGTAGATGTGAAATTTGAGTGAAGCTGGCTCTTATCGCAGATTCTGGTGTCTGTCGAACCGGAACGAATATTTTCCAACAAACTTCATCACCGGAGCATCGCAGATGAGCCCGTACGAAACTGAGCCAAATCGGCAACGAACGTCAAACTCGAATCGCTCTTAACAGCGGAATCCGCTTGAAACGCATGAACCGCGGTATCTCCTGCTGCTTGAGCCGCTGAAGAAAGACGCGAATCAGCCGGCTGCCGTGCGCTGAAGAGCGGCTTTAAAACGCTGCCTGCTGCGGTCTGGTTTGAACATATCCGTGATTACCCTTACGACAGAATCCGTCCCTGGCGCTGTCGATAGAGATGGGGAGGTCCCCGATGTTAGTGCGGGGAAAAGATTCTGTTCCCTTTCTGCTCTGCTACCGTCGGCAACATATGTCTGCATCAGACGTTCATGTTCGTCAACGGTTACATACATTATTTCAGAAACTTTTTGCTATCTTTTTCTTCGTGAAACTTCCTCAATCCCGTTTCGTTTTCGCACACAAGGACGTTACTGTTTCCTTCCCCAAAATTGTATGCTCTTCTGATCTTAGCAATGTAGATGTGAAATTTGAGTGAAGCTAGCTCTTATCGCAGATTCTGGTGTCTGTCGAACCGGAACGAATATTTTCCAACAAACTTCATCACCGGAGCATCGCAGATGAGCCCGTACGAAACTGAGCCAAATCGGCAACGAACGTCAAACTCGAATCGCTCTTAACAGCGGAATCCGCTTGAAACGCATGAACCGCGGTATCTGCTGCTGCTTGAGCCGCTGAAGAAAGACGCGAATCAGCCGGCTGCCGTGCGCTGAAGAGCGGCTTTAAAACGCTGCCTGCTGCGGTCTGGTTTGAACATATCAGTGATTACCCTTACGACAGAATCCGTCCCTGGCGCTGTCGATAGAGATGGGGAGGACCCCGATGTTAGTGTGGGGAAAAGATTCTGTTCCCTTTCTGCTCTGCTACCGTCGGCAACATATGTCTGCATCAGACGTTCATGTTCGTCAACGGTTACATACATTATTTCAGAAACTTTTTGCTATCTTTTTCTTCGTGAAACTTCGTCAATCCCGTTTCGTTTTCGCACACAAGGACGTTACTGTTTCCTTCCCCAAAATTGTATGCTCTTCTGATCTTAGCAATGTAGATGTGAAATTTGAGTGAAGCTGGCTCTTATCGCAGATTCTGGTGTCTGTCGAACCGGAACGAATATTTTCCAACAAACTTCATCACCGGAGCATCGCAGATGAGCCCGTACGAAACTGAGCCAAATCGGCAACGAACGTCAAACTCGAATCGCTCTTAACAGCGGAATCCGCTTGAAACGCATGAACCGCGGTATCTGCTGCTGCTTGAGCCGCTGAAGAAAGACGCGAATCAGCCGGCTGCCGTGCGCTGAAGAGCGGCTTTAAAACGCTGCCTGCTGCGGTCTGGTTTGAACATATCAGTGATTACCCTTACGACAGAATCCGTCCCTGGCGCTGTCGATAGAGATGGGGAGGTCCCCGATGTTAGTGCGGGGAAAAGATTCTGTTCCCTTTCTGCTCTGCTACCGTCGGCAACATATGTCTGCATCAGACGTTCATGTTCGTCAACGGTTACATACATTATTTCAGAAACTTTTTGCTATCTTTTTCTTCGTGAAACTTCCTCAATCCCGTTTCGTTTTCGCACACAAGGACGTTACTGTTTCCTTCCCCAAAATTGTATGCTCTTCTGATCTTAGCAATGTAGATGTGAAATTTGAGTGAAGCTGGCTCTTATCGCAGATTCTGGTGTCTGTCGAACCGGAACGAATATTTTCCAACAAACTTCATCACCGGAGCATCGCAGATGAGCCCGTACGAAACTGAGCCAAATCGGCAACGAACGTCAAACTCGAATCGCTCTTAACAGCGGAATCCGCTTGAAACGCATGAACCGCGGTATCTGCTGCTGCTTGAGCCGCTGAAGAAAGACGCGAATCAGCCGGCTGCCGTGCGCTGAAGAGCGGCTTTAAAACGCTGCCTGCTGCGGTCTGGTTTGAACATATCAGTGATTACCCTTACGACAGAATCCGTCCCTGGCGCGGTCGATAGAGATGGGGAGGACCCCGATGTTAGTGTGGGGAAAAGATTCTGTTCCCTTTCTGCTCTGCTACCGTCGGCAACATATGTCTGCATCAGACGTTCATGTTCGTCAACGGTTACATACATTATTTCAGAAACTTTTTGCTATCTTTTTCTTCGTGAAACTTCCTCAATCCCGTTTCGTTTTCGCACACAAGGACGTTACTGTTTCCTTCCCCAAAATTGTATGCTCTTCTGATCTTAGCAATGTAGATGTGAAATTTGAGTGAAGCTGGCTCTTATCGCAGATTCTGGTGTCTGTCGAACCGGAACGAATATTTTCCAACAAACTTCATCACCGGAGCATCGCAGATGAGCCCGTACGAAACTGAGCCAAATCGGCAACGAACGTCAAACTCGAATCGCTCTTAACAGCGGAATCCGCTTGAAACGCATGAACCGCGGTATCTGCTGCTGCTTGAGCCGCTGAAGAAAGACGCGAATCAGCCGGCTGCCGTGCGCTGAAGAGCGGCTTTAAAACGCTGCCTGCTGCGGTCTGGTTTGAACATATCCGTGATTACCCTTACGACAGAATCCGTCCCTGGCGCTGTCGATAGAGATGGGGAGGTCCCCGATGTTAGTGCGGGGAAAAGATTCTGTTCCCTTTCTGCTCTGCTACCGTCGGCAACATATGTCTGCATCAGACGTTCATGTTCGTCAACGGTTACATACATTATTTCAGAAACTTTTTGCTATCTTTTTCTTCGTGAAACTTCCTCAATCCCGTTTCGTTTTCGCACACAAGGACGTTACTGTTTCCTTCCCCAAAATTGTATGCTCTTCTGATCTTAGCAATGTAGATGTGAAATTTGAGTGAAGCTGGCTCTTATCGCAGATTCTGGTGTCTGTCGAACCGGAACGAATATTTTCCAACAAACTTCATCACCGGAGCATCGCAGATGAGCCCGTACGAAACTGAGCCAAATCGGCAACGAACGTCAAACTCGAATCGCTCTTAACAGCGGAATCCGCTTGAAACGCATGAACCGCGGTATCTGCTGCTGCTTGAGCCGCTGAAGAAAGACGCGAATCAGCCGGCTGCCGTGCGCTGAAGAGCGGCTTTAAAACGCTGCCTGCTGCGGTCTGGTTTGAACATATCAGTGATTACCCTTACGACAGAATCCGTCCCTGGCGCGGTCGATAGAGATGGGGAGGACCCCGATGTTAGTGCGGGGAAAAGATTCTGTTCCCTTTCTGCTCTGCTACCGTCGGCAACATATGTCTGCATCAGACGTTCATGTTCGTCAACGGTTACATACATTATTTCAGAAACTTTTTGCTATCTTTTTCTTCGTGAAACTTCCTCAATCCCGTTTCGTTTTCGCACACAAGGACGTTACTGTTTCCTTCCCCAAAATTGTATGCTCTTCTGATCTTAGCAATGTAGATGTGAAATTTGAGTGAAGCTGGCTCTTATCGCAGATTCTGGTGTCTGTCGAACCGGAACGAATATTTTCCAACAAACTTCATCACCGGAGCATCGCAGATGAGCCCGTACGAAACTGAGCCAAATCGGCAACGAACGTCAAACTCGAATCGCTCTTAACAGCGGAATCCGCTTGAAACGCATGAACCGCGGTATCTGCTGCTGCTTGAGCCGCTGAAGAAAGACGCGAATCAGCCGGCTGCCGTGCGCTGAAGAGCGGCTTTAAAACGCTGCCTGCTGCGGTCTGGTTTGAACATATCAGTGATTACCCTTACGACAGAATCCGTCCCTGGCGCTGTCGATAGAGATGGGGAGGACCCCGATGTTAGTGTGGGGAAAAGATTCTGTTCCCTTTCTGCTCTGCTACCGTCGGCAACATATGTCTGCATCAGACGTTCATGTTCGTCAACGGTTACATACATTATTTCAGAAACTTTTTGCTATCTTTTTCTTCGTGAAACTTCGTCAATCCCGTTTCGTTTTCGCACACAAGGACGTTACTGTTTCCTTCCCCAAAATTGTATGCTCTTCTGATCTTAGCAATGTAGATGTGAAATTTGAGTGAAGCTGGCTCTTATCGCAGATTCTGGTGTCTGTCGAACCGGAACGAATATTTTCCAACAAACTTCATCACCGGAGCATCGCAGATGAGCCCGTACGAAACTGAGCCAAATCGGCAACGAACGTCAAACTCGAATCGCTCTTAACAGCGGAATCCGCTTGAAACGCATGAACCGCGGTATCTGCTGCTGCTTGAGCCGCTGAAGAAAGACGCGAATCAGCCGGCTGCCGTGCGCTGAAGAGCGGCTTTAAAACGCTGCCTGCTGCGGTCTGGTTTGAACATATCAGTGATTACCCTTACGACAGAATCTGTCCCTGGCGCTGTCGATAGAGATGGGGAGGACCCCGATGTTAGTGCGGGGAAAAGATTCTGTTCCCTTTCTGCTCTGCTACCGTCGGCAACATATGTCTGCATCAGACGTTCATGTTCGTCAACGGTTACATACATTATTTCAGAAACTTTTTGCTATCTTTTTCTTCGTGAAACTTCCTCAATCCCGTTTCGTTTTCGCACACAAGGACGTTACTGTTTCCTTCCCCAAAATTGTATGCTCTTCTGATCTTAGCAATGTAGATGTGAAATTTGAGTGAAGCTGGCTCTTATCGCAGATTCTGGTGTCTGTCGAACCGGAACGAATATTTTCCAACAAACTTCATCACCGGAGCATCGCAGATGAGCCCGTACGAAACTGAGCCAAATCGGCAACGAACGTCAAACTCGAATCGCTCTTAACAGCGGAATCCGCTTGAAACGCATGAACCGCGGTATCTGCTGCTGCTTGAGCCGCTGAAGAAAGACGCGAATCAGCCGGCTGCCGTGCGCTGAAGAGCGGCTTTAAAACGCTGCCTGCTGCGGTCTGGTTTGAACATATCAGTGATTACCCTTACGACAGAATCCGTCCCTGGCGCTGTCGATAGAGATGGGGAGGACCCCGATGTTAGTGCGGGGAAAAGATTCTGTTCCCTTTCTGCTCTGCTACCGTCGGCAACATATGTCTGCATCAGACGTTCATGTTCGTCAACGGTTACATACATTATTTCAGAAACTTTTTGCTATCTTTTTCTTCGTGAAACTTCGTCAATCCCGTTTCGTTTTCGCACACAAGGACGTTACTGTTTCCTTCCCCAAAATTGTATGCTCTTCTGATCTTAGCAATGTAGATGTGAAATTTGAGTGAAGCTGGCTCTTATCGCAGATTCTGGTGTCTGTCGAACCGGAACGAATATTTTCCAACAAACTTCATCACCGGAGCATCGCAGATGAGCCCGTACGAAACTGAGCCAAATCGGCAACGAACGTCAAACTCGAATCGCTCTTAACAGCGGAATCCGCTTGAAACGCATGAACCGCGGTATCTGCTGCTGCTTGAGCCGCTGAAGAAAGACGCGAATCAGCCGGCTGCCGTGCGCTGAAGAGCGGCTTTAAAACGCTGCCTGCTGCGGTCTGGTTTGAACATATCCGTGATTACCCTTACGACAGAATCCGTCCCTGGCGCTGTCGATAGAGATGGGGAGGTCCCCGATGTTAGTGCGGGGAAAAGATTCTGTTCCCTTTCTGCTCTGCTACCGTCGGCAACATATGTCTGCATCAGACGTTCATGTTCGTCAACGGTTACATACATTATTTCAGAAACTTTTTGCTATCTTTTTCTTCGTGAAACTTCCTCAATCCCGTTTCGTTTTCGCACACAAGGACGTTACTGTTTCCTTCCCCAAAATTGTATGCTCTTCTGATCTTAGCAATGTAGATGTGAAATTTGAGTGAAGCTGGCTCTTATCGCAGATTCTGGTGTCTGTCGAACCGGAACGAATATTTTCCAACAAACTTCATCACCGGAGCATCGCAGATGAGCCCGTACGAAACTGAGCCAAATCGGCAACGAACGTCAAACTCGAATCGCTCTTAACAGCGGAATCCGCTTGAAACGCATGAACCGCGGTATCTGCTGCTGCTTGAGCCGCTGAAGAAAGACGCGAATCAGCCGGCTGCCGTGCGCTGAAGAGCGGCTTTAAAACGCTGCCTGCTGCGGTCTGGTTTGAACATATCAGTGATTACCCTTACGACAGAATCCGTCCCTGGCGCTGTCGATAGAGATGGGGAGGACCCCGATGTTAGTGTGGGGAAAAGATTCTGTTCCCTTTCTGCTCTGCTACCGTCGGCAACATATGTCTGCATCAGACGTTCATGTTCGTCAACGGTTACATACATTATTTCAGAAACTTTTTGCTATCTTTTTCTTCGTGAAACTTCGTCAATCCCGTTTCGTTTTCGCACACAAGGACGTTACTGTTTCCTTCCCCAAAATTGTATGCTCTTCTGATCTTAGCAATGTAGATGTGAAATTTGAGTGAAGCTGGCTCTTATCGCAGATTCTGGTGTCTGTCGAACCGGAACGAATATTTTCCAACAAACTTCATCACCGGAGCATCGCAGATGAGCCCGTACGAAACTGAGCCAAATCGGCAACGAACGTCAAACTCGAATCGCTCTTAACAGCGGAATCCGCTTGAAACGCATGAACCGCGGTATCTGCTGCTGCTTGAGCCGCTGAAGAAAGACGCGAATCAGCCGGCTGCCGTGCGCTGAAGAGCGGCTTTAAAACGCTGCCTGCTGCGGTCTGGTTTGAACATATCAGTGATTACCCTTACGACAGAATCCGTCCCTGGCGCTGTCGATAGAGATGGGGAGGTCCCCGATGTTAGTGCGGGGAAAAGATTCTGTTCCCTTTCTGCTCTGCTACCGTCGGCAACATATGTCTGCATCAGACGTTCATGTTCGTCAACGGTTACATACATTATTTCAGAAACTTTTTGCTATCTTTTTCTTCGTGAAACTTCGTCAATCCCGTTTCGTTTTCGCACACAAGGACGTTACTGTTTCCTTCCCCAAAATTGTATGCTCTTCTGATCTTAGCAATGTAGATGTGAAATTTGAGTGAAGCTGGCTCTTATCGCAGATTCTGGTGTCTGTCGAACCGGAACGAATATTTTCCAACAAACTTCATCACCGGAGCATCGCAGATGAGCCCGTACGAAACTGAGCCAAATCGGCAACGAACGTCAAACTCGAATCGCTCTTAACAGCGGAATCCGCTTGAAACGCATGAACCGCGGTATCTGCTGCTGCTTGAGCCGCTGAAGAAAGACGCGAATCAGCCGGCTGCCGTGCGCTGAAGAGCGGCTTTAAAACGCTGCCTGCTGCGGTCTGGTTTGAACATATCAGTGATTACCCTTACGACAGAATCCGTCCCTGGCGCGGTCGATAGAGATGGGGAGGACCCCGATGTTAGTGTGGGGAAAAGATTCTGTTCCCTTTCTGCTCTGCTACCGTCGGCAACATATGTCTGCATCAGACGTTCATGTTCGTCAACGGTTACATACATTATTTCAGAAACTTTTTGCTATCTTTTTCTTCGTGAAACTTCCTCAATCCCGTTTCGTTTTCGCACACAAGGACGTTACTGTTTCCTTCCCCAAAATTGTATGCTCTTCTGATCTTAGCAATGTAGATGTGAAATTTGAGTGAAGCTGGCTCTTATCGCAGATTCTGGTGTCTGTCGAACCGGAACGAATATTTTCCAACAAACTTCATCACCGGAGCATCGCAGATGAGCCCGTACGAAACTGAGCCAAATCGGCAACGAACGTCAAACTCGAATCGCTCTTAACAGCGGAATCCGCTTGAAACGCATGAACCGCGGTATCTGCTGCTGCTTGAGCCGCTGAAGAAAGACGCGAATCAGCCGGCTGCCGTGCGCTGAAGAGCGGCTTTAAAACGCTGCCTGCTGCGGTCTGGTTTGAACATATCCGTGATTACCCTTACGACAGAATCCGTCCCTGGCGCTGTCGATAGAGATGGGGAGGACCCCGATGTTAGTGCGGGGAAAAGATTCTGTTCCCTTTCTGCTCTGCTACCGTCGGCAACATATGTCTGCATCAGACGTTCATGTTCGTCAACGGTTACATACATTATTTCAGAAACTTTTTGCTATCTTTTTCTTCGTGAAACTTCCTCAATCCCGTTTCGTTTTCGCACACAAGGACGTTACTGTTTCCTTCCCCAAAATTGTATGCTCTTCTGATCTTAGCAATGTAGATGTGAAATTTGAGTGAAGCTGGCTCTTATCGCAGATTCTGGTGTCTGTCGAACCGGAACGAATATTTTCCAACAAACTTCATCACCGGAGCATCGCAGATGAGCCCGTACGAAACTGAGCCAAATCGGCAACGAACGTCAAACTCGAATCGCTCTTAACAGCGGAATCCGCTTGAAACGCATGAACCGCGGTATCTGCTGCTGCTTGAGCCGCTGAAGAAAGACGCGAATCAGCCGGCTGCCGTGCGCTGAAGAGCGGCTTTAAAACGCTGCCTGCTGCGGTCTGGTTTGAACATATCAGTGATTACCCTTACGACAGAATCCGTCCCTGGCGCGGTCGATAGAGATGGGGAGGACCCCGATGTTAGTGCGGGGAAAAGATTCTGTTCCCTTTCTGCTCTGCTACCGTCGGCAACATATGTCTGCATCAGACGTTCATGTTCGTCAACGGTTACATACATTATTTCAGAAACTTTTTGCTATCTTTTTCTTCGTGAAACTTCCTCAATCCCGTTTCGTTTTCGCACACAAGGACGTTACTGTTTCCTTCCCCAAAATTGTATGCTCTTCTGATCTTAGCAATGTAGATGTGAAATTTGAGTGAAGCTGGCTCTTATCGCAGATTCTGGTGTCTGTCGAACCGGAACGAATATTTTCCAACAAACTTCATCACCGGAGCATCGCAGATGAGCCCGTACGAAACTGAGCCAAATCGGCAACGAACGTCAAACTCGAATCGCTCTTAACAGCGGAATCCGCTTGAAACGCATGAACCGCGGTATCTGCTGCTGCTTGAGCCGCTGAAGAAAGACGCGAATCAGCCGGCTGCCGTGCGCTGAAGAGCGGCTTTAAAACGCTGCCTGCTGCGGTCTGGTTTGAACATATCAGTGATTACCCTTACGACAGAATCCGTCCCTGGCGCTGTCGATAGAGATGGGGAGGACCCCGATGTTAGTGTGGGGAAAAGATTCTGTTCCCTTTCTGCTCTGCTACCGTCGGCAACATATGTCTGCATCAGACGTTCATGTTCGTCAACGGTTACATACATTATTTCAGAAACTTTTTGCTATCTTTTTCTTCGTGAAACTTCGTCAATCCCGTTTCGTTTTCGCACACAAGGACGTTACTGTTTCCTTCCCCAAAATTGTATGCTCTTCTGATCTTAGCAATGTAGATGTGAAATTTGAGTGAAGCTGGCTCTTATCGCAGATTCTGGTGTCTGTCGAACCGGAACGAATATTTTCCAACAAACTTCATCACCGGAGCATCGCAGATGAGCCCGTACGAAACTGAGCCAAATCGGCAACGAACGTCAAACTCGAATCGCTCTTAACAGCGGAATCCGCTTGAAACGCATGAACCGCGGTATCTGCTGCTGCTTGAGCCGCTGAAGAAAGACGCGAATCAGCCGGCTGCCGTGCGCTGAAGAGCGGCTTTAAAACGCTGCCTGCTGCGGTCTGGTTTGAACATATCAGTGATTACCCTTACGACAGAATCCGTCCCTGGCGCGGTCGATAGAGATGGGGAGGACCCCGATGTTAGTGTGGGGAAAAGATTCTGTTCCCTTTCTGCTCTGCTACCGTCGGCAACATATGTCTGCATCAGACGTTCATGTTCGTCAACGGTTACATACATTATTTCAGAAACTTTTTGCTATCTTTTTCTTCGTGAAACTTCGTCAATCCCGTTTCGTTTTCGCACACAAGGACGTTACTGTTTCCTTCCCCAAAATTGTATGCTCTTCTGATCTTAGCAATGTAGATGTGAAATTTGAGTGAAGCTGGCTCTTATCGCAGATTCTGGTGTCTGTCGAACCGGAACGAATATTTTCCAACAAACTTCATCACCGGAGCATCGCAGATGAGCCCGTACGAAACTGAGCCAAATCGGCAACGAACGTCAAACTCGAATCGCTCTTAACAGCGGAATCCGCTTGAAACGCATGAACCGCGGTATCTGCTGCTGCTTGAGCCGCTGAAGAAAGACGCGAATCAGCCGGCTGCCGTGCGCTGAAGAGCGGCTTTAAAACGCTGCCTGCTGCGGTCTGGTTTGAACATATCCGTGATTACCCTTACGACAGAATCCGTCCCTGGCGCTGTCGATAGAGATGGGGAGGTCCCCGATGTTAGTGCGGGGAAAAGATTCTGTTCCCTTTCTGCTCTGCTACCGTCGGCAACATATGTCTGCATCAGACGTTCATGTTCGTCAACGGTTACATACATTATTTCAGAAACTTTTTGCTATCTTTTTCTTCGTGAAACTTCCTCAATCCCGTTTCGTTTTCGCACACAAGGACGTTACTGTTTCCTTCCCCAAAATTGTATGCTCTTCTGATCTTAGCAATGTAGATGTGAAATTTGAGTGAAGCTGGCTCTTATCGCAGATTCTGGTGTCTGTCGAACCGGAACGAATATTTTCCAACAAACTTCATCACCGGAGCATCGCAGATGAGCCCGTACGAAACTGAGCCAAATCGGCAACGAACGTCAAACTCGAATCGCTCTTAACAGCGGAATCCGCTTGAAACGCATGAACCGCGGTATCTGCTGCTGCTTGAGCCGCTGAAGAAAGACGCGAATCAGCCGGCTGCCGTGCGCTGAAGAGCGGCTTTAAAACGCTGCCTGCTGCGGTCTGGTTTGAACATATCAGTGATTACCCTTACGACAGAATCCGTCCCTGGCGCTGTCGATAGAGATGGGGAGGTCCCCGATGTTAGTGCGGGGAAAAGATTCTGTTCCCTTTCTGCTCTGCTACCGTCGGCAACATATGTCTGCATCAGACGTTCATGTTCGTCAACGGTTACATACATTATTTCAGAAACTTTTTGCTATCTTTTTCTTCGTGAAACTTCGTCAATCCCGTTTCGTTTTCGCACACAAGGACGTTACTGTTTCCTTCCCCAAAATTGTATGCTCTTCTGATCTTAGCAATGTAGATGTGAAATTTGAGTGAAGCTGGCTCTTATCGCAGATTCTGGTGTCTGTCGAACCGGAACGAATATTTTCCAACAAACTTCATCACCGGAGCATCGCAGATGAGCCCGTACGAAACTGAGCCAAATCGGCAACGAACGTCAAACTCGAATCGCTCTTAACAGCGGAATCCGCTTGAAACGCATGAACCGCGGTATCTGCTGCTGCTTGAGCCGCTGAAGAAAGACGCGAATCAGCCGGCTGCCGTGCGCTGAATTGCGGCTTTAAAACGCTGCCTGCTGCGGTCTGGTTTGAACATATCAGTGATTACCCTTACGACAGAATCCGTCCCTGGCGCTGTCGATAGAGATGGGGAGGTCCCCGATGTTAGTGTGGGGAAAAGATTCTGTTCCCTTTCTGCTCTGCTACCGTCGGCAACATATGTCTGCATCAGACGTTCATGTTCGTCAACGGTTACATACATTATTTCAGAAACTTTTTGCTATCTTTTTCTTCGTGAAACTTCCTCATTCCCGTTTCGTTTTCGCACACAAGGACGTTACTGTTTCCTTCCCCAAAATTGTATGCTCTTCTGATCTTAGCAATGTAGATGTGAAATTTGAGTGAAGCTGGCTCTTATCGCAGATTCTGGTGTCTGTCGAACCGGAACGAATATTTTCCAACAAACTTCATCACCGGAGCATCGCAGATGAGCCCGTACGAAACTGAGCCAAATCGGCAACGAACGTCAAACTCGAATCGCTCTTAACAGCGGAATCCGCTTGAAACGCATGAACCGCGGTATCTGCTGCTGCTTGAGCCGCTGAAGAAAGACGCGAATCAGCCGGCTGCCGTGCGCTGAAGAGCGGCTTTAAAACGCTGCCTGCTGCGGTCTGGTTTGAACATATCAGTGATTACCCTTACGACAGAATCCGTCCCTGGCGCTGTCGATAGAGATGGGGAGGTCCCCGATGTTAGTGCGGGGAAAAGATTCTGTTCCCTTTCTGCTCTGCTACCGTCGGCAACATATGTCTGCATCAGACGTTCATGTTCGTCAACGGTTACATACATTATTTCAGAAACTTTTTGCTATCTTTTTCTTCGTGAAACTTCGTCAATCCCGTTTCGTTTTCGCACACAAGGACGTTACTGTTTCCTTCCCCAAAATTGTATGCTCTTCTCATCTTAGCAATGTAGATGTGAAATTTGAGTGAAGCTGGCTCTTATCGCAGATTCTGGTGTCTGTCGAACCGGAACGAATATTTTCCAACAAACTTCATCACCGGAGCATCGCAGATGAGCCCGTACGAAACTGAGCCAAATCGGCAACGAACGTCAAACTCGAATCGCTCTTAACAGCGGAATCCGCTTGAAACGCATGAACCGCGGTATCTGCTGCTGCTTGAGCCGCTGAAGAAAGACGCGAATCAGCCGGCTGCCGTGCGCTGAATTGCGGCTTTAAAACGCTGCCTGCTGCGGTCTGGTTTGAACATATCAGTGATTACCCTTACGACAGAATCCGTCCCTGGCGCTGTCGATAGAGATGGGGAGGTCCCCGATGTTAGTGTGGGGAAAAGATTCTGTTCCCTTTCTGCTCTGCTACCGTCGGCAACATATGTCTGCATCAGACGTTCATGTTCGTCAACGGTTACATACATTATTTCAGAAACTTTTTGCTATCTTTTTCTTCGTGAAACTTCGTCAATCCCGTTTCGTTTTCGCACACAAGGACGTTACTGTTTCCTTCCCCAAAATTGTATGCTCTTCTGATCTTAGCAATGTAGATGTGAAATTTGAGTGAAGCTGGCTCTTATCGCAGATTCTGGTGTCTGTCGAACCGGAACGAATATTTTCCAACAAACTTCATCACCGGAGCATCGCAGATGAGCCCGTACGAAACTGAGCCAAATCGGCAACGAACGTCAAACTCGAATCGCTCTTAACAGCGGAATCCGCTTGAAACGCATGAACCGCGGTATCTGCTGCTGCTTGAGCCGCTGAAGAAAGACGCGAATCAGCCGGCTGCCGTGCGCTGAAGAGCGGCTTTAAAACGCTGCCTGCTGCGGTCTGGTTTGAACATATCAGTGATTACCCTTACGACAGAATCCGTCCCTGGCGCTGTCGATAGAGATGGGGAGGACCCCGATGTTAGTGTGGGGAAAAGATTCTGTTCCCTTTCTGCTCTGCTACCGTCGGCAACATATGTCTGCATCAGACGTTCATGTTCGTCAACGGTTACATACATTATTTCAGAAACTTTTTGCTATCTTTTTCTTCGTGAAACTTCCTCAATCCCGTTTCGTTTTCGCACACAAGGACGTTACTGTTTCCTTCCCCAAAATTGTATGCTCTTCTGATCTTAGCAATGTAGATGTGAAATTTGAGTGAAGCTGGCTCTTATCGCAGATTCTGGTGTCTGTCGAACCGGAACGAATATTTTCCAACAAACTTCATCACCGGAGCATCGCAGATGAGCCCGTACGAAACTGAGCCAAATCGGCAACGAACGTCAAACTCGAATCGCTCTTAACAGCGGAATCCGCTTGAAACGCATGAACCGCGGTATCTGCTGCTGCTTGAGCCGCTGAAGAAAGACGCGAATCAGCCGGCTGCCGTGCGCTGAAGAGCGGCTTTAAAACGCTGCCTGCTGCGGTCTGGTTTGAACATATCAGTGATTACCCTTACGACAGAATCCGTCCCTGGCGCTGTCGATAGAGATGGGGAGGTCCCCGATGTTAGTGTGGGGAAAAGATTCTGTTCCCTTTCTGCTCTGCTACCGTCGGCAACATATGTCTGCATCAGACGTTCATGTTCGTCAACGGTTACATACATTATTTCAGAAACTTTTTGCTATCTTTTTCTTCGTGAAACTTCCTCAATCCCGTTTCGTTTTCGCACACAAGGACGTTACTGTTTCCTTCCCCAAAATTGTATGCTCTTCTGATCTTAGCAATGTAGATGTGAAATTTGAGTGAAGCTGGCTCTTATCGCAGATTCTGGTGTCTGTCGAACCGGAACGAATATTTTCCAACAAACTTCATCACCGGAGCATCGCAGATGAGCCCGTACGAAACTGAGCCAAATCGGCAACGAACGTCAAACTCGAATCGCTCTTAACAGCGGAATCCGCTTGAAACGCATGAACCGCGGTATCTGCTGCTGCTTGAGCCGCTGAAGAAAGACGCGAATCAGCCGGCTGCCGTGCGCTGAAGAGCGGCTTTAAAACGCTGCCTGCTGCGGTCTGGTTTGAACATATCAGTGATTACCCTTACGACAGAATCCGTCCCTGGCGCTGTCGATAGAGATGGGGAGGTCCCCGATGTTAGTGCGGGGAAAAGATTCTGTTCCCTTTCTGCTCTGCTACCGTCGGCAACATATGTCTGCATCAGACGTTCATGTTCGTCAACGGTTACATACATTATTTCAGAAACTTTTTGCTATCTTTTTCTTCGTGAAACTTCGTCAATCCCGTTTCGTTTTCGCACACAAGGACGTTACTGTTTCCTTCCCCAAAATTGTATGCTCTTCTGATCTTAGCAATGTAGATGTGAAATTTGAGTGAAGCTGGCTCTTATCGCAGATTCTGGTGTCTGTCGAACCGGAACGAATATTTTCCAACAAACTTCATCACCGGAGCATCGCAGATGAGCCCGTACGAAACTGAGCCAAATCGGCAACGAACGTCAAACTCGAATCGCTCTTAACAGCGGAATCCGCTTGAAACGCATGAACCGCGGTATCTGCTGCTGCTTGAGCCGCTGAAGAAAGACGCGAATCAGCCGGCTGCCGTGCGCTGAAGAGCGGCTTTAAAACGCTGCCTGCTGCGGTCTGGTTTGAACATATCCGTGATTACCCTTACGACAGAATCCGTCCCTGGCGCTGTCGATAGAGATGGGGAGGTCCCCGATGTTAGTGCGGGGAAAAGATTCTGTTCCCTTTCTGCTCTGCTACCGTCGGCAACATATGTCTGCATCAGACGTTCATGTTCGTCAACGGTTACATACATTATTTCAGAAACTTTTTGCTATCTTTTTCTTCGTGAAACTTCCTCAATCCCGTTTCGTTTTCGCACACAAGGACGTTACTGTTTCCTTCCCCAAAATTGTATGCTCTTCTGATCTTAGCAATGTAGATGTGAAATTTGAGTGAAGCTAGCTCTTATCGCAGATTCTGGTGTCTGTCGAACCGGAACGAATATTTTCCAACAAACTTCATCACCGGAGCATCGCAGATGAGCCCGTACGAAACTGAGCCAAATCGGCAACGAACGTCAAACTCGAATCGCTCTTAACAGCGGAATCCGCTTGAAACGCATGAACCGCGGTATCTGCTGCTGCTTGAGCCGCTGAAGAAAGACGCGAATCAGCCGGCTGCCGTGCGCTGAAGAGCGGCTTTAAAACGCTGCCTGCTGCGGTCTGGTTTGAACATATCAGTGATTACCCTTACGACAGAATCCGTCCCTGGCGCTGTCGATAGAGATGGGGAGGACCCCGATGTTAGTGTGGGGAAAAGATTCTGTTCCCTTTCTGCTCTGCTACCGTTGGCAACATATGTCTGCATCAGACGTTCATGTTCGTCAACGGTTACATACATTATTTCAGAAACTTTTTGCTATCTTTTTCTTCGTGAAACTTCGTCAATCCCGTTTCGTTTTCGCACACAAGGACGTTACTGTTTCCTTCCCCAAAATTGTATGCTCTTCTGATCTTAGCAATGTAGATGTGAAATTTGAGTGAAGCTGGCTCTTATCGCAGATTCTGGTGTCTGTCGAACCGGAACGAATATTTTCCAACAAACTTCATCACCGGAGCATCGCAGATGAGCCCGTACGAAACTGAGCCAAATCGGCAACGAACGTCAAACTCGAATCGCTCTTAACAGCGGAATCCGCTTGAAACGCATGAACCGCGGTATCTGCTGCTGCTTGAGCCGCTGAAGAAAGACGCGAATCAGCCGGCTGCCGTGCGCTGAAGAGCGGCTTTAAAACGCTGCCTGCTGCGGTCTGGTTTGAACATATCAGTGATTACCCTTACGACAGAATCCGTCCCTGGCGCTGTCGATAGAGATGGGGAGGTCCCCGATGTTAGTGCGGGGAAAAGATTCTGTTCCCTTTCTGCTCTGCTACCGTCGGCAACATATGTCTGCATCAGACGTTCATGTTCGTCAACGGTTACATACATTATTTCAGAAACTTTTTGCTATCTTTTTCTTCGTGAAACTTCGTCAATCCCGTTTCGTTTTCGCACACAAGGACGTTACTGTTTCCTTCCCCAAAATTGTATGCTCTTCTGATCTTAGCAATGTAGATGTGAAATTTGAGTGAAGCTGGCTCTTATCGCAGATTCTGGTGTCTGTCGAACCGGAACGAATATTTTCCAACAAACTTCATCACCGGAGCATCGCAGATGAGCCCGTACGAAACTGAGCCAAATCGGCAACGAACGTCAAACTCGAATCGCTCTTAACAGCGGAATCCGCTTGAAACGCATGAACCGCGGTATCTGCTGCTGCTTGAGCCGCTGAAGAAAGACGCGAATCAGCCGGCTGCCGTGCGCTGAAGAGCGGCTTTAAAACGCTGCCTGCTGCGGTCTGGTTTGAACATATCAGTGATTACCCTTACGACAGAATCCGTCCCTGGCGCGGTCGATAGAGATGGGGAGGTCCCCGATGTTAGTGTGGGGAAAAGATTCTGTTCCCTTTCTGCTCTGCTACCGTCGGCAACATATGTCTGCATCAGACGTTCATGTTCGTCAACGGTTACATACATTATTTCAGAAACTTTTTGCTATCTTTTTCTTCGTGAAACTTCCTCAATCCCGTTTCGTTTTCGCACACAAGGACGTTACTGTTTCCTTCCCCAAAATTGTATGCTCTTCTGATCTTAGCAATGTAGATGTGAAATTTGAGTGAAGCTGGCTCTTATCGCAGATTCTGGTGTCTGTCGAACCGGAACGAATATTTTCCAACAAACTTCATCACCGGAGCATCGCAGATGAGCCCGTACGAAACTGAGCCAAATCGGCAACGAACGTCAAACTCGAATCGCTCTTAACAGCGGAATCCGCTTGAAACGCATGAACCGCGGTATCTGCTGCTGCTTGAGCCGCTGAAGAAAGACGCGAATCAGCCGGCTGCCGTGCGCTGAAGAGCGGCTTTAAAACGCTGCCTGCTGCGGTCTGGTTTGAACATATCCGTGATTACCCTTACGACAGAATCCGTCCCTGGCGCTGTCGATAGAGATGGGGAGGTCCCCGATGTTAGTGCGGGGAAAAGATTCTGTTCCCTTTCTGCTCTGCTACCGTCGGCAACATATGTCTGCATCAGACGTTCATGTTCGTCAACGGTTACATACATTATTTCAGAAACTTTTTGCTATCTTTTTCTTCGTGAAACTTCCTCAATCCCGTTTCGTTTTCGCACACAAGGACGTTACTGTTTCCTTCCCCAAAATTGTATGCTCTTCTGATCTTAGCAATGTAGATGTGAAATTTGAGTGAAGCTGGCTCTTATCGCAGATTCTGGTGTCTGTCGAACCGGAACGAATATTTTCCAACAAACTTCATCACCGGAGCATCGCAGATGAGCCCGTACGAAACTGAGCCAAATCGGCAACGAACGTCAAACTCGAATCGCTCTTAACAGCGGAATCCGCTTGAAACGCATGAACCGCGGTATCTGCTGCTGCTTGAGCCGCTGAAGAAAGACGCGAATCAGCCGGCTGCCGTGCGCTGAAGAGCGGCTTTAAAACGCTGCCTGCTGCGGTCTGGTTTGAACATATCAGTGATTACCCTTACGACAGAATCCGTCCCTGGCGCTGTCGATAGAGATGGGGAGGACCCCGATGTTAGTGCGGGGAAAAGATTCTGTTCCCTTTCTGCTCTGCTACCGTCGGCAACATATGTCTGCATCAGACGTTCATGTTCGTCAACGGTTACATACATTATTTCAGAAACATTTTGCTATCTTTTTCTTCGTGAAACTTCGTCAATCCCGTTTCGTTTTCGCACACAAGGACGTTACTGTTTCCTTCCCCAAAATTGTATGCTCTTCTGATCTTAGCAATGTAGATGTGAAATTTGAGTGAAGCTGGCTCTTATCGCAGATTCTGGTGTCTGTCGAACCGGAACGAATATTTTCCAACAAACTTCATCACCGGAGCATCGCAGATGAGCCCGTACGAAACTGAGCCAAATCGGCAACGAACGTCAAACTCGAATCGCTCTTAACAGCGGAATCCGCTTGAAACGCATGAACCGCGGTATCTGCTGCTGCTTGAGCCGCTGAAGAAAGACGCGAATCAGCCGGCTGCCGTGCGCTGAAGAGCGGCTTTAAAACGCTGCCTGCTGCGGTCTGGTTTGAACATATCAGTGATTACCCTTACGACAGAATCCGTCCCTGGCGCTGTCGATAGAGATGGGGAGGACCCCGATGTTAGTGTGGGGAAAAGATTCTGTTCCCTTTCTGCTCTGCTACCGTCGGCAACATATGTCTGCATCAGACGTTCATGTTCGTCAACGGTTACATACATTATTTCAGAAACTTTTTGCTATCTTTTTCTTCGTGAAACTTCCTCAATCCCGTTTCGTTTTCGCACACAAGGACGTTACTGTTTCCTTCCCCAAAATTGTATGCTCTTCTGATCTTAGCAATGTAGATGTGAAATTTGAGTGAAGCTGGCTCTTATCGCAGATTCTGGTGTCTGTCGAACCGGAACGAATATTTTCCAACAAACTTCATCACCGGAGCATCGCAGATGAGCCCGTACGAAACTGAGCCAAATCGGCAACGAACGTCAAACTCGAATCGCTCTTAACAGCGGAATCCGCTTGAAACGCATGAACCGCGGTATCTGCTGCTGCTTGAGCCGCTGAAGAAAGACGCGAATCAGCCGGCTGCCGTGCGCTGAAGAGCGGCTTTAAAACGCTGCCTGCTGCGGTCTGGTTTGAACCTATCAGTGATTACCCTTACGACAGAATCCGTCCCTGGCGCGGTCGATAGAGATGGGGAGGTCCCCGATGTTAGTGTGGGGAAAAGATTCTGTTCCCTTTCTGCTCTGCTACCGTCGGCAACATATGTCTGCATCAGACGTTCATGTTCGTCAACGGTTACATACATTATTTCAGAAACTTTTTGCTATCTTTTTCTTCGTGAAACTTCCTCAATCCCGTTTCGTTTTCGCACACAAGGACGTTACTGTTTCCTTCCCCAAAATTGTATGCTCTTCTGATCTTAGCAATGTAGATGTGAAATTTGAGTGAAGCTGGCTCTTATCGCAGATTCTGGTGTCTGTCGAACCGGAACGAATATTTTCCAACAAACTTCATCACCGGAGCATCGCAGATGAGCCCGTACGAAACTGAGCCAAATCGGCAACGAACGTCAAACTCGAATCGCTCTTAACAGCGGAATCCGCTTGAAACGCATGAACCGCGGTATCTGCTGCTGCTTGAGCCGCTGAAGAAAGACGCGAATCAGCCGGCTGCCGTGCGCTGAAGAGCGGCTTTAAAACGCTGCCTGCTGCGGTCTGGTTTGAACATATCAGTGATTACCCTTACGACAGAATCCGTCCCTGGCGCTGTCGATAGAGATGGGGAGGTCCCCGATGTTAGTGTGGGGAAAAGATTCTGTTCCCTTTCTGCTCTGCTACCGTCGGCAACATATGTCTGCATCAGACGTTCATGTTCGTCAACGGTTACATACATTATTTCAGAAACTTTTTGCTATCTTTTTCTTCGTGAAACTTCCTCAATCCCGTTTCGTTTTCGCACACAAGGACGTTACTGTTTCCTTCCCCAAAATTGTATGCTCTTCTGATCTTAGCAATGTAGATGTGAAATTTGAGTGAAGCTGGCTCTTATCGCAGATTCTGGTGTCTGTCGAACCGGAACGAATATTTTCCAACAAACTTCATCACCGGAGCATCGCAGATGAGCCCGTACGAAACTGAGCCAAATCGGCAACGAACGTCAAACTCGAATCGCTCTTAACAGCGGAATCCGCTTGAAACGCATGAACCGCGGTATCTGCTGCTGCTTGAGCCGCTGAAGAAAGACGCGAATCAGCCGGCTGCCGTGCGCTGAAGAGCGGCTTTAAAACGCTGCCTGCTGCGGTCTGGTTTGAACATATCAGTGATTACCCTTACGACAGAATCCGTCCCTGGCGCTGTCGATAGAGATGGGGAGGTCCCCGATGTTAGTGCGGGGAAAAGATTCTGTTCCCTTTCTGCTCTGCTACCGTCGGCAACATATGTCTGCATCAGACGTTCATGTTCGTCAACGGTTACATACATTATTTCAGAAACTTTTTGCTATCTTTTTCTTCGTGAAACTTCCTCAATCCCGTTTCGTTTTCGCACACAAGGACGTTACTGTTTCCTTCCCCAAAATTGTATGCTCTTCTGATCTTAGCAATGTAGATGTGAAATTTGAGTGAAGCTAGCTCTTATCGCAGATTCTGGTGTCTGTCGAACCGGAACGAATATTTTCCAACAAACTTCATCACCGGAGCATCGCAGATGAGCCCGTACGAAACTGAGCCAAATCGGCAACGAACGTCAAACTCGAATCGCTCTTAACAGCGGAATCCGCTTGAAACGCATGAACCGCGGTATCTGCTGCTGCTTGAGCCGCTGAAGAAAGACGCGAATCAGCCGGCTGCCGTGCGCTGAAGAGCGGCTTTAAAACGCTGCCTGCTGCGGTCTGGTTTGAACATATCAGTGATTACCCTTACGACAGAATCCGTCCCTGGCGCTGTCGATAGAGATGGGGAGGACCCCGATGTTAGTGTGGGGAAAAGATTCTGTTCCCTTTCTGCTCTGCTACCGTTGGCAACATATGTCTGCATCAGACGTTCATGTTCGTCAACGGTTACATACATTATTTCAGAAACTTTTTGCTATCTTTTTCTTCGTGAAACTTCGTCAATCCCGTTTCGTTTTCGCACACAAGGACGTTACTGTTTCCTTCCCCAAAATTGTATGCTCTTCTGATCTTAGCAATGTAGATGTGAAATTTGAGTGAAGCTGGCTCTTATCGCAGATTCTGGTGTCTGTCGAACCGGAACGAATATTTTCCAACAAACTTCATCACCGGAGCATCGCAGATGAGCCCGTACGAAACTGAGCCAAATCGGCAACGAACGTCAAACTCGAATCGCTCTTAACAGCGGAATCCGCTTGAAACGCATGAACCGCGGTATCTGCTGCTGCTTGAGCCGCTGAAGAAAGACGCGAATCAGCCGGCTGCCGTGCGCTGAAGAGCGGCTTTAAAACGCTGCCTGCTGCGGTCTGGTTTGAACATATCAGTGATTACCCTTACGACAGAATCCGTCCCTGGCGCTGTCGATAGAGATGGGGAGGTCCCCGATGTTAGTGCGGGGAAAAGATTCTGTTCCCTTTCTGCTCTGCTACCGTCGGCAACATATGTCTGCATCAGACGTTCATGTTCGTCAACGGTTACATACATTATTTCAGAAACTTTTTGCTATCTTTTTCTTCGTGAAACTTCGTCAATCCCGTTTCGTTTTCGCACACAAGGACGTTACTGTTTCCTTCCCCAAAATTGTATGCTCTTCTGATCTTAGCAATGTAGATGTGAAATTTGAGTGAAGCTGGCTCTTATCGCAGATTCTGGTGTCTGTCGAACCGGAACGAATATTTTCCAACAAACTTCATCACCGGAGCATCGCAGATGAGCCCGTACGAAACTGAGCCAAATCGGCAACGAACGTCAAACTCGAATCGCTCTTAACAGCGGAATCCGCTTGAAACGCATGAACCGCGGTATCTGCTGCTGCTTGAGCCGCTGAAGAAAGACGCGAATCAGCCGGCTGCCGTGCGCTGAAGAGCGGCTTTAAAACGCTGCCTGCTGCGGTCTGGTTTGAACATATCAGTGATTACCCTTACGACAGAATCCGTCCCTGGCGCGGTCGATAGAGATGGGGAGGTCCCCGATGTTAGTGTGGGGAAAAGATTCTGTTCCCTTTCTGCTCTGCTACCGTCGGCAACATATGTCTGCATCAGACGTTCATGTTCGTCAACGGTTACATACATTATTTCAGAAACTTTTTGCTATCTTTTTCTTCGTGAAACTTCCTCAATCCCGTTTCGTTTTCGCACACAAGGACGTTACTGTTTCCTTCCCCAAAATTGTATGCTCTTCTGATCTTAGCAATGTAGATGTGAAATTTGAGTGAAGCTGGCTCTTATCGCAGATTCTGGTGTCTGTCGAACCGGAACGAATATTTTCCAACAAACTTCATCACCGGAGCATCGCAGATGAGCCCGTACGAAACTGAGCCAAATCGGCAACGAACGTCAAACTCGAATCGCTCTTAACAGCGGAATCCGCTTGAAACGCATGAACCGCGGTATCTGCTGCTGCTTGAGCCGCTGAAGAAAGACGCGAATCAGCCGGCTGCCGTGCGCTGAAGAGCGGCTTTAAAACGCTGCCTGCTGCGGTCTGGTTTGAACATATCCGTGATTACCCTTACGACAGAATCCGTCCCTGGCGCTGTCGATAGAGATGGGGAGGTCCCCGATGTTAGTGCGGGGAAAAGATTCTGTTCCCTTTCTGCTCTGCTACCGTCGGCAACATATGTCTGCATCAGACGTTCATGTTCGTCAACGGTTACATACATTATTTCAGAAACTTTTTGCTATCTTTTTCTTCGTGAAACTTCCTCAATCCCGTTTCGTTTTCGCACACAAGGACGTTACTGTTTCCTTCCCCAAAATTGTATGCTCTTCTGATCTTAGCAATGTAGATGTGAAATTTGAGTGAAGCTGGCTCTTATCGCAGATTCTGGTGTCTGTCGAACCGGAACGAATATTTTCCAACAAACTTCATCACCGGAGCATCGCAGATGAGCCCGTACGAAACTGAGCCAAATCGGCAACGAACGTCAAACTCGAATCGCTCTTAACAGCGGAATCCGCTTGAAACGCATGAACCGCGGTATCTGCTGCTGCTTGAGCCGCTGAAGAAAGACGCGAATCAGCCGGCTGCCGTGCGCTGAAGAGCGGCTTTAAAACGCTGCCTGCTGCGGTCTGGTTTGAACATATCAGTGATTACCCTTACGACAGAATCCGTCCCTGGCGCTGTCGATAGAGATGGGGAGGACCCCGATGTTAGTGTGGGGAAAAGATTCTGTTCCCTTTCTGCTCTGCTACCGTCGGCAACATATGTCTGCATCAGACGTTCATGTTCGTCAACGGTTACATACATTATTTCAGAAACATTTTGCTATCTTTTTCTTCGTGAAACTTCGTCAATCCCGTTTCGTTTTCGCACACAAGGACGTTACTGTTTCCTTCCCCAAAATTGTATGCTCTTCTGATCTTAGCAATGTAGATGTGAAATTTGAGTGAAGCTGGCTCTTATCGCAGATTCTGGTGTCTGTCGAACCGGAACGAATATTTTCCAACAAACTTCATCACCGGAGCATCGCAGATGAGCCCGTACGAAACTGAGCCAAATCGGCAACGAACGTCAAACTCGAATCGCTCTTAACAGCGGAATCCGCTTGAAACGCATGAACCGCGGTATCTGCTGCTGCTTGAGCCGCTGAAGAAAGACGCGAATCAGCCGGCTGCCGTGCGCTGAAGAGCGGCTTTAAAACGCTGCCTGCTGCGGTCTGGTTTGAACATATCAGTGATTACCCTTACGACAGAATCTGTCCCTGGCGCTGTCGATAGAGATGGGGAGGACCCCGATGTTAGTGTGGGGAAAAGATTCTGTTCCCTTTCTGCTCTGCTACCGTCGGCAACATATGTCTGCATCAGACGTTCATGTTCGTCAACGGTTACATACATTATTTCAGAAACTTTTTGCTATCTTTTTCTTCGTGAAACTTCCTCAATCCCGTTTCGTTTTCGCACACAAGGACGTTACTGTTTCCTTCCCCAAAATTGTATGCTCTTCTGATCTTAGCAATGTAGATGTGAAATTTGAGTGAAGCTGGCTCTTATCGCAGATTCTGGTGTCTGTCGAACCGGAACGAATATTTTCCAACAAACTTCATCACCGGAGCATCGCAGATGAGCCCGTACGAAACTGAGCCAAATCGGCAACGAACGTCAAACTCGAATCGCTCTTAACAGCGGAATCCGCTTGAAACGCATGAACCGCGGTATCTGCTGCTGCTTGAGCCGCTGAAGAAAGACGCGAATCAGCCGGCTGCCGTGCGCTGAAGAGCGGCTTTAAAACGCTGCCTGCTGCGGTCTGGTTTGAACCTATCAGTGATTACCCTTACGACAGAATCCGTCCCTGGCGCGGTCGATAGAGATGGGGAGGTCCCCGATGTTAGTGTGGGGAAAAGATTCTGTTCCCTTTCTGCTCTGCTACCGTCGGCAACATATGTCTGCATCAGACGTTCATGTTCGTCAACGGTTACATACATTATTTCAGAAACTTTTTGCTATCTTTTTCTTCGTGAAACTTCCTCAATCCCGTTTCGTTTTCGCACACAAGGACGTTACTGTTTCCTTCCCCAAAATTGTATGCTCTTCTGATCTTAGCAATGTAGATGTGAAATTTGAGTGAAGCTGGCTCTTATCGCAGATTCTGGTGTCTGTCGAACCGGAACGAATATTTTCCAACAAACTTCATCACCGGAGCATCGCAGATGAGCCCGTACGAAACTGAGCCAAATCGGCAACGAACGTCAAACTCGAATCGCTCTTAACAGCGGAATCCGCTTGAAACGCATGAACCGCGGTATCTGCTGCTGCTTGAGCCGCTGAAGAAAGACGCGAATCAGCCGGCTGCCGTGCGCTGAATTGCGGCTTTAAAACGCTGCCTGCTGCGGTCTGGTTTGAACATATCAGTGATTACCCTTACGACAGAATCCGTCCCTGGCGCTGTCGATAGAGATGGGGAGGACCCCGATGTTAGTGCGGGGAAAAGATTCTGTTCCCTTTCTGCTCTGCTACCGTCGGCAACATATGTCTGCATCAGACGTTCATGTTCGTCAACGGTTACATACATTATTTCAGAAACTTTTTGCTATCTTTTTCTTCGTGAAACTTCCTCAATCCCGTTTCGTTTTCGCACACAAGGACGTTACTGTTTCCTTCCCCAAAATTGTATGCTCTTCTGATCTTAGCAATGTAGATGTGAAATTTGAGTGAAGCTGGCTCTTATCGCAGATTCTGGTGTCTGTCGAACCGGAACGAATATTTTCCAACAAACTTCATCACCGGAGCATCGCAGATGAGCCCGTACGAAACTGAGCCAAATCGGCAACGAACGTCAAACTCGAATCGCTCTTAACAGCGGAATCCGCTTGAAACGCATGAACCGCGGTATCTGCTGCTGCTTGAGCCGCTGAAGAAAGACGCGAATCAGCCGGCTGCCGTGCGCTGAAGAGCGGCTTTAAAACGCTGCCTGCTGCGGTCTGGTTTGAACATATCAGTGATTACCCTTACGACAGAATCCGTCCCTGGCGCTGTCGATAGAGATGGGGAGGTCCCCGATGTTAGTGTGGGGAAAAGATTCTGTTCCCTTTCTGCTCTGCTACCGTCGGCAACATATGTCTGCATCAGACGTTCATGTTCGTCAACGGTTACATACATTATTTCAGAAACTTTTTGCTATCTTTTTCTTCGTGAAACTTCCTCAATCCCGTTTCGTTTTCGCACACAAGGACGTTACTGTTTCCTTCCCCAAAATTGTATGCTCTTCTGATCTTAGCAATGTAGATGTGAAATTTGAGTGAAGCTGGCTCTTATCGCAGATTCTGGTGTCTGTCGAACCGGAACGAATATTTTCCAACAAACTTCATCACCGGAGCATCGCAGATGAGCCCGTACGAAACTGAGCCAAATCGGCAACGAACGTCAAACTCGAATCGCTCTTAACAGCGGAATCCGCTTGAAACGCATGAACCGCGGTATCTGCTGCTGCTTGAGCCGCTGAAGAAAGACGCGAATCAGCCGGCTGCCGTGCGCTGAAGAGCGGCTTTAAAACGCTGCCTGCTGCGGTCTGGTTTGAACATATCAGTGATTACCCTTACGACAGAATCCGTCCCTGGCGCTGTCGATAGAGATGGGGAGGACCCCGATGTTAGTGTGGGGAAAAGATTCTGTTCCCTTTCTGCTCTGCTACCGTCGGCAACATATGTCTGCATCAGACGTTCATGTTCGTCAACGGTTACATACATTATTTCAGAAACTTTTTGCTATCTTTTTCTTCGTGAAACTTCCTCAATCCCGTTTCGTTTTCGCACACAAGGACGTTACTGTTTCCTTCCCCAAAATTGTATGCTCTTCTGATCTTAGCAATGTAGATGTGAAATTTGAGTGAAGCTGGCTCTTATCGCAGATTCTGGTGTCTGTCGAACCGGAACGAATATTTTCCAACAAACTTCATCACCGGAGCATCGCAGATGAGCCCGTACGAAACTGAGCCAAATCGGCAACGAACGTCAAACTCGAATCGCTCTTAACAGCGGAATCCGCTTGAAACGCATGAACCGCGGTATCTGCTGCTGCTTGAGCCGCTGAAGAAAGACGCGAATCAGCCGGCTGCCGTGCGCTGAAGAGCGGCTTTAAAACGCTGCCTGCTGCGGTCTGGTTTGAACATATCAGTGATTACCCTTACGACAGAATCCGTCCCTGGCGCTGTCGATAGAGATGGGGAGGTCCCCGATGTTAGTGTGGGGAAAAGATTCTGTTCCCTTTCTGCTCTGCTACCGTCGGCAACATATGTCTGCATCAGACGTTCATGTTCGTCAACGGTTACATACATTATTTCAGAAACTTTTTGCTATCTTTTTCTTCGTGAAACTTCGTCAATCCCGTTTCGTTTTCGCACACAAGGACGTTACTGTTTCCTTCCCCAAAATTGTATGCTCTTCTGATCTTAGCAATGTAGATGTGAAATTTGAGTGAAGCTGGCTCTTATCGCAGATTCTGGTGTCTGTCGAACCGGAACGAATATTTTCCAACAAACTTCATCACCGGAGCATCGCAGATGAGCCCGTACGAAACTGAGCCAAATCGGCAACGAACGTCAAACTCGAATCGCTCTTAACAGCGGAATCCGCTTGAAACGCATGAACCGCGGTATCTGCTGCTGCTTGAGCCGCTGAAGAAAGACGCGAATCAGCCGGCTGCCGTGCGCTGAAGAGCGGCTTTAAAACGCTGCCTGCTGCGGTCTGGTTTGAACATATCAGTGATTACCCTTACGACAGAATCCGTCCCTGGCGCTGTCGATAGAGATGGGGAGGTCCCCGATGTTAGTGCGGGGAAAAGATTCTGTTCCCTTTCTGCTCTGCTACCGTCGGCAACATATGTCTGCATCAGACGTTCATGTTCGTCAACGGTTACATACATTATTTCAGAAACTTTTTGCTATCTTTTTCTTCGTGAAACTTCGTCAATCCCGTTTCGTTTTCGCACACAAGGACGTTACTGTTTCCTTCCCCAAAATTGTATGCTCTTCTGATCTTAGCAATGTAGATGTGAAATTTGAGTGAAGCTGGCTCTTATCGCAGATTCTGGTGTCTGTCGAACCGGAACGAATATTTTCCAACAAACTTCATCACCGGAGCATCGCAGATGAGCCCGTACGAAACTGAGCCAAATCGGCAACGAACGTCAAACTCGAATCGCTCTTAACAGCGGAATCCGCTTGAAACGCATGAACCGCGGTATCTGCTGCTGCTTGAGCCGCTGAAGAAAGACGCGAATCAGCCGGCTGCCGTGCGCTGAAGAGCGGCTTTAAAACGCTGCCTGCTGCGGTCTGGTTTGAACATATCAGTGATTACCCTTACGACAGAATCCGTCCCTGGCGCGGTCGATAGAGATGGGGAGGACCCCGATGTTAGTGTGGGGAAAAGATTCTGTTCCCTTTCTGCTCTGCTACCGTCGGCAACATATGTCTGCATCAGACGTTCATGTTCGTCAACGGTTACATACATTATTTCAGAAACTTTTTGCTATCTTTTTCTTCGTGAAACTTCCTCAATCCCGTTTCGTTTTCGCACACAAGGACGTTACTGTTTCCTTCCCCAAAATTGTATGCTCTTCTGATCTTAGCAATGTAGATGTGAAATTTGAGTGAAGCTGGCTCTTATCGCAGATTCTGGTGTCTGTCGAACCGGAACGAATATTTTCCAACAAACTTCATCACCGGAGCATCGCAGATGAGCCCGTACGAAACTGAGCCAAATCGGCAACGAACGTCAAACTCGAATCGCTCTTAACAGCGGAATCCGCTTGAAACGCATGAACCGCGGTATCTGCTGCTGCTTGAGCCGCTGAAGACGCGAATCAGCCGGCTGCCGTGCGCTGAAGAGCGGCTTTAAAACGCTGCCTGCTGCGGTCTGGTTTGAACATATCCGTGATTACCCTTACGACAGAATCCGTCCCTGGCGCTGTCGATAGAGATGGGGAGGTCCCCGATGTTAGTGCGGGGAAAAGATTCTGTTCCCTTTCTGCTCTGCTACCGTCGGCAACATATGTCTGCATCAGACGTTCATGTTCGTCAACGGTTACATACATTATTTCAGAAACTTTTTGCTATCTTTTTCTTCGTGAAACTTCCTCAATCCCGTTTCGTTTTCGCACACAAGGACGTTACTGTTTCCTTCCCCAAAATTGTATGCTCTTCTGATCTTAGCAATGTAGATGTGAAATTTGAGTGAAGCTGGCTCTTATCGCAGATTCTGGTGTCTGTCGAACCGGAACGAATATTTTCCAACAAACTTCATCACCGGAGCATCGCAGATGAGCCCGTACGAAACTGAGCCAAATCGGCAACGAACGTCAAACTCGAATCGCTCTTAACAGCGGAATCCGCTTGAAACGCATGAACCGCGGTATCTGCTGCTGCTTGAGCCGCTGAAGAAAGACGCGAATCAGCCGGCTGCCGTGCGCTGAAGAGCGGCTTTAAAACGCTGCCTGCTGCGGTCTGGTTTGAACATATCAGTGATTACCCTTACGACAGAATCCGTCCCTGGCGCGGTCGATAGAGATGGGGAGGACCCCGATGTTAGTGCGGGGAAAAGATTCTGTTCCCTTTCTGCTCTGCTACCGTCGGCAACATATGTCTGCATCAGACGTTCATGTTCGTCAACGGTTACATACATTATTTCAGAAACTTTTTGCTATCTTTTTCTTCGTGAAACTTCCTCAATCCCGTTTCGTTTTCGCACACAAGGACGTTACTGTTTCCTTCCCCAAAATTGTATGCTCTTCTGATCTTAGCAATGTAGATGTGAAATTTGAGTGAAGCTGGCTCTTATCGCAGATTCTGGTGTCTGTCGAACCGGAACGAATATTTTCCAACAAACTTCATCACCGGAGCATCGCAGATGAGCCCGTACGAAACTGAGCCAAATCGGCAACGAACGTCAAACTCGAATCGCTCTTAACAGCGGAATCCGCTTGAAACGCATGAACCGCGGTATCTGCTGCTGCTTGAGCCGCTGAAGAAAGACGCGAATCAGCCGGCTGCCGTGCGCTGAAGAGCGGCTTTAAAACGCTGCCTGCTGCGGTCTGGTTTGAACATATCAGTGATTACCCTTACGACAGAATCCGTCCCTGGCGCTGTCGATAGAGATGGGGAGGACCCCGATGTTAGTGTGGGGAAAAGATTCTGTTCCCTTTCTGCTCTGCTACCGTCGGCAACATATGTCTGCATCAGACGTTCATGTTCGTCAACGGTTACATACATTATTTCAGAAACTTTTTGCTATCTTTTTCTTCGTGAAACTTCGTCAATCCCGTTTCGTTTTCGCACACAGGGACGTTACTGTTTCCTTCCCCAAAATTGTATGCTCTTCTGATCTTAGCAATGTAGATGTGAAATTTGAGTGAAGCTGGCTCTTATCGCAGATTCTGGTGTCTGTCGAACCGGAACGAATATTTTCCAACAAACTTCATCACCGGAGCATCGCAGATGAGCCCGTACGAAACTGAGCCAAATCGGCAACGAACGTCAAACTCGAATCGCTCTTAACAGCGGAATCCGCTTGAAACGCATGAACCGCGGTATCTGCTGCTGCTTGAGCCGCTGAAGAAAGACGCGAATCAGCCGGCTGCCGTGCGCTGAAGAGCGGCTTTAAAACGCTGCCTGCTGCGGTCTGGTTTGAACATATCAGTGATTACCCTTACGACAGAATCTGTCCCTGGCGCTGTCGATAGAGATGGGGAGGTCCCCGATGTTAGTGTGGGGAAAAGATTCTGTTCCCTTTCTGCTCTGCTACCGTCGGCAACATATGTCTGCATCAGACGTTCATGTTCGTCAACGGTTACATACATTATTTCAGAAACTTTTTGCTATCTTTTTCTTCGTGAAACTTCCTCAATCCCGTTTCGTTTTCGCACACAAGGACGTTACTGTTTCCTTCCCCAAAATTGTATGCTCTTCTGATCTTAGCAATGTAGATGTGAAATTTGAGTGAAGCTGGCTCTTATCGCAGATTCTGGTGTCTGTCGAACCGGAACGAATATTTTCCAACAAACTTCATCACCGGAGCATCGCAGATGAGCCCGTACGAAACTGAGCCAAATCGGCAACGAACGTCAAACTCGAATCGCTCTTAACAGCGGAATCCGCTTGAAACGCATGAACCGCGGTATCTGCTGCTGCTTGAGCCGCTGAAGAAAGACGCGAATCAGCCGGCTGCCGTGCGCTGAAGAGCGGCTTTAAAACGCTGCCTGCTGCGGTCTGGTTTGAACATATCCGTGATTACCCTTACGACAGAATCCGTCCCTGGCGCTGTCGATAGAGATGGGGAGGTCCCCGATGTTAGTGCGGGGAAAAGATTCTGTTCCCTTTCTGCTCTGCTACCGTCGGCAACATATGTCTGCATCAGACGTTCATGTTCGTCAACGGTTACATACATTATTTCAGAAACTTTTTGCTATCTTTTTCTTCGTGAAACTTCCTCAATCCCGTTTCGTTTTCGCACACAAGGACGTTACTGTTTCCTTCCCCAAAATTGTATGCTCTTCTGATCTTAGCAATGTAGATGTGAAATTTGAGTGAAGCTGGCTCTTATCGCAGATTCTGGTGTCTGTCGAACCGGAACGAATATTTTCCAACAAACTTCATCACCGGAGCATCGCAGATGAGCCCGTACGAAACTGAGCCAAATCGGCAACGAACGTCAAACTCGAATCGCTCTTAACAGCGGAATCCGCTTGAAACGCATGAACCGCGGTATCTGCTGCTGCTTGAGCCGCTGAAGAAAGACGCGAATCAGCCGGCTGCCGTGCGCTGAAGAGCGGCTTTAAAACGCTGCCTGCTGCGGTCTGGTTTGAACATATCAGTGATTACCCTTACGACAGAATCCGTCCCTGGCGCGGTCGATAGAGATGGGGAGGACCCCGATGTTAGTGCGGGGAAAAGATTCTGTTCCCTTTCTGCTCTGCTACCGTCGGCAACATATGTCTGCATCAGACGTTCATGTTCGTCAACGGTTACATACATTATTTCAGAAACTTTTTGCTATCTTTTTCTTCGTGAAACTTCCTCAATCCCGTTTCGTTTTCGCACACAAGGACGTTACTGTTTCCTTCCCCAAAATTGTATGCTCTTCTGATCTTAGCAATGTAGATGTGAAATTTGAGTGAAGCTGGCTCTTATCGCAGATTCTGGTGTCTGTCGAACCGGAACGAATATTTTCCAACAAACTTCATCACCGGAGCATCGCAGATGAGCCCGTACGAAACTGAGCCAAATCGGCAACGAACGTCAAACTCGAATCGCTCTTAACAGCGGAATCCGCTTGAAACGCATGAACCGCGGTATCTGCTGCTGCTTGAGCCGCTGAAGAAAGACGCGAATCAGCCGGCTGCCGTGCGCTGAAGAGCGGCTTTAAAACGCTGCCTGCTGCGGTCTGGTTTGAACATATCAGTGATTACCCTTACGACAGAATCCGTCCCTGGCGCTGTCGATAGAGATGGGGAGGACCCCGATGTTAGTGCGGGGAAAAGATTCTGTTCCCTTTCTGCTCTGCTACCGTCGGCAACATATGTCTGCATCAGACGTTCATGTTCGTCAACGGTTACATACATTATTTCAGAAACTTTTTGCTATCTTTTTCTTCGTGAAACTTCGTCAATCCCGTTTCGTTTTCGCACACAGGGACGTTACTGTTTCCTTCCCCAAAATTGTATGCTCTTCTGATCTTAGCAATGTAGATGTGAAATTTGAGTGAAGCTGGCTCTTATCGCAGATTCTGGTGTCTGTCGAACCGGAACGAATATTTTCCAACAAACTTCATCACCGGAGCATCGCAGATGAGCCCGTACGAAACTGAGCCAAATCGGCAACGAACGTCAAACTCGAATCGCTCTTAACAGCGGAATCCGCTTGAAACGCATGAACCGCGGTATCTGCTGCTGCTTGAGCCGCTGAAGAAAGACGCGAATCAGCCGGCTGCCGTGCGCTGAAGAGCGGCTTTAAAACGCTGCCTGCTGCGGTCTGGTTTGAACATATCAGTGATTACCCTTACGACAGAATCTGTCCCTGGCGCTGTCGATAGAGATGGGGAGGTCCCCGATGTTAGTGTGGGGAAAAGATTCTGTTCCCTTTCTGCTCTGCTACCGTCGGCAACATATGTCTGCATCAGACGTTCATGTTCGTCAACGGTTACATACATTATTTCAGAAACTTTTTGCTATCTTTTTCTTCGTGAAACTTCCTCAATCCCGTTTCGTTTTCGCACACAAGGACGTTACTGTTTCCTTCCCCAAAATTGTATGCTCTTCTCATCTTAGCAATGTAGATGTGAAATTTGAGTGAAGCTGGCTCTTATCGCAGATTCTGGTGTCTGTCGAACCGGAACGAATATTTTCCAACAAACTTCATCACCGGAGCATCGCAGATGAGCCCGTACGAAACTGAGCCAAATCGGCAACGAACGTCAAACTCGAATCGCTCTTAACAGCGGAATCCGCTTGAAACGCATGAACCGCGGTATCTGCTGCTGCTTGAGCCGCTGAAGAAAGACGCGAATCAGCCGGCTGCCGTGCGCTGAAGAGCGGCTTTAAAACGCTGCCTGCTGCGGTCTGGTTTGAACATATCAGTGATTACCCTTACGACAGAATCCGTCCCTGGCGCGGTCGATAGAGATGGGGAGGTCCCCGATGTTAGTGTGGGGAAAAGATTCTGTTCCCTTTCTGCTCTGCTACCGTCGGCAACATATGTCTGCATCAGACGTTCATGTTCGTCAACGGTTACATACATTATTTCAGAAACTTTTTGCTATCTTTTTCTTCGTGAAACTTCCTCAATCCCGTTTCGTTTTCGCACACAAGGACGTTACTGTTTCCTTCCCCAAAATTGTATGCTCTTCTGATCTTAGCAATGTAGATGTGAAATTTGAGTGAAGCTGGCTCTTATCGCAGATTCTGGTGTCTGTCGAACCGGAACGAATATTTTCCAACAAACTTCATCACCGGAGCATCGCAGATGAGCCCGTACGAAACTGAGCCAAATCGGCAACGAACGTCAAACTCGAATCGCTCTTAACAGCGGAATCCGCTTGAAACGCATGAACCGCGGTATCTGCTGCTGCTTGAGCCGCTGAAGAAAGACGCGAATCAGCCGGCTGCCGTGCGCTGAATTGCGGCTTTAAAACGCTGCCTGCTGCGGTCTGGTTTGAACATATCAGTGATTACCCTTACGACAGAATCCGTCCCTGGCGCTGTCGATAGAGATGGGGAGGACCCCGATGTTAGTGCGGGGAAAAGATTCTGTTCCCTTTCTGCTCTGCTACCGTCGGCAACATATGTCTGCATCAGACGTTCATGTTCGTCAACGGTTACATACATTATTTCAGAAACTTTTTGCTATCTTTTTCTTCGTGAAACTTCCTCAATCCCGTTTCGTTTTCGCACACAAGGACGTTACTGTTTCCTTCCCCAAAATTGTATGCTCTTCTGATCTTAGCAATGTAGATGTGAAATTTGAGTGAAGCTGGCTCTTATCGCAGATTCTGGTGTCTGTCGAACCGGAACGAATATTTTCCAACAAACTTCATCACCGGAGCATCGCAGATGAGCCCGTACGAAACTGAGCCAAATCGGCAACGAACGTCAAACTCGAATCGCTCTTAACAGCGGAATCCGCTTGAAACGCATGAACCGCGGTATCTGCTGCTGCTTGAGCCGCTGAAGAAAGACGCGAATCAGCCGGCTGCCGTGCGCTGAAGAGCGGCTTTAAAACGCTGCCTGCTGCGGTCTGGTTTGAACATATCAGTGATTACCCTTACGACAGAATCCGTCCCTGGCGCTGTCGATAGAGATGGGGAGGTCCCCGATGTTAGTGCGGGGAAAAGATTCTGTTCCCTTTCTGCTCTGCTACCGTCGGCAACATATGTCTGCATCAGACGTTCATGTTCGTCAACGGTTACATACATTATTTCAGAAACTTTTTGCTATCTTTTTCTTCGTGAAACTTCGTCAATCCCGTTTCGTTTTCGCACACAAGGACGTTACTGTTTCCTTCCCCAAAATTGTATGCTCTTCTGATCTTAGCAATGTAGATGTGAAATTTGAGTGAAGCTGGCTCTTATCGCAGATTCTGGTGTCTGTCGAACCGGAACGAATATTTTCCAACAAACTTCATCACCGGAGCATCGCAGATGAGCCCGTACGAAACTGAGCCAAATCGGCAACGAACGTCAAACTCGAATCGCTCTTAACAGCGGAATCCGCTTGAAACGCATGAACCGCGGTATCTGCTGCTGCTTGAGCCGCTGAAGAAAGACGCGAATCAGCCGGCTGCCGTGCGCTGAATTGCGGCTTTAAAACGCTGCCTGCTGCGGTCTGGTTTGAACATATCAGTGATTACCCTTACGACAGAATCCGTCCCTGGCGCTGTCGATAGAGATGGGGAGGTCCCCGATGTTAGTGTGGGGAAAAGATTCTGTTCCCTTTCTGCTCTGCTACCGTCGGCAACATATGTCTGCATCAGACGTTCATGTTCGTCAACGGTTACATACATTATTTCAGAAACTTTTTGCTATCTTTTTCTTCGTGAAACTTCGTCAATCCCGTTTCGTTTTCGCACACAAGGACGTTACTGTTTCCTTCCCCAAAATTGTATGCTCTTCTGATCTTAGCAATGTAGATGTGAAATTTGAGTGAAGCTGGCTCTTATCGCAGATTCTGGTGTCTGTCGAACCGGAACGAATATTTTCCAACAAACTTCATCACCGGAGCATCGCAGATGAGCCCGTACGAAACTGAGCCAAATCGGCAACGAACGTCAAACTCGAATCGCTCTTAACAGCGGAATCCGCTTGAAACGCATGAACCGCGGTATCTGCTGCTGCTTGAGCCGCTGAAGAAAGACGCGAATCAGCCGGCTGCCGTGCGCTGAAGAGCGGCTTTAAAACGCTGCCTGCTGCGGTCTGGTTTGAACATATCAGTGATTACCCTTACGACAGAATCCGTCCCTGGCGCTGTCGATAGAGATGGGGAGGACCCCGATGTTAGTGTGGGGAAAAGATTCTGTTCCCTTTCTGCTCTGCTACCGTCGGCAACATATGTCTGCATCAGACGTTCATGTTCGTCAACGGTTACATACATTATTTCAGAAACTTTTTGCTATCTTTTTCTTCGTGAAACTTCCTCAATCCCGTTTCGTTTTCGCACACAAGGACGTTACTGTTTCCTTCCCCAAAATTGTATGCTCTTCTGATCTTAGCAATGTAGATGTGAAATTTGAGTGAAGCTGGCTCTTATCGCAGATTCTGGTGTCTGTCGAACCGGAACGAATATTTTCCAACAAACTTCATCACCGGAGCATCGCAGATGAGCCCGTACGAAACTGAGCCAAATCGGCAACGAACGTCAAACTCGAATCGCTCTTAACAGCGGAATCCGCTTGAAACGCATGAACCGCGGTATCTGCTGCTGCTTGAGCCGCTGAAGAAAGACGCGAATCAGCCGGCTGCCGTGCGCTGAAGAGCGGCTTTAAAACGCTGCCTGCTGCGGTCTGGTTTGAACATATCAGTGATTACCCTTACGACAGAATCCGTCCCTGGCGCTGTCGATAGAGATGGGGAGGTCCCCGATGTTAGTGTGGGGAAAAGATTCTGTTCCCTTTCTGCTCTGCTACCGTCGGCAACATATGTCTGCATCAGACGTTCATGTTCGTCAACGGTTACATACATTATTTCAGAAACTTTTTGCTATCTTTTACTTCGTGAAACTTCCTCAATCCCGTTTCGTTTTCGCACACAAGGACGTTACTGTTTCCTTCCCCAAAATTGTATGCTCTTCTGATCTTAGCAATGTAGATGTGAAATTTGAGTGAAGCTGGCTCTTATCGCAGATTCTGGTGTCTGTCGAACCGGAACGAATATTTTCCAACAAACTTCATCACCGGAGCATCGCAGATGAGCCCGTACGAAACTGAGCCAAATCGGCAACGAACGTCAAACTCGAATCGCTCTTAACAGCGGAATCCGCTTGAAACGCATGAACCGCGGTATCTGCTGCTGCTTGAGCCGCTGAAGAAAGACGCGAATCAGCCGGCTGCCGTGCGCTGAAGAGCGGCTTTAAAACGCTGCCTGCTGCGGTCTGGTTTGAACATATCCGTGATTACCCTTACGACAGAATCCGTCCCTGGCGCTGTCGATAGAGATGGGGAGGACCCCGATGTTAGTGTGGGGAAAAGATTCTGTTCCCTTTCTGCTCTGCTACCGTCGGCAACATATGTCTGCATCAGACGTTCATGTTCGTCAACGGTTACATACATTATTTCAGAAACTTTTTGCTATCTTTTTCTTCGTGAAACTTCGTCAATCCCGTTTCGTTTTCGCACACAAGGACGTTACTGTTTCCTTCCCCAAAATTGTATGCTCTTCTGATCTTAGCAATGTAGATGTGAAATTTGAGTGAAGCTGGCTCTTATCGCAGATTCTGGTGTCTGTCGAACCGGAACGAATATTTTCCAACAAACTTCATCACCGGAGCATCGCAGATGAGCCCGTACGAAACTGAGCCAAATCGGCAACGAACGTCAAACTCGAATCGCTCTTAACAGCGGAATCCGCTTGAAACGCATGAACCGCGGTATCTGCTGCTGCTTGAGCCGCTGAAGAAAGACGCGAATCAGCCGGCTGCCGTGCGCTGAAGAGCGGCTTTAAAACGCTGCCTGCTGCGGTCTGGTTTGAACATATCAGTGATTACCCTTACGACAGAATCCGTCCCTGGCGCTGTCGATAGAGATGGGGAGGTCCCCGATGTTAGTGCGGGGAAAAGATTCTGTTCCCTTTCTGCTCTGCTACCGTCGGCAACATATGTCTGCATCAGACGTTCATGTTCGTCAACGGTTACATACATTATTTCAGAAACTTTTTGCTATCTTTTTCTTCGTGAAACTTCGTCAATCCCGTTTCGTTTTCGCACACAAGGACGTTACTGTTTCCTTCCCCAAAATTGTATGCTCTTCTGATCTTAGCAATGTAGATGTGAAATTTGAGTGAAGCTGGCTCTTATCGCAGATTCTGGTGTCTGTCGAACCGGAACGAATATTTTCCAACAAACTTCATCACCGGAGCATCGCAGATGAGCCCGTACGAAACTGAGCCAAATCGGCAACGAACGTCAAACTCGAATCGCTCTTAACAGCGGAATCCGCTTGAAACGCATGAACCGCGGTATCTGCTGCTGCTTGAGCCGCTGAAGAAAGACGCGAATCAGCCGGCTGCCGTGCGCTGAAGAGCGGCTTTAAAACGCTGCCTGCTGCGGTCTGGTTTGAACATATCCGTGATTACCCTTACGACAGAATCCGTCCCTGGCGCTGTCGATAGAGATGGGGAGGTCCCCGATGTTAGTGCGGGGAAAAGATTCTGTTCCCTTTCTGCTCTGCTACCGTCGGCAACATATGTCTGCATCAGACGTTCATGTTCGTCAACGGTTACATACATTATTTCAGAAACTTTTTGCTATCTTTTTCTTCGTGAAACTTCCTCAATCCCGTTTCGTTTTCGCACACAAGGACGTTACTGTTTCCTTCCCCAAAATTGTATGCTCTTCTGATCTTAGCAATGTAGATGTGAAATTTGAGTGAAGCTGGCTCTTATCGCAGATTCTGGTGTCTGTCGAACCGGAACGAATATTTTCCAACAAACTTCATCACCGGAGCATCGCAGATGAGCCCGTACGAAACTGAGCCAAATCGGCAACGAACGTCAAACTCGAATCGCTCTTAACAGCGGAATCCGCTTGAAACGCATGAACCGCGGTATCTGCTGCTGCTTGAGCCGCTGAAGAAAGACGCGAATCAGCCGGCTGCCGTGCGCTGAAGAGCGGCTTTAAAACGCTGCCTGCTGCGGTCTGGTTTGAACATATCAGTGATTACCCTTACGACAGAATCCGTCCCTGGCGCGGTCGATAGAGATGGGGAGGACCCCGATGTTAGTGCGGGGAAAAGATTCTGTTCCCTTTCTGCTCTGCTACCGTCGGCAACATATGTCTGCATCAGACGTTCATGTTCGTCAACGGTTACATACATTATTTCAGAAACTTTTTGCTATCTTTTTCTTCGTGAAACTTCCTCAATCCCGTTTCGTTTTCGCACACAAGGACGTTACTGTTTCCTTCCCCAAAATTGTATGCTCTTCTGATCTTAGCAATGTAGATGTGAAATTTGAGTGAAGCTGGCTCTTATCGCAGATTCTGGTGTCTGTCGAACCGGAACGAATATTTTCCAACAAACTTCATCACCGGAGCATCGCAGATGAGCCCGTACGAAACTGAGCCAAATCGGCAACGAACGTCAAACTCGAATCGCTCTTAACAGCGGAATCCGCTTGAAACGCATGAACCGCGGTATCTGCTGCTGCTTGAGCCGCTGAAGAAAGACGCGAATCAGCCGGCTGCCGTGCGCTGAAGAGCGGCTTTAAAACGCTGCCTGCTGCGGTCTGGTTTGAACATATCAGTGATTACCCTTACGACAGAATCCGTCCCTGGCGCTGTCGATAGAGATGGGGAGGACCCCGATGTTAGTGTGGGGAAAAGATTCTGTTCCCTTTCTGCTCTGCTACCGTCGGCAACATATGTCTGCATCAGACGTTCATGTTCGTCAACGGTTACATACATTATTTCAGAAACTTTTTGCTATCTTTTTCTTCGTGAAACTTCGTCAATCCCGTTTCGTTTTCGCACACAAGGACGTTACTGTTTCCTTCCCCAAAATTGTATGCTCTTCTGATCTTAGCAATGTAGATGTGAAATTTGAGTGAAGCTGGCTCTTATCGCAGATTCTGGTGTCTGTCGAACCGGAACGAATATTTTCCAACAAACTTCATCACCGGAGCATCGCAGATGAGCCCGTACGAAACTGAGCCAAATCGGCAACGAACGTCAAACTCGAATCGCTCTTAACAGCGGAATCCGCTTGAAACGCATGAACCGCGGTATCTGCTGCTGCTTGAGCCGCTGAAGAAAGACGCGAATCAGCCGGCTGCCGTGCGCTGAAGAGCGGCTTTAAAACGCTGCCTGCTGCGGTCTGGTTTGAACATATCAGTGATTACCCTTACGACAGAATCCGTCCCTGGCGCTGTCGATAGAGATGGGGAGGTCCCCGATGTTAGTGCGGGGAAAAGATTCTGTTCCCTTTCTGCTCTGCTACCGTCGGCAACATATGTCTGCATCAGACGTTCATGTTCGTCAACGGTTACATACATTATTTCAGAAACTTTTTGCTATCTTTTTCTTCGTGAAACTTCCTCAATCCCGTTTCGTTTTCGCACACAAGGACGTTACTGTTTCCTTCCCCAAAATTGTATGCTCTTCTGATCTTAGCAATGTAGATGTGAAATTTGAGTGAAGCTGGCTCTTATCGCAGATTCTGGTGTCTGTCGAACCGGAACGAATATTTTCCAACAAACTTCATCACCGGAGCATCGCAGATGAGCCCGTACGAAACTGAGCCAAATCGGCAACGAACGTCAAACTCGAATCGCTCTTAACAGCGGAATCCGCTTGAAACGCATGAACCGCGGTATCTGCTGCTGCTTGAGCCGCTGAAGAAAGACGCGAATCAGCCGGCTGCCGTGCGCTGAAGAGCGGCTTTAAAACGCTGCCTGCTGCGGTCTGGTTTGAACATATCCGTGATTACCCTTACGACAGAATCCGTCCCTGGCGCTGTCGATAGAGATGGGGAGGTCCCCGATGTTAGTGCGGGGAAAAGATTCTGTTCCCTTTCTGCTCTGCTACCGTCGGCAACATATGTCTGCATCAGACGTTCATGTTCGTCAACGGTTACATACATTATTTCAGAAACTTTTTGCTATCTTTTTCTTCGTGAAACTTCCTCAATCCCGTTTCGTTTTCGCACACAAGGACGTTACTGTTTCCTTCCCCAAAATTGTATGCTCTTCTGATCTTAGCAATGTAGATGTGAAATTTGAGTGAAGCTGGCTCTTATCGCAGATTCTGGTGTCTGTCGAACCGGAACGAATATTTTCCAACAAACTTCATCACCGGAGCATCGCAGATGAGCCCGTACGAAACTGAGCCAAATCGGCAACGAACGTCAAACTCGAATCGCTCTTAACAGCGGAATCCGCTTGAAACGCATGAACCGCGGTATCTGCTGCTGCTTGAGCCGCTGAAGAAAGACGCGAATCAGCCGGCTGCCGTGCGCTGAAGAGCGGCTTTAAAACGCTGCCTGCTGCGGTCTGGTTTGAACATATCAGTGATTACCCTTACGACAGAATCCGTCCCTGGCGCGGTCGATAGAGATGGGGAGGACCCCGATGTTAGTGCGGGGAAAAGATTCTGTTCCCTTTCTGCTCTGCTACCGTCGGCAACATATGTCTGCATCAGACGTTCATGTTCGTCAACGGTTACATACATTATTTCAGAAACTTTTTGCTATCTTTTTCTTCGTGAAACTTCCTCAATCCCGTTTCGTTTTCGCACACAAGGACGTTACTGTTTCCTTCCCCAAAATTGTATGCTCTTCTGATCTTAGCAATGTAGATGTGAAATTTGAGTGAAGCTGGCTCTTATCGCAGATTCTGGTGTCTGTCGAACCGGAACGAATATTTTCCAACAAACTTCATCACCGGAGCATCGCAGATGAGCCCGTACGAAACTGAGCCAAATCGGCAACGAACGTCAAACTCGAATCGCTCTTAACAGCGGAATCCGCTTGAAACGCATGAACCGCGGTATCTGCTGCTGCTTGAGCCGCTGAAGAAAGACGCGAATCAGCCGGCTGCCGTGCGCTGAAGAGCGGCTTTAAAACGCTGCCTGCTGCGGTCTGGTTTGAACATATCAGTGATTACCCTTACGACAGAATCCGTCCCTGGCGCTGTCGATAGAGATGGGGAGGACCCCGATGTTAGTGTGGGGAAAAGATTCTGTTCCCTTTCTGCTCTGCTACCGTCGGCAACATATGTCTGCATCAGACGTTCATGTTCGTCAACGGTTACATACATTATTTCAGAAACTTTTTGCTATCTTTTTCTTCGTGAAACTTCGTCAATCCCGTTTCGTTTTCGCACACAAGGACGTTACTGTTTCCTTCCCCAAAATTGTATGCTCTTCTGATCTTAGCAATGTAGATGTGAAATTTGAGTGAAGCTGGCTCTTATCGCAGATTCTGGTGTCTGTCGAACCGGAACGAATATTTTCCAACAAACTTCATCACCGGAGCATCGCAGATGAGCCCGTACGAAACTGAGCCAAATCGGCAACGAACGTCAAACTCGAATCGCTCTTAACAGCGGAATCCGCTTGAAACGCATGAACCGCGGTATCTGCTGCTGCTTGAGCCGCTGAAGAAAGACGCGAATCAGCCGGCTGCCGTGCGCTGAAGAGCGGCTTTAAAACGCTGCCTGCTGCGGTCTGGTTTGAACATATCAGTGATTACCCTTACGACAGAATCCGTCCCTGGCGCTGTCGATAGAGATGGGGAGGTCCCCGATGTTAGTGTGGGGAAAAGATTCTGTTCCCTTTCTGCTCTGCTACCGTCGGCAACATATGTCTGCATCAGACGTTCATGTTCGTCAACGGTTACATACATTATTTCAGAAACTTTTTGCTATCTTTTTCTTCGTGAAACTTCCTCAATCCCGTTTCGTTTTCGCACACAAGGACGTTACTGTTTCCTTCCCCAAAATTGTATGCTCTTCTGATCTTAGCAATGTAGATGTGAAATTTGAGTGAAGCTGGCTCTTATCGCAGATTCTGGTGTCTGTCGAACCGGAACGAATATTTTCCAACAAACTTCATCACCGGAGCATCGCAGATGAGCCCGTACGAAACTGAGCCAAATCGGCAACGAACGTCAAACTCGAATCGCTCTTAACAGCGGAATCCGCTTGAAACGCATGAACCGCGGTATCTGCTGCTGCTTGAGCCGCTGAAGAAAGACGCGAATCAGCCGGCTGCCGTGCGCTGAAGAGCGGCTTTAAAACGCTGCCTGCTGCGGTCTGGTTTGAACATATCCGTGATTACCCTTACGACAGAATCCGTCCCTGGCGCTGTCGATAGAGATGGGGAGGACCCCGATGTTAGTGTGGGGAAAAGATTCTGTTCCCTTTCTGCTCTGCTACCGTCGGCAACATATGTCTGCATCAGACGTTCATGTTCGTCAACGGTTACATACATTATTTCAGAAACTTTTTGCTATCTTTTTCTTCGTGAAACTTCCTCAATCCCGTTTCGTTTTCGCACACAAGGACGTTACTGTTTCCTTCCCCAAAATTGTATGCTCTTCTGATCTTAGCAATGTAGATGTGAAATTTGAGTGAAGCTGGCTCTTATCGCAGATTCTGGTGTCTGTCGAACCGGAACGAATATTTTCCAACAAACTTCATCACCGGAGCATCGCAGATGAGCCCGTACGAAACTGAGCCAAATCGGCAACGAACGTCAAACTCGAATCGCTCTTAACAGCGGAATCCGCTTGAAACGCATGAACCGCGGTATCTGCTGCTGCTTGAGCCGCTGAAGAAAGACGCGAATCAGCCGGCTGCCGTGCGCTGAAGAGCGGCTTTAAAACGCTGCCTGCTGCGGTCTGGTTTGAACATATCAGTGATTACCCTTACGACAGAATCCGTCCCTGGCGCTGTCGATAGAGATGGGGAGGACCCCGATGTTAGTGTGGGGAAAAGATTCTGTTCCCTTTCTGCTCTGCTACCGTCGGCAACATATGTCTGCATCAGACGTTCATGTTCGTCAACGGTTACATACATTATTTCAGAAACTTTTTGCTATCTTTTTCTTCGTGAAACTTCCTCAATCCCGTTTCGTTTTCGCACACAAGGACGTTACTGTTTCCTTCCCCAAAATTGTATGCTCTTCTGATCTTAGCAATGTAGATGTGAAATTTGAGTGAAGCTGGCTCTTATCGCAGATTCTGGTGTCTGTCGAACCGGAACGAATATTTTCCAACAAACTTCATCACCGGAGCATCGCAGATGAGCCCGTACGAAACTGAGCCAAATCGGCAACGAACGTCAAACTCGAATCGCTCTTAACAGCGGAATCCGCTTGAAACGCATGAACCGCGGTATCTGCTGCTGCTTGAGCCGCTGAAGAAAGACGCGAATCAGCCGGCTGCCGTGCGCTGAAGAGCGGCTTTAAAACGCTGCCTGCTGCGGTCTGGTTTGAACATATCAGTGATTACCCTTACGACAGAATCCGTCCCTGGCGCTGTCGATAGAGATGGGGAGGTCCCCGATGTTAGTGCGGGGAAAAGATTCTGTTCCCTTTCTGCTCTGCTACCGTCGGCAACATATGTCTGCATCAGACGTTCATGTTCGTCAACGGTTACATACATTATTTCAGAAACTTTTTGCTATCTTTTTCTTCGTGAAACTTCCTCAATCCCGTTTCGTTTTCGCACACAAGGACGTTACTGTTTCCTTCCCCAAAATTGTATGCTCTTCTGATCTTAGCAATGTAGATGTGAAATTTGAGTGAAGCTGGCTCTTATCGCAGATTCTGGTGTCTGTCGAACCGGAACGAATATTTTCCAACAAACTTCATCACAGGAGCATCGCAGATGAGCCCGTACGAAACTGAGCCAAATCGGCAACGAACGTCAAACTCGAATCGCTCTTAACAGCGGAATCCGCTTGAAACGCATGAACCGCGGTATCTGCTGCTGCTTGAGCCGCTGAAGAAAGACGCGAATCAGCCGGCTGCCGTGCGCTGAAGAGCGGCTTTAAAACGCTGCCTGCTGCGGTCTGGTTTGAACATATCCGTGATTACCCTTACGACAGAATCCGTCCCTGGCGCTGTCGATAGAGATGGGGAGGTCCCCGATGTTAGTGCGGGGAAAAGATTCTGTTCCCTTTCTGCTCTGCTACCGTCGGCAACATATGTCTGCATCAGACGTTCATGTTCGTCAACGGTTACATACATTATTTCAGAAACTTTTTGCTATCTTTTTCTTCGTGAAACTTCCTCAATCCCGTTTCGTTTTCGCACACAAGGACGTTACTGTTTCCTTCCCCAAAATTGTATGCTCTTCTGATCTTAGCAATGTAGATGTGAAATTTGAGTGAAGCTGGCTCTTATCGCAGATTCTGGTGTCTGTCGAACCGGAACGAATATTTTCCAACAAACTTCATCACCGGAGCATCGCAGATGAGCCCGTACGAAACTGAGCCAAATCGGCAACGAACGTCAAACTCGAATCGCTCTTAACAGCGGAATCCGCTTGAAACGCATGAACCGCGGTATCTGCTGCTGCTTGAGCCGCTGAAGAAAGACGCGAATCAGCCGGCTGCCGTGCGCTGAAGAGCGGCTTTAAAACGCTGCCTGCTGCGGTCTGGTTTGAACATATCAGTGATTACCCTTACGACAGAATCCGTCCCTGGCGCGGTCGATAGAGATGGGGAGGACCCCGATGTTAGTGCGGGGAAAAGATTCTGTTCCCTTTCTGCTCTGCTACCGTCGGCAACATATGTCTGCATCAGACGTTCATGTTCGTCAACGGTTACATACATTATTTCAGAAACTTTTTGCTATCTTTTTCTTCGTGAAACTTCCTCAATCCCGTTTCGTTTTCGCACACAAGGACGTTACTGTTTCCTTCCCCAAAATTGTATGCTCTTCTGATCTTAGCAATGTAGATGTGAAATTTGAGTGAAGCTGGCTCTTATCGCAGATTCTGGTGTCTGTCGAACCGGAACGAATATTTTCCAACAAACTTCATCACCGGAGCATCGCAGATGAGCCCGTACGAAACTGAGCCAAATCGGCAACGAACGTCAAACTCGAATCGCTCTTAACAGCGGAATCCGCTTGAAACGCATGAACCGCGGTATCTGCTGCTGCTTGAGCCGCTGAAGAAAGACGCGAATCAGCCGGCTGCCGTGCGCTGAAGAGCGGCTTTAAAACGCTGCCTGCTGCGGTCTGGTTTGAACATATCAGTGATTACCCTTACGACAGAATCCGTCCCTGGCGCTGTCGATAGAGATGGGGAGGACCCCGATGTTAGTGTGGGGAAAAGATTCTGTTCCCTTTCTGCTCTGCTACCGTCGGCAACATATGTCTGCATCAGACGTTCATGTTCGTCAACGGTTACATACATTATTTCAGAAACTTTTTGCTATCTTTTTCTTCGTGAAACTTCGTCAATCCCGTTTCGTTTTCGCACACAAGGACGTTACTGTTTCCTTCCCCAAAATTGTATGCTCTTCTGATCTTAGCAATGTAGATGTGAAATTTGAGTGAAGCTGGCTCTTATCGCAGATTCTGGTGTCTGTCGAACCGGAACGAATATTTTCCAACAAACTTCATCACCGGAGCATCGCAGATGAGCCCGTACGAAACTGAGCCAAATCGGCAACGAACGTCAAACTCGAATCGCTCTTAACAGCGGAATCCGCTTGAAACGCATGAACCGCGGTATCTGCTGCTGCTTGAGCCGCTGAAGAAAGACGCGAATCAGCCGGCTGCCGTGCGCTGAAGAGCGGCTTTAAAACGCTGCCTGCTGCGGTCTGGTTTGAACATATCAGTGATTACCCTTACGACAGAATCCGTCCCTGGCGCTGTCGATAGAGATGGGGAGGTCCCCGATGTTAGTGTGGGGAAAAGATTCTGTTCCCTTTCTGCTCTGCTACCGTCGGCAACATATGTCTGCATCAGACGTTCATGTTCGTCAACGGTTACATACATTATTTCAGAAACTTTTTGCTATCTTTTTCTTCGTGAAACTTCGTCAATCCCGTTTCGTTTTCGCACACAAGGACGTTACTGTTTCCTTCCCCAAAATTGTATGCTCTTCTGATCTTAGCAATGTAGATGTGAAATTTGAGTGAAGCTGGCTCTTATCGCAGATTCTGGTGTCTGTCGAACCGGAACGAATATTTTCCAACAAACTTCATCACCGGAGCATCGCAGATGAGCCCGTACGAAACTGAGCCAAATCGGCAACGAACGTCAAACTCGAATCGCTCTTAACAGCGGAATCCGCTTGAAACGCATGAACCGCGGTATCTGCTGCTGCTTGAGCCGCTGAAGAAAGACGCGAATCAGCCGGCTGCCGTGCGCTGAAGAGCGGCTTTAAAACGCTGCCTGCTGCGGTCTGGTTTGAACATATCCGTGATTACCCTTACGACAGAATCCGTCCCTGGCGCTGTCGATAGAGATGGGGAGGACCCCGATGTTAGTGTGGGGAAAAGATTCTGTTCCCTTTCTGCTCTGCTACCGTCGGCAACATATGTCTGCATCAGACGTTCATGTTCGTCAACGGTTACATACATTATTTCAGAAACTTTTTGCTATCTTTTTCTTCGTGAAACTTCGTCAATCCCGTTTCGTTTTCGCACACAAGGACGTTACTGTTTCCTTCCCCAAAATTGTATGCTCTTCTGATCTTAGCAATGTAGATGTGAAATTTGAGTGAAGCTGGCTCTTATCGCAGATTCTGGTGTCTGTCGAACCGGAACGAATATTTTCCAACAAACTTCATCACCGGAGCATCGCAGATGAGCCCGTACGAAACTGAGCCAAATCGGCAACGAACGTCAAACTCGAATCGCTCTTAACAGCGGAATCCGCTTGAAACGCATGAACCGCGGTATCTGCTGCTGCTTGAGCCGCTGAAGAAAGACGCGAATCAGCCGGCTGCCGTGCGCTGAAGAGCGGCTTTAAAACGCTGCCTGCTGCGGTCTGGTTTGAACATATCAGTGATTACCCTTACGACAGAATCCGTCCCTGGCGCTGTCGATAGAGATGGGGAGGTCCCCGATGTTAGTGCGGGGAAAAGATTCTGTTCCCTTTCTGCTCTGCTACCGTCGGCAACATATGTCTGCATCAGACGTTCATGTTCGTCAACGGTTACATACATTATTTCAGAAACTTTTTGCTATCTTTTTCTTCGTGAAACTTCGTCAATCCCGTTTCGTTTTCGCACACAAGGACGTTACTGTTTCCTTCCCCAAAATTGTATGCTCTTCTGATCTTAGCAATGTAGATGTGAAATTTGAGTGAAGCTGGCTCTTATCGCAGATTCTGGTGTCTGTCGAACCGGAACGAATATTTTCCAACAAACTTCATCACCGGAGCATCGCAGATGAGCCCGTACGAAACTGAGCCAAATCGGCAACGAACGTCAAACTCGAATCGCTCTTAACAGCGGAATCCGCTTGAAACGCATGAACCGCGGTATCTGCTGCTGCTTGAGCCGCTGAAGAAAGACGCGAATCAGCCGGCTGCCGTGCGCTGAAGAGCGGCTTTAAAACGCTGCCTGCTGCGGTCTGGTTTGAACATATCAGTGATTACCCTTACGACAGAATCCGTCCCTGGCGCTGTCGATAGAGATGGGGAGGTCCCCGATGTTAGTGCGGGGAAAAGATTCTGTTCCCTTTCTGCTCTGCTACCGTCGGCAACATATGTCTGCATCAGACGTTCATGTTCGTCAACGGTTACATACATTATTTCAGAAACTTTTTGCTATCTTTTTCTTCGTGAAACTTCGTCAATCCCGTTTCGTTTTCGCACACAAGGACGTTACTGTTTCCTTCCCCAAAATTGTATGCTCTTCTGATCTTAGCAATGTAGATGTGAAATTTGAGTGAAGCTGGCTCTTATCGCAGATTCTGGTGTCTGTCGAACCGGAACGAATATTTTCCAACAAACTTCATCACCGGAGCATCGCAGATGAGCCCGTACGAAACTGAGCCAAATCGGCAACGAACGTCAAACTCGAATCGCTCTTAACAGCGGAATCCGCTTGAAACGCATGAACCGCGGTATCTGCTGCTGCTTGAGCCGCTGAAGAAAGACGCGAATCAGCCGGCTGCCGTGCGCTGAAGAGCGGCTTTAAAACGCTGCCTGCTGCGGTCTGGTTTGAACATATCAGTGATTACCCTTACGACAGAATCCGTCCCTGGCGCTGTCGATAGAGATGGGGAGGACCCCGATGTTAGTGCGGGGAAAAGATTCTGTTCCCTTTCTGCTCTGCTACCGTCGGCAACATATGTCTGCATCAGACGTTCATGTTCGTCAACGGTTACATACATTATTTCAGAAACTTTTTGCTATCTTTTTCTTCGTGAAACTTCCTCAATCCCGTTTCGTTTTCGCACACAAGGACGTTACTGTTTCCTTCCCCAAAATTGTATGCTCTTCTGATCTTAGCAATGTAGATGTGAAATTTGAGTGAAGCTGGCTCTTATCGCAGATTCTGGTGTCTGTCGAACCGGAACGAATATTTTCCAACAAACTTCATCACCGGAGCATCGCAGATGAGCCCGTACGAAACTGAGCCAAATCGGCAACGAACGTCAAACTCGAATCGCTCTTAACAGCGGAATCCGCTTGAAACGCATGAACCGCGGTATCTGCTGCTGCTTGAGCCGCTGAAGAAAGACGCGAATCAGCCGGCTGCCGTGCGCTGAAGAGCGGCTTTAAAACGCTGCCTGCTGCGGTCTGGTTTGAACATATCAGTGATTACCCTTACGACAGAATCCGTCCCTGGCGCTGTCGATAGAGATGGGGAGGTCCCCGATGTTAGTGCGGGGAAAAGATTCTGTTCCCTTTCTGCTCTGCTACCGTCGGCAACATATGTCTGCATCAGACGTTCATGTTCGTCAACGGTTACATACATTATTTCAGAAACTTTTTGCTATCTTTTTCTTCGTGAAACTTCCTCAATCCCGTTTCGTTTTCGCACACAAGGACGTTACTGTTTCCTTCCCCAAAATTGTATGCTCTTCTGATCTTAGCAATGTAGATGTGAAATTTGAGTGAAGCTGGCTCTTATCGCAGATTCTGGTGTCTGTCGAACCGGAACGAATATTTTCCAACAAACTTCATCACCGGAGCATCGCAGATGAGCCCGTACGAAACTGAGCCAAATCGGCAACGAACGTCAAACTCGAATCGCTCTTAACAGCGGAATCCGCTTGAAACGCATGAACCGCGGTATCTGCTGCTGCTTGAGCCGCTGAAGAAAGACGCGAATCAGCCGGCTGCCGTGCGCTGAAGAGCGGCTTTAAAACGCTGCCTGCTGCGGTCTGGTTTGAACATATCAGTGATTACCCTTACGACAGAATCCGTCCCTGGCGCTGTCGATAGAGATGGGGAGGTCCCCGATGTTAGTGTGGGGAAAAGATTCTGTTCCCTTTCTGCTCTGCTACCGTCGGCAACATATGTCTGCATCAGACGTTCATGTTCGTCAACGGTTACATACATTATTTCAGAAACTTTTTGCTATCTTTTTCTTCGTGAAACTTCCTCAATCCCGTTTCGTTTTCGCACACAAGGACGTTACTGTTTCCTTCCCCAAAATTGTATGCTCTTCTGATCTTAGCAATGTAGATGTGAAATTTGAGTGAAGCTGGCTCTTATCGCAGATTCTGGTGTCTGTCGAACCGGAACGAATATTTTCCAACAAACTTCATCACCGGAGCATCGCAGATGAGCCCGTACGAAACTGAGCCAAATCGGCAACGAACGTCAAACTCGAATCGCTCTTAACAGCGGAATCCGCTTGAAACGCATGAACCGCGGTATCTGCTGCTGCTTGAGCCGCTGAAGAAAGACGCGAATCAGCCGGCTGCCGTGCGCTGAAGAGCGGCTTTAAAACGCTGCCTGCTGCGGTCTGGTTTGAACATATCCGTGATTACCCTTACGACAGAATCCGTCCCTGGCGCTGTCGATAGAGATGGGGAGGACCCCGATGTTAGTGTGGGGAAAAGATTCTGTTCCCTTTCTGCTCTGCTACCGTCGGCAACATATGTCTGCATCAGACGTTCATGTTCGTCAACGGTTACATACATTATTTCAGAAACTTTTTGCTATCTTTTTCTTCGTGAAACTTCGTCAATCCCGTTTCGTTTTCGCACACAAGGACGTTACTGTTTCCTTCCCCAAAATTGTATGCTCTTCTGATCTTAGCAATGTAGATGTGAAATTTGAGTGAAGCTGGCTCTTATCGCAGATTCTGGTGTCTGTCGAACCGGAACGAATATTTTCCAACAAACTTCATCACCGGAGCATCGCAGATGAGCCCGTACGAAACTGAGCCAAATCGGCAACGAACGTCAAACTCGAATCGCTCTTAACAGCGGAATCCGCTTGAAACGCATGAACCGCGGTATCTGCTGCTGCTTGAGCCGCTGAAGAAAGACGCGAATCAGCCGGCTGCCGTGCGCTGAAGAGCGGCTTTAAAACGCTGCCTGCTGCGGTCTGGTTTGAACATATCAGTGATTACCCTTACGACAGAATCCGTCCCTGGCGCTGTCGATAGAGATGGGGAGGTCCCCGATGTTAGTGCGGGGAAAAGATTCTGTTCCCTTTCTGCTCTGCTACCGTCGGCAACATATGTCTGCATCAGACGTTCATGTTCGTCAACGGTTACATACATTATTTCAGAAACTTTTTGCTATCTTTTTCTTCGTGAAACTTCCTCAATCCCGTTTCGTTTTCGCACACAAGGACGTTACTGTTTCCTTCCCCAAAATTGTATGCTCTTCTGATCTTAGCAATGTAGATGTGAAATTTGAGTGAAGCTGGCTCTTATCGCAGATTCTGGTGTCTGTCGAACCGGAACGAATATTTTCCAACAAACTTCATCACCGGAGCATCGCAGATGAGCCCGTACGAAACTGAGCCAAATCGGCAACGAACGTCAAACTCGAATCGCTCTTAACAGCGGAATCCGCTTGAAACGCATGAACCGCGGTATCTGCTGCTGCTTGAGCCGCTGAAGAAAGACGCGAATCAGCCGGCTGCCGTGCGCTGAAGAGCGGCTTTAAAACGCTGCCTGCTGCGGTCTGGTTTGAACATATCAGTGATTACCCTTACGACAGAATCCGTCCCTGGCGCGGTCGATAGAGATGGGGAGGACCCCGATGTTAGTGTGGGGAAAAGATTCTGTTCCCTTTCTGCTCTGCTACCGTCGGCAACATATGTCTGCATCAGACGTTCATGTTCGTCAACGGTTACATACATTATTTCAGAAACTTTTTGCTATCTTTTTCTTCGTGAAACTTCCTCAATCCCGTTTCGTTTTCGCACACAAGGACGTTACTGTTTCCTTCCCCAAAATTGTATGCTCTTCTGATCTTAGCAATGTAGATGTGAAATTTGAGTGAAGCTGGCTCTTATCGCAGATTCTAGTGTCTGTCGAACCGGAACGAATATTTTCCAACAAACTTCATCACCGGAGCATCGCAGATGAGCCCGTACGAAACTGAGCCAAATCGGCAACGAACGTCAAACTCGAATCGCTCTTAACAGCGGAATCCGCTTGAAACGCATGAACCGCGGTATCTGCTGCTGCTTGAGCCGCTGAAGAAAGACGCGAATCAGCCGGCTGCCGTGCGCTGAAGAGCGGCTTTAAAACGCTGCCTGCTGCGGTCTGGTTTGAACATATCAGTGATTACCCTTACGACAGAATCCGTCCCTGGCGCTGTCGATAGAGATGGGGAGGACCCCGATGTTAGTGTGGGGAAAAGATTCTGTTCCCTTTCTGCTCTGCTACCGTCGGCAACATATGTCTGCATCAGACGTTCATGTTCGTCAACGGTTACATACATTATTTCAGAAACTTTTTGCTATCTTTTTCTTCGTGAAACTTCCTCAATCCCGTTTCGTTTTCGCACACAAGGACGTTACTGTTTCCTTCCCCAAAATTGTATGCTCTTCTGATCTTAGCAATGTAGATGTGAAATTTGAGTGAAGCTGGCTCTTATCGCAGATTCTGGTGTCTGTCGAACCGGAACGAATATTTTCCAACAAACTTCATCACCGGAGCATCGCAGATGAGCCCGTACGAAACTGAGCCAAATCGGCAACGAACGTCAAACTCGAATCGCTCTTAACAGCGGAATCCGCTTGAAACGCATGAACCGCGGTATCTGCTGCTGCTTGAGCCGCTGAAGAAAGACGCGAATCAGCCGGCTGCCGTGCGCTGAAGAGCGGCTTTAAAACGCTGCCTGCTGCGGTCTGGTTTGAACATATCCGTGATTACCCTTACGACAGAATCCGTCCCTGGCGCTGTCGATAGAGATGGGGAGGACCCCGATGTTAGTGTGGGGAAAAGATTCTGTTCCCTTTCTGCTCTGCTACCGTCGGCAACATATGTCTGCATCAGACGTTCATGTTCGTCAACGGTTACATACATTATTTCAGAAACTTTTTGCTATCTTTTTCTTCGTGAAACTTCGTCAATCCCGTTTCGTTTTCGCACACAAGGACGTTACTGTTTCCTTCCCCAAAATTGTATGCTCTTCTGATCTTAGCAATGTAGATGTGAAATTTGAGTGACGCTGGCTCTTATCGCAGATTCTGGTGTCTGTCGAACCGGAACGAATATTTTCCAACAAACTTCATCACCGGAGCATCGCAGATGAGCCCGTACGAAACTGAGCCAAATCGGCAACGAACGTCAAACTCGAATCGCTCTTAACAGCGGAATCCGCTTGAAACGCATGAACCGCGGTATCTGCTGCTGCTTGAGCCGCTGAAGAAAGACGCGAATCAGCCGGCTGCCGTGCGCTGAAGAGCGGCTTTAAAACGCTGCCTGCTGCGGTCTGGTTTGAACATATCAGTGATTACCCTTACGACAGAATCCGTCCCTGGCGCTGTCGATAGAGATGGGGAGGACCCCGATGTTAGTGTGGGGAAAAGATTCTGTTCCCTTTCTGCTCTGCTACCGTCGGCAACATATGTCTGCATCAGACGTTCATGTTCGTCAACGGTTACATACATTATTTCAGAAACTTTTTGCTATCTTTTTCTTCGTGAAACTTCCTCAATCCCGTTTCGTTTTCGCACACAAGGACGTTACTGTTTCCTTCCCCAAAATTGTATGCTCTTCTGATCTTAGCAATGTAGATGTGAAATTTGAGTGAAGCTGGCTCTTATCGCAGATTCTGGTGTCTGTCGAACCGGAACGAATATTTTCCAACAAACTTCATCACCGGAGCATCGCAGATGAGCCCGTACGAAACTGAGCCAAATCGGCAACGAACGTCAAACTCGAATCGCTCTTAACAGCGGAATCCGCTTGAAACGCATGAACCGCGGTATCTGCTGCTGCTTGAGCCGCTGAAGAAAGACGCGAATCAGCCGGCTGCCGTGCGCTGAAGAGCGGCTTTAAAACGCTGCCTGCTGCGGTCTGGTTTGAACATATCCGTGATTACCCTTACGACAGAATCCGTCCCTGGCGCTGTCGATAGAGATGGGGAGGACCCCGATGTTAGTGTGGGGAAAAGATTCTGTTCCCTTTCTGCTCTGCTACCGTCGGCAACATATGTCTGCATCAGACGTTCATGTTCGTCAACGGTTACATACATTATTTCAGAAACTTTTTGCTATCTTTTTCTTCGTGAAACTTCGTCAATCCCGTTTCGTTTTCGCACACAAGGACGTTACTGTTTCCTTCCCCAAAATTGTATGCTCTTCTGATCTTAGCAATGTAGATGTGAAATTTGAGTGAAGCTGGCTCTTATCGCAGATTCTGGTGTCTGTCGAACCGGAACGAATATTTTCCAACAAACTTCATCACTGGAGCATCGCAGATGAGCCCGTACGAAACTGAGCCAAATCGGCAACGAACGTCAAACTCGAATCGCTCTTAACAGCGGAATCCGCTTGAAACGCATGAACCGCGGTATCTGCTGCTGCTTGAGCCGCTGAAGAAAGACGCGAATCAGCCGGCTGCCGTGCGCTGAAGAGCGGCTTTAAAACGCTGCCTGCTGCGGTCTGGTTTGAACATATCAGTGATTACCCTTACGACAGAATCCGTCCCTGGCGCTGTCGATAGAGATGGGGAGGACCCCGATGTTTGTGTGGGGAAAAGATTCTGTTCCCTTTCTGCTCTGCTACCGTCGGCAACATATGTCTGCATCAGACGTTCATGTTCGTCAACGGTTACATACATTATTTCAGAAACTTTTTGCTATCTTTTTCTTCGTGAAACTTCCTCAATCCCGTTTCGTTTTCGCACACAAGGACGTTACTGTTTCCTTCCCCAAAATTGTATGCTCTTCTGATCTTAGCAATGTAGATGTGAAATTTGAGTGAAGCTGGCTCTTATCGCAGATTCTGGTGTCTGTCGAACCGGAACGAATATTTTCCAACAAACTTCATCACCGGAGCATCGCAGATGAGCCCGTACGAAACTGAGCCAAATCGGCAACGAACGTCAAACTCGAATCGCTCTTAACAGCGGAATCCGCTTGAAACGCATGAACCGCGGTATCTGCTGCTGCTTGAGCCGCTGAAGAAAGACGCGAATCAGCCGGCTGCCGTGCGCTGAAGAGCGGCTTTAAAACGCTGCCTGCTGCGGTCTGGTTTGAACATATCAGTGATTACCCTTACGACAGAATCCGTCCCTGGCGCTGTCGATAGAGATGGGGAGGACCCCGATGTTAGTGTGGGGAAAAGATTCTGTTCCCTTTCTGCTCTGCTACCGTCGGCAACATATGTCTGCATCAGACGTTCATGTTCGTCAACGGTTACATACATTATTTCAGAAACTTTTTGCTATCTTTTTCTTCGTGAAACTTCCTCAATCCCGTTTCGTTTTCGCACACAAGGACGTTACTGTTTCCTTCCCCAAAATTGTATGCTCTTCTGATCTTAGCAATGTAGATGTGAAATTTGAGTGAAGCTGGCTCTTATCGCAGATTCTGGTGTCTGTCGAACCGGAACGAATATTTTCCAACAAACTTCATCACCGGAGCATCGCAGATGAGCCCGTACGAAACTGAGCCAAATCGGCAACGAACGTCAAACTCGAATCGCTCTTAACAGCGGAATCCGCTTGAAACGCATGAACCGCGGTATCTGCTGCTGCTTGAGCCGCTGAAGAAAGACGCGAATCAGCCGGCTGCCGTGCGCTGAAGAGCGGCTTTAAAACGCTGCCTGCTGCGGTCTGGTTTGAACATATCCGTGATTACCCTTACGACAGAATCCGTCCCTGGCGCTGTCGATAGAGATGGGGAGGACCCCGATGTTAGTGTGGGGAAAAGATTCTGTTCCCTTTCTGCTCTGCTACCGTCGGCAACATATGTCTGCATCAGACGTTCATGTTCGTCAACGGTTACATACATTATTTCAGAAACTTTTTGCTATCTTTTTCTTCGTGAAACTTCCTCAATCCCGTTTCGTTTTCGCACACAAGGACGTTACTGTTTCCTTCCCCAAAATTGTATGCTCTTCTCATCTTAGCAATGTAGATGTGAAATTTGAGTGAAGCTGGCTCTTATCGCAGATTCTGGTGTCTGTCGAACCGGAACGAATATTTTCCAACAAACTTCATCACCGGAGCATCGCAGATGAGCCCGTACGAAACTGAGCCAAATCGGCAACGAACGTCAAACTCGAATCGCTCTTAACAGCGGAATCCGCTTGAAACGCATGAACCGCGGTATCTGCTGCTGCTTGAGCCGCTGAAGAAAGACGCGAATCAGCCGGCTGCCGTGCGCTGAAGAGCGGCTTTAAAACGCTGCCTGCTGCGGTCTGGTTTGAACATATCAGTGATTACCCTTACGACAGAATCCGTCCCTGGCGCTGTCGATAGAGATGGGGAGGACCCCGATGTTAGTGCGGGGAAAAGATTCTGTTCCCTTTCTGCTCTGCTACCGTCGGCAACATATGTCTGCATCAGACGTTCATGTTCGTCAACGGTTACATACATTATTTCAGAAACTTTTTGCTATCTTTTTCTTCGTGAAACTTCCTCAATCCCGTTTCGTTTTCGCACACAAGGACGTTACTGTTTCCTTCCCCAAAATTGTATGCTCTTCTGATCTTAGCAATGTAGATGTGAAATTTGAGTGAAGCTGGCTCTTATCGCAGATTCTGGTGTCTGTCGAACCGGAACGAATATTTTCCAACAAACTTCATCACCGGAGCATCGCAGATGAGCCCGTACGAAACTGAGCCAAATCGGCAACGAACGTCAAACTCGAATCGCTCTTAACAGCGGAATCCGCTTGAAACGCATGAACCGCGGTATCTGCTGCTGCTTGAGCCGCTGAAGAAAGACGCGAATCAGCCGGCTGCCGTGCGCTGAAGAGCGGCTTTAAAACGCTGCCTGCTGCGGTCTGGTTTGAACATATCAGTGATTACCCTTACGACAGAATCCGTCCCTGGCGCTGTCGATAGAGATGGGGAGGACCCCGATGTTAGTGCGGGGAAAAGATTCTGTTCCCTTTCTGCTCTGCTACCGTCGGCAACATATGTCTGCATCAGACGTTCATGTTCGTCAACGGTTACATACATTATTTCAGAAACTTTTTGCTATCTTTTTCTTCGTGAAACTTCCTCAATCCCGTTTCGTTTTCGCACACAAGGACGTTACTGTTTCCTTCCCCAAAATTGTATGCTCTTCTGATCTTAGCAATGTAGATGTGAAATTTGAGTGAAGCTGGCTCTTATCGCAGATTCTGGTGTCTGTCGAACCGGAACGAATATTTTCCAACAAACTTCATCACCGGAGCATCGCAGATGAGCCCGTACGAAACTGAGCCAAATCGGCAACGAACGTCAAACTCGAATCGCTCTTAACAGCGGAATCCGCTTGAAACGCATGAACCGCGGTATCTGCTGCTGCTTGAGCCGCTGAAGAAAGACGCGAATCAGCCGGCTGCCGTGCGCTGAAGAGCGGCTTTAAAACGCTGCCTGCTGCGGTCTGGTTTGAACATATCCGTGATTACCCTTACGACAGAATCCGTCCCTGGCGCTGTCGATAGAGATGGGGAGGACCCCGATGTTAGTGTGGGGAAAAGATTCTGTTCCCTTTCTGCTCTGCTACCGTCGGCAACATATGTCTGCATCAGACGTTCATGTTCGTCAACGGTTACATACATTATTTCAGAAACTTTTTGCTATCTTTTTCTTCGTGAAACTTCCTCAATCCCGTTTCGTTTTCGCACACAAGGACGTTACTGTTTCCTTCCCCAAAATTGTATGCTCTTCTGATCTTAGCAATGTAGATGTGAAATTTGAGTGAAGCTGGCTCTTATCGCAGATTCTGGTGTCTGTCGAACCGGAACGAATATTTTCCAACAAACTTCATCACCGGAGCATCGCAGATGAGCCCGTACGAAACTGAGCCAAATCGGCAACGAACGTCAAACTCGAATCGCTCTTAACAGCGGAATCCGCTTGAAACGCATGAACCGCGGTATCTGCTGCTGCTTGAGCCGCTGAAGAAAGACGCGAATCAGCCGGCTGCCGTGCGCTGAAGAGCGGCTTTAAAACGCTGCCTGCTGCGGTCTGGTTTGAACATATCAGTGATTACCCTTACGACAGAATCCGTCCCTGGCGCTGTCGATAGAGATGGGGAGGACCCCGATGTTAGTGTGGGGAAAAGATTCTGTTCCCTTTCTGCTCTGCTACCGTCGGCAACATATGTCTGCATCAGACGTTCATGTTCGTCAACGGTTACATACATTATTTCAGAAACTTTTTGCTATCTTTTTCTTCGTGAAACTTCCTCAATCCCGTTTCGTTTTCGCACACAAGGACGTTACTGTTTCCTTCCCCAAAATTGTATGCTCTTCTGATCTTAGCAATGTAGATGTGAAATTTGAGTGAAGCTGGCTCTTATCGCAGATTCTGGTGTCTGTCGAACCGGAACGAATATTTTCCAACAAACTTCATCACCGGAGCATCGCAGATGAGCCCGTACGAAACTGAGCCAAATCGGCAACGAACGTCAAACTCGAATCGCTCTTAACAGCGGAATCCGCTTGAAACGCATGAACCGCGGTATCTGCTGCTGCTTGAGCCGCTGAAGAAAGACGCGAATCAGCCGGCTGCCGTGCGCTGAAGAGCGGCTTTAAAACGCTGCCTGCTGCGGTCTGGTTTGAACATATCAGTGATTACCCTTACGACAGAATCCGTCCCTGGCGCTGTCGATAGAGATGGGGAGGACCCCGATGTTAGTGTGGGGAAAAGATTCTGTTCCCTTTCTGCTCTGCTACCGTCGGCAACATATGTCTGCATCAGACGTTCATGTTCATCAACGGTTACATACATTATTTCAGAAACTTTTTGCTATCTTTTTCTTCGTGAAACTTCGTCAATCCCGTTTCGTTTTCGCACACAAGGACGTTACTGTTTCCTTCCCCAAAATTGTATGCTCTTCTGATCTTAGCAATGTAGATGTGAAATTTGAGTGAAGCTGGCTCTTATCGCAGATTCTGGTGTCTGTCGAACCGGAACGAATATTTTCCAACAAACTTCATCACCGGAGCATCGCAGATGAGCCCGTACGAAACTGAGCCAAATCGGCAACGAACGTCAAACTCGAATCGCTCTTAACAGCGGAATCCGCTTGAAACGCATGAACCGCGGTATCTGCTGCTGCTTGAGCCGCTGAAGAAAGACGCGAATCAGCCGGCTGCTGTGCGCTGAAGAGCGGCTTTAAAACGCTGCCTGCTGCGGTCTGGTTTGAACATATCCGTGATTACCCTTACGACAGAATCCGTCCCTGGCGCTGTCGATAGAGATGGGGAGGACCCCGATGTTAGTGTGGGGAAAAGATTCTGTTCCCTTTCTGCTCTGCTACCGTCGGCAACATATGTCTGCATCAGACGTTCATGTTCGTCAACGGTTACATACATTATTTCAGAAACTTTTTGCTATCTTTTTCTTCGTGAAACTTCCTCAATCCCGTTTCGTTTTCGCACACAAGGACGTTACTGTTTCCTTCCCCAAAATTGTATGCTCTTCTCATCTTAGCAATGTAGATGTGAAATTTGAGTGAAGCTGGCTCTTATCGCAGATTCTGGTGTCTGTCGAACCGGAACGAATATTTTCCAACAAACTTCATCACCGGAGCATCGCAGATGAGCCCGTACGAAACTGAGCCAAATCGGCAACGAACGTCAAACTCGAATCGCTCTTAACAGCGGAATCCGCTTGAAACGCATGAACCGCGGTATCTGCTGCTGCTTGAGCCGCTGAAGAAAGACGCGAATCAGCCGGCTGCCGTGCGCTGAAGAGCGGCTTTAAAACGCTGCCTGCTGCGGTCTGGTTTGAACATATCCGTGATTACCCTTACGACAGAATCCGTCCCTGGCGCTGTCGATAGAGATGGGGAGGACCCCGATGTTAGTGCGGGGAAAAGATTCTGTTCCCTTTCTGCTCTGCTACCGTCGGCAACATATGTCTGCATCAGACGTTCATGTTCGTCAACGGTTACATACATTATTTCAGAAACTTTTTGCTATCTTTTTCTTCGTGAAACTTCCTCAATCCCGTTTCGTTTTCGCACACAAGGACGTTACTGTTTCCTTCCCCAAAATTGTATGCTCTTCTGATCTTAGCAATGTAGATGTGAAATTTGAGTGAAGCTGGCTCTTATCGCAGATTCTGGTGTCTGTCGAACCGGAACGAATATTTTCCAACAAACTTCATCACCGGAGCATCGCAGATGAGCCCGTACGAAACTGAGCCAAATCGGCAACGAACGTCAAACTCGAATCGCTCTTAACAGCGGAATCCGCTTGAAACGCATGAACCGCGGTATCTGCTGCTGCTTGAGCCGCTGAAGAAAGACGCGAATCAGCCGGCTGCCGTGCGCTGAAGAGCGGCTTTAAAACGCTGCCTGCTGCGGTCTGGTTTGAACATATCCGTGATTACCCTTACGACAGAATCCGTCCCTGGCGCTGTCGATAGAGATGGGGAGGACCCCGATGTTAGTGTGGGGAAAAGATTCTGTTCCCTTTCTGCTCTGCTACCGTCGGCAACATATGTCTGCATCAGACGTTCATGTTCGTCAACGGTTACATACATTATTTCAGAAACTTTTTGCTATCTTTTTCTTCGTGAAACTTCCTCAATCCCGTTTCGTTTTCGCACACAAGGACGTTACTGTTTCCTTCCCCAAAATTGTATGCTCTTCTGATCTTAGCAATGTAGATGTGAAATTTGAGTGAAGCTGGCTCTTATCGCAGATTCTGGTGTCTGTCGAACCGGAACGAATATTTTCCAACAAACTTCATCACCGGAGCATCGCAGATGAGCCCGTACGAAACTGAGCCAAATCGGCAACGAACGTCAAACTCGAATCGCTCTTAACAGCGGAATCCGCTTGAAACGCATGAACCGCGGTATCTGCTGCTGCTTGAGCCGCTGAAGAAAGACGCGAATCAGCCGGCTGCCGTGCGCTGAAGAGCGGCTTTAAAACGCTGCCTGCTGCGGTCTGGTTTGAACATATCAGTGATTACCCTTACGACAGAATCCGTCCCTGGCGCGGTCGATAGAGATGGGGAGGACCCCGATGTTAGTGTGGGGAAAAGATTCTGTTCCCTTTCTGCTCTGCTACCGTCGGCAACATATGTCTGCATCAGACGTTCATGTTCGTCAACGGTTACATACATTATTTCAGAAACTTTTTGCTATCTTTTTCTTCGTGAAACTTCCTCAATCCCGTTTCGTTTTCGCACACAAGGACGTTACTGTTTCCTTCCCCAAAATTGTATGCTCTTCTGATCTTAGCAATGTAGATGTGAAATTTGAGTGAAGCTGGCTCTTATCGCAGATTCTGGTGTCTGTCGAACCGGAACGAATATTTTCCAACAAACTTCATCACCGGAGCATCGCAGATGAGCCCGTACGAAACTGAGCCAAATCGGCAACGAACGTCAAACTCGAATCGCTCTTAACAGCGGAATCCGCTTGAAACGCATGAACCGCGGTATCTGCTGCTGCTTGAGCCGCTGAAGAAAGACGCGAATCAGCCGGCTGCCGTGCGCTGAAGAGCGGCTTTAAAACGCTGCCTGCTGCGGTCTGGTTTGAACCTATCAGTGATTACCCTTACGACAGAATCCGTCCCTGGCGCTGTCGATAGAGATGGGGAGGACCCCGATGTTAGTGTGGGGAAAAGATTCTGTTCCCTTTCTGCTCTGCTACCGTCGGCAACATATGTCTGCATCAGACGTTCATGTTCGTCAACGGTTACATACATTATTTCAGAAACTTTTTGCTATCTTTTTCTTCGTGAAACTTCCTCAATCCCGTTTCGTTTTCGCACACAAGGACGTTACTGTTTCCTTCCCCAAAATTGTATGCTCTTCTGATCTTAGCAATGTAGATGTGAAATTTGAGTGAAGCTGGCTCTTATCGCAGATTCTGGTGTCTGTCGAACCGGAACGAATATTTTCCAACAAACTTCATCACCGGAGCATCGCAGATGAGCCCGTACGAAACTGAGCCAAATCGGCAACGAACGTCAAACTCGAATCGCTCTTAACAGCGGAATCCGCTTGAAACGCATGAACCGCGGTATCTGCTGCTGCTTGAGCCGCTGAAGAAAGACGCGAATCAGCCGGCTGCCGTGCGCTGAAGAGCGGCTTTAAAACGCTGCCTGCTGCGGTCTGGTTTGAACCTATCAGTGATTACCCTTACGACAGAATCCGTCCCTGGCGCTGTCGATAGAGATGGGGAGGACCCCGATGTTAGTGTGGGGAAAAGATTCTGTTCCCTTTCTGCTCTGCTACCGTCGGCAACATATGTCTGCATCAGACGTTCATGTTCGTCAACGGTTACATACATTATTTCAGAAACTTTTTGCTATCTTTTTCTTCGTGAAACTTCCTCAATCCCGTTTCGTTTTCGCACACAAGGACGTTACTGTTTCCTTCCCCAAAATTGTATGCTCTTCTGATCTTAGCAATGTAGATGTGAAATTTGAGTGAAGCTGGCTCTTATCGCAGATTCTGGTGTCTGTCGAACCGGAACGAATATTTTCCAACAAACTTCATCACCGGAGCATCGCAGATGAGCCCGTACGAAACTGAGCCAAATCGGCAACGAACGTCAAACTCGAATCGCTCTTAACAGCGGAATCCGCTTGAAACGCATGAACCGCGGTATCTGCTGCTGCTTGAGCCGCTGAAGAAAGACGCGAATCAGCCGGCTGCCGTGCGCTGAATTGCGGCTTTAAAACGCTGCCTGCTGCGGTCTGGTTTGAACATATCAGTGATTACCCTTACGACAGAATCCGTCCCTGGCGCTGTCGATAGAGATGGGGAGGTCCCCGATGTTAGTGTGGGGAAAAGATTCTGTTCCCTTTCTGCTCTGCTACCGTCGGCAACATATGTCTGCATCAGACGTTCATGTTCGTCAACGGTTACATACATTATTTCAGAAACTTTTTGCTATCTTTTTCTTCGTGAAACTTCGTCAATCCCGTTTCGTTTTCGCACACAAGGACGTTACTGTTTCCTTCCCCAAAATTGTATGCTCTTCTGATCTTAGCAATGTAGATGTGAAATTTGAGTGAAGCTGGCTCTTATCGCAGATTCTGGTGTCTGTCGAACCGGAACGAATATTTTCCAACAAACTTCATCACCGGAGCATCGCAGATGAGCCCGTACGAAACTGAGCCAAATCGGCAACGAACGTCAAACTCGAATCGCTCTTAACAGCGGAATCCGCTTGAAACGCATGAACCGCGGTATCTGCTGCTGCTTGAGCCGCTGAAGAAAGACGCGAATCAGCCGGCTGCCGTGCGCTGAATTGCGGCTTTAAAACGCTGCCTGCTGCGGTCTGGTTTGAACATATCAGTGATTACCCTTACGACAGAATCCGTCCCTGGCGCTGTCGATAGAGATGGGGAGGACCCCGATGTTAGTGCGGGGAAAAGATTCTGTTCCCTTTCTGCTCTGCTACCGTCGGCAACATATGTCTGCATCAGACGTTCATGTTCGTCAACGGTTACATACATTATTTCAGAAACTTTTTGCTATCTTTTTCTTCGTGAAACTTCCTCAATCCCGTTTCGTTTTCGCACACAAGGACGTTACTGTTTCCTTCCCCAAAATTGTATGCTCTTCTGATCTTAGCAATGTAGATGTGAAATTTGAGTGAAGCTGGCTCTTATCGCAGATTCTGGTGTCTGTCGAACCGGAACGAATATTTTCCAACAAACTTCATCACCGGAGCATCGCAGATGAGCCCGTACGAAACTGAGCCAAATCGGCAACGAACGTCAAACTCGAATCGCTCTTAACAGCGGAATCCGCTTGAAACGCATGAACCGCGGTATCTGCTGCTGCTTGAGCCGCTGAAGAAAGACGCGAATCAGCCGGCTGCCGTGCGCTGAAGAGCGGCTTTAAAACGCTGCCTGCTGCGGTCTGGTTTGAACATATCAGTGATTACCCTTACGACAGAATCCGTCCCTGGCGCTGTCGATAGAGATGGGGAGGACCCCGATGTTAGTGTGGGGAAAAGATTCTGTTCCCTTTCTGCTCTGCTACCGTCGGCAACATATGTCTGCATCAGACGTTCATGTTCGTCAACGGTTACATACATTATTTCAGAAACTTTTTGCTATCTTTTTCTTCGTGAAACTTCCTCAATCCCGTTTCGTTTTCGCACACAAGGACGTTACTGTTTCCTTCCCCAAAATTGTATGCTCTTCTGATCTTAGCAATGTAGATGTGAAATTTGAGTGAAGCTGGCTCTTATCGCAGATTCTGGTGTCTGTCGAACCGGAACGAATATTTTCCAACAAACTTCATCACCGGAGCATCGCAGATGAGCCCGTACGAAACTGAGCCAAATCGGCAACGAACGTCAAACTCGAATCGCTCTTAACAGCGGAATCCGCTTGAAACGCATGAACCGCGGTATCTGCTGCTGCTTGAGCCGCTGAAGAAAGACGCGAATCAGCCGGCTGCCGTGCGCTGAAGAGCGGCTTTAAAACGCTGCCTGCTGCGGTCTGGTTTGAACATATCAGTGATTACCCTTACGACAGAATCCGTCCCTGGCGCTGTCGATAGAGATGGGGAGGACCCCGATGTTAGTGTGGGGAAAAGATTCTGTTCCCTTTCTGCTCTGCTACCGTCGGCAACATATGTCTGCATCAGACGTTCATGTTCGTCAACGGTTACATACATTATTTCAGAAAATTTTTGCTATCTTTTTCTTCGTGAAACTTCCTCAATCCCGTTTCGTTTTCGCACACAAGGACGTTACTGTTTCCTTCCCCAAAATTGTATGCTCTTCTGATCTTAGCAATGTAGATGTGAAATTTGAGTGAAGCTGGCTCTTATCGCAGATTCTGGTGTCTGTCGAACCGGAACGAATATTTTCCAACAAACTTCATCACCGGAGCATCGCAGATGAGCCCGTACGAAACTGAGCCAAATCGGCAACGAACGTCAAACTCGAATCGCTCTTAACAGCGGAATCCGCTTGAAACGCATGAACCGCGGTATCTGCTGCTGCTTGAGCCGCTGAAGAAAGACGCGAATCAGCCGGCTGCCGTGCGCTGAAGAGCGGCTTTAAAACGCTGCCTGCTGCGGTCTGGTTTGAACATATCCGTGATTACCCTTACGACAGAATCCGTCCCTGGCGCTGTCGATAGAGATGGGGAGGTCCCCGATGTTAGTGTGGGGAAAAGATTCTGTTCCCTTTCTGCTCTGCTACCGTCGGCAACATATGTCTGCATCAGACGTTCATGTTCGTCAACGGTTACATACATTATTTCAGAAACTTTTTGCTATCTTTTTCTTCGTGAAACTTCCTCAATCCCGTTTCGTTTTCGCACACAAGGACGTTACTGTTTCCTTCCCCAAAATTGTATGCTCTTCTGATCTTAGCAATGTAGATGTGAAATTTGAGTGAAGCTGGCTCTTATCGCAGATTCTGGTGTCTGTCGAACCGGAACGAATATTTTCCAACAAACTTCATCACCGGAGCATCGCAGATGAGCCCGTACGAAACTGAGCCAAATCGGCAACGAACGTCAAACTCGAATCGCTCTTAACAGCGGAATCCGCTTGAAACGCATGAACCGCGGTATCTGCTGCTGCTTGAGCCGCTGAAGAAAGACGCGAATCCGCCGGCTGCCGTGCGCTGAAGAGCGGCTTTAAAACGCTGCCTGCTGCGGTCTGGTTTGAACATATCAGTGATTACCCTTACGACAGAATCCGTCCCTGGCGCTGTCGATAGAGATGGGGAGGACCCCGATGTTAGTGTGGGGAAAAGATTCTGTTCCCTTTCTGCTCTGCTACCGTCGGCAACATATGTCTGCATCAGACGTTCATGTTCGTCAACGGTTACATACATTATTTCAGAAACTTTTTGCTATCTTTTTCTTCGTGAAACTTCCTCAATCCCGTTTCGTTTTCGCACACAAGGACGTTACTGTTTCCTTCCCCAAAATTGTATGCTCTTCTGATCTTAGCAATGTAGATGTGAAATTTGAGTGAAGCTGGCTCTTATCGCAGATTCTGGTGTCTGTCGAACCGGAACGAATATTTTCCAACAAACTTCATCACCGGAGCATCGCAGATGAGCCCGTACGAAACTGAGCCAAATCGGCAACGAACGTCAAACTCGAATCGCTCTTAACAGCGGAATCCGCTTGAAACGCATGAACCGCGGTATCTGCTGCTGCTTGAGCCGCTGAAGAAAGACGCGAATCAGCCGGCTGCCGTGCGCTGAATTGCGGCTTTAAAACGCTGCCTGCTGCGGTCTGGTTTGAACATATCAGTGATTACCCTTACGACAGAATCCGTCCCTGGCGCTGTCGATAGAGATGGGGAGGTCCCCGATGTTAGTGTGGGGAAAAGATTCTGTTCCCTTTCTGCTCTGCTACCGTCGGCAACATATGTCTGCATCAGACGTTCATGTTCGTCAACGGTTACATACATTATTTCAGAAACTTTTTGCTATCTTTTTCTTCGTGAAACTTCGTCAATCCCGTTTCGTTTTCGCACACAAGGACGTTACTGTTTCCTTCCCCAAAATTGTATGCTCTTCTGATCTTAGCAATGTAGATGTGAAATTTGAGTGAAGCTGGCTCTTATCGCAGATTCTGGTGTCTGTCGAACCGGAACGAATATTTTCCAACAAACTTCATCACCGGAGCATCGCAGATGAGCCCGTACGAAACTGAGCCAAATCGGCAACGAACGTCAAACTCGAATCGCTCTTAACAGCGGAATCCGCTTGAAACGCATGAACCGCGGTATCTGCTGCTGCTTGAGCCGCTGAAGAAAGACGCGAATCAGCCGGCTGCCGTGCGCTGAATTGCGGCTTTAAAACGCTGCCTGCTGCGGTCTGGTTTGAACATATCAGTGATTACCCTTACGACAGAATCCGTCCCTGGCGCTGTCGATAGAGATGGGGAGGACCCCGATGTTAGTGCGGGGAAAAGATTCTGTTCCCTTTCTGCTCTGCTACCGTCGGCAACATATGTCTGCATCAGACGTTCATGTTCGTCAACGGTTACATACATTATTTCAGAAACTTTTTGCTATCTTTTTCTTCGTGAAACTTCCTCAATCCCGTTTCGTTTTCGCACACAAGGACGTTACTGTTTCCTTCCCCAAAATTGTATGCTCTTCTGATCTTAGCAATGTAGATGTGAAATTTGAGTGAAGCTGGCTCTTATCGCAGATTCTGGTGTCTGTCGAACCGGAACGAATATTTTCCAACAAACTTAATCACCGGAGCATCGCAGATGAGCCCGTACGAAACTGAGCCAAATCGGCAACGAACGTCAAACTCGAATCGCTCTTAACAGCGGAATCCGCTTGAAACGCATGAACCGCGGTATCTGCTGCTGCTTGAGCCGCTGAAGAAAGACGCGAATCAGCCGGCTGCCGTGCGCTGAAGAGCGGCTTTAAAACGCTGCCTGCTGCGGTCTGGTTTGAACATATCAGTGATTACCCTTACGACAGAATCCGTCCCTGGCGCTGTCGATAGAGATGGGGAGGACCCCGATGTTAGTGTGGGGAAAAGATTCTGTTCCCTTTCTGCTCTGCTACCGTCGGCAACATATGTCTGCATCAGACGTTCATGTTCGTCAACGGTTACATACATTATTTCAGAAACTTTTTGCTATCTTTTTCTTCGTGAAACTTCCTCAATCCCGTTTCGTTTTCGCACACAAGGACGTTACTGTTTCCTTCCCCAAAATTGTATGCTCTTCTGATCTTAGCAATGTAGATGTGAAATTTGAGTGAAGCTGGCTCTTATCGCAGATTCTGGTGTCTGTCGAACCGGAACGAATATTTTCCAACAAACTTCATCACCGGAGCATCGCAGATGAGCCCGTACGAAACTGAGCCAAATCGGCAACGAACGTCAAACTCGAATCGCTCTTAACAGCGGAATCCGCTTGAAACGCATGAACCGCGGTATCTGCTGCTGCTTGAGCCGCTGAAGAAAGACGCGAATCAGCCGGCTGCCGTGCGCTGAAGAGCGGCTTTAAAACGCTGCCTGCTGCGGTCTGGTTTGAACATATCAGTGATTACCCTTACGACAGAATCCGTCCCTGGCGCTGTCGATAGAGATGGGGAGGACCCCGATGTTAGTGTGGGGAAAAGATTCTGTTCCCTTTCTGCTCTGCTACCGTCGGCAACATATGTCTGCATCAGACGTTCATGTTCGTCAACGGTTACATACATTATTTCAGAAACTTTTTGCTATCTTTTTCTTCGTGAAACTTCCTCAATCCCGTTTCGTTTTCGCACACAAGGACGTTACTGTTTCCTTCCCCAAAATTGTATGCTCTTCTGATCTTAGCAATGTAGATGTGAAATTTGAGTGAAGCTGGCTCTTATCGCAGATTCTGGTGTCTGTCGAACCGGAACGAATATTTTCCAACAAACTTCATCACCGGAGCATCGCAGATGAGCCCGTACGAAACTGAGCCAAATCGGCAACGAACGTCAAACTCGAATCGCTCTTAACAGCGGAATCCGCTTGAAACGCATGAACCGCGGTATCTGCTGCTGCTTGAGCCGCTGAAGAAAGACGCGAATCAGCCGGCTGCCGTGCGCTGAAGAGCGGCTTTAAAACGCTGCCTGCTGCGGTCTGGTTTGAACATATCCGTGATTACCCTTACGACAGAATCCGTCCCTGGCGCTGTCGATAGAGATGGGGAGGACCCCGATGTTAGTGTGGGGAAAAGATTCTGTTCCCTTTCTGCTCTGCTACCGTCGGCAACATATGTCTGCATCAGACGTTCATGTTCGTCAACGGTTACATACATTATTTCAGAAACTTTTTGCTATCTTTTTCTTCGTGAAACTTCCTCAATCCCGTTTCGTTTTCGCACACAAGGACGTTACTGTTTCCTTCCCCAAAATTGTATGCTCTTCTGATCTTAGCAATGTAGATGTGAAATTTGAGTGAAGCTGGCTCTTATCGCAGATTCTGGTGTCTGTCGAACCGGAACGAATATTTTCCAACAAACTTCATCACCGGAGCATCGCAGATGAGCCCGTACGAAACTGAGCCAAATCGGCAACGAACGTCAAACTCGAATCGCTCTTAACAGCGGAATCCGCTTGAAACGCATGAACCGCGGTATCTGCTGCTGCTTGAGCCGCTGAAGAAAGACGCGAATCAGCCGGCTGCCGTGCGCTGAAGAGCGGCTTTAAAACGCTGCCTGCTGCGGTCTGGTTTGAACATATCAGTGATTACCCTTACGACAGAATCCGTCCCTGGCGCTGTCGATAGAGATGGGGAGGACCCCGATGTTAGTGTGGGGAAAAGATTCTGTTCCCTTTCTGCTCTGCTACCGTCGGCAACATATGTCTGCATCAGACGTTCATGTTCGTCAACGGTTACATACATTATTTCAGAAACTTTTTGCTATCTTTTTCTTCGTGAAACTTCCTCAATCCCGTTTCGTTTTCGCACACAAGGACGTTACTGTTTCCTTCCCCAAAATTGTATGCTCTTCTGATCTTAGCAATGTAGATGTGAAATTTGAGTGAAGCTGGCTCTTATCGCAGATTCTGGTGTCTGTCGAACCGGAACGAATATTTTCCAACAAACTTCATCACCGGAGCATCGCAGATGAGCCCGTACGAAACTGAGCCAAATCGGCAACGAACGTCAAACTCGAATCGCTCTTAACAGCGGAATCCGCTTGAAACGCATGAACCGCGGTATCTGCTGCTGCTTGAGCCGCTGAAGAAAGACGCGAATCAGCCGGCTGCCGTGCGCTGAAGAGCGGCTTTAAAACGCTGCCTGCTGCGGTCTGGTTTGAACATATCAGTGATTACCCTTACGACAGAATCCGTCCCTGGCGCTGTCGATAGAGATGGGGAGGACCCCGATGTTAGTGTGGGGAAAAGATTCTGTTCCCTTTCTGCTCTGCTACCGTCGGCAACATATGTCTGCATCAGACGTTCATGTTCGTCAACGGTTACATACATTATTTCAGAAACTTTTTGCTATCTTTTTCTTCGTGAAACTTCCTCAATCCCGTTTCGTTTTCGCACACAAGGACGTTACTGTTTCCTTCCCCAAAATTGTATGCTCTTCTGATCTTAGCAATGTAGATGTGAAATTTGAGTGAAGCTGGCTCTTATCGCAGATTCTGGTGTCTGTCGAACCGGAACGAATATTTTCCAACAAACTTCATCACCGGAGCATCGCAGATGAGCCCGTACGAAACTGAGCCAAATCGGCAACGAACGTCAAACTCGAATCGCTCTTAACAGCGGAATCCGCTTGAAACGCATGAACCGCGGTATCTGCTGCTGCTTGAGCCGCTGAAGAAAGACGCGAATCAGCCGGCTGCCGTGCGCTGAAGAGCGGCTTTAAAACGCTGCCTGCTGCGGTCTGGTTTGAACATATCCGTGATTACCCTTACGACAGAATCCGTCCCTGGCGCTGTCGATAGAGATGGGGAGGACCCCGATGTTAGTGTGGGGAAAAGATTCTGTTCCCTTTCTGCTCTGCTACCGTCGGCAACATATGTCTGCATCAGACGTTCATGTTCGTCAACGGTTACATACATTATTTCAGAAACTTTTTGCTATCTTTTTCTTCGTGAAACTTCCTCAATCCCGTTTCGTTTTCGCACACAAGGACGTTACTGTTTCCTTCCCCAAAATTGTATGCTCTTCTCATCTTAGCAATGTAGATGTGAAATTTGAGTGAAGCTGGCTCTTATCGCAGATTCTGGTGTCTGTCGAACCGGAACGAATATTTTCCAACAAACTTCATCACCGGAGCATCGCAGATGAGCCCGTACGAAACTGAGCCAAATCGGCAACGAACGTCAAACTCGAATCGCTCTTAACAGCGGAATCCGCTTGAAACGCATGAACCGCGGTATCTGCTGCTGCTTGAGCCGCTGAAGAAAGACGCGAATCAGCCGGCTGCCGTGCGCTGAAGAGCGGCTTTAAAACGCTGCCTGCTGCGGTCTGGTTTGAACATATCAGTGATTACCCTTACGACAGAATCCGTCCCTGGCGCTGTCGATAGAGATGGGGAGGACCCCGATGTTAGTGCGGGGAAAAGATTCTGTTCCCTTTCTGCTCTGCTACCGTCGGCAACATATGTCTGCATCAGACGTTCATGTTCGTCAACGGTTACATACATTATTTCAGAAACTTTTTGCTATCTTTTTCTTCGTGAAACTTCCTCAATCCCGTTTCGTTTTCGCACACAAGGACGTTACTGTTTCCTTCCCCAAAATTGTATGCTCTTCTGATCTTAGCAATGTAGATGTGAAATTTGAGTGAAGCTGGCTCTTATCGCAGATTCTGGTGTCTGTCGAACCGGAACGAATATTTTCCAACAAACTTCATCACCGGAGCATCGCAGATGAGCCCGTACGAAACTGAGCCAAATCGGCAACGAACGTCAAACTCGAATCGCTCTTAACAGCGGAATCCGCTTGAAACGCATGAACCGCGGTATCTGCTGCTGCTTGAGCCGCTGAAGAAAGACGCGAATCAGCCGGCTGCAGTGCGCTGAAGAGCGGCTTTAAAACGCTGCCTGCTGCGGTCTGGTTTGAACATATCAGTGATTACCCTTACGACAGAATCCGTCCCTGGCGCTGTCGATAGAGATGGGGAGGACCCCGATGTTAGTGTGGGGAAAAGATTCTGTTCCCTTTCTGCTCTGCTACCGTCGGCAACATATGTCTGCATCAGACGTTCATGTTCGTCAACGGTTACATACATTATTTCAGAAACTTTTTGCTATCTTTTTCTTCGTGAAACTTCCTCAATCCCGTTTCGTTTTCGCACACAAGGACGTTACTGTTTCCTTCCCCAAAATTGTATGCTCTTCTGATCTTAGCAATGTAGATGTGAAATTTGAGTGAAGCTGGCTCTTATCGCAGATTCTGGTGTCTGTCGAACCGGAACGAATATTTTCCAACAAACTTCATCACCGGAGCATCGCAGATGAGCCCGTACGAAACTGAGCCAAATCGGCAACGAACGTCAAACTCGAATCGCTCTTAACAGCGGAATCCGCTTGAAACGCATGAACCGCGGTATCTGCTGCTGCTTGAGCCGCTGAAGAAAGACGCGAATCAGCCGGCTGCCGTGCGCTGAAGAGCGGCTTTAAAACGCTGCCTGCTGCGGTCTGGTTTGAACATATCAGTGATTACCCTTACGACAGAATCCGTCCCTGGCGCGGTCGATAGAGATGGGGAGGACCCCGATGTTAGTGTGGGGAAAAGATTCTGTTCCCTTTCTGCTCTGCTACCGTCGGCAACATATGTCTGCATCAGACGTTCATGTTCGTCAACGGTTACATACATTATTTCAGAAACTTTTTGCTATCTTTTTCTTCGTGAAACTTCCTCAATCCCGTTTCGTTTTCGCACACAAGGACGTTACTGTTTCCTTCCCCAAAATTGTATGCTCTTCTGATCTTAGCAATGTAGATGTGAAATTTGAGTGAAGCTGGCTCTTATCGCAGATTCTGGTGTCTGTCGAACCGGAACGAATATTTTCCAACAAACTTCATCACCGGAGCATCGCAGATGAGCCCGTACGAAACTGAGCCAAATCGGCAACGAACGTCAAACTCGAATCGCTCTTAACAGCGGAATCCGCTTGAAACGCATGAACCGCGGTATCTGCTGCTGCTTGAGCCGCTGAAGAAAGACGCGAATCAGCCGGCTGCCGTGCGCTGAAGAGCGGCTTTAAAACGCTGCCTGCTGCGGTCTGGTTTGAACCTATCAGTGATTACCCTTACGACAGAATCCGTCCCTGGCGCGGTCGATAGAGATGGGGAGGACCCCGATGTTAGTGTGGGGAAAAGATTCTGTTCCCTTTCTGCTCTGCTACCGTCGGCAACATATGTCTGCATCAGACGTTCATGTTCGTCAACGGTTACATACATTATTTCAGAAACTTTTTGCTATCTTTTTCTTCGTGAAACTTCCTCAATCCCGTTTCGTTTTCGCACACAAGGACGTTACTGTTTCCTTCCCCAAAATTGTATGCTCTTCTGATCTTAGCAATGTAGATGTGAAATTTGAGTGAAGCTGGCTCTTATCGCAGATTCTGGTGTCTGTCGAACCGGAACGAATATTTTCCAACAAACTTCATCACCGGAGCATCGCAGATGAGCCCGTACGAAACTGAGCCAAATCGGCAACGAACGTCAAACTCGAATCGCTCTTAACAGCGGAATCCGCTTGAAACGCATGAACCGCGGTATCTGCTGCTGCTTGAGCCGCTGAAGAAAGTGGCGAATCAGCCGGCTGCCGTGCGCTGAAGAGCGGCTTTAAAACGCTGCCTGCTGCGGTCTGGTTTGAACCTATCAGTGATTACCCTTACGACAGAATCCGTCCCTGGCGCTGTCGATAGAGATGGGGAGGACCCCGATGTTAGTGTGGGGAAAAGATTCTGTTCCCTTTCTGCTCTGCTACCGTCGGCAACATATGTCTGCATCAGACGTTCATGTTCGTCAACGGTTACATACATTATTTCAGAAACTTTTTGCTATCTTTTTCTTCGTGAAACTTCCTCAATCCCGTTTCGTTTTCGCACACAAGGACGTTACTGTTTCCTTCCCCAAAATTGTATGCTCTTCTGATCTTAGCAATGTAGATGTGAAATTTGAGTGAAGCTGGCTCTTATCGCAGATTCTGGTGTCTGTCGAACCGGAACGAATATTTTCCAACAAACTTCATCACCGGAGCATCGCAGATGAGCCCGTACGAAACTGAGCCAAATCGGCAACGAACGTCAAACTCGAATCGCTCTTAACAGCGGAATCCGCTTGAAACGCATGAACCGCGGTATCTGCTGCTGCTTGAGCCGCTGAAGAAAGACGCGAATCAGCCGGCTGCCGTGCGCTGAAGAGCGGCTTTAAAACGCTGCCTGCTGCGGTCTGGTTTGAACATATCCGTGATTACCCTTACGACAGAATCCGTCCCTGGCGCTGTCGATAGAGATGGGGAGGACCCCGATGTTAGTGTGGGGAAAAGATTCTGTTCCCTTTCTGCTCTGCTACCGTCGGCAACATATGTCTGCATCAGACGTTCATGTTCGTCAACGGTTACATACATTATTTCAGAAACTTTTTGCTATCTTTTTCTTCGTGAAACTTCGTCAATCCCGTTTCGTTTTCGCACACAAGGACGTTACTGTTTCCTTCCCCAAAATTGTATGCTCTTCTCATCTTAGCAATGTAGATGTGAAATTTGAGTGAAGCTGGCTCTTATCGCAGATTTTGGTGTCTGTCGAACCGGAACGAATATTTTCCAACAAACTTCATCACCGGAGCATCGCAGATGAGCCCGTACGAAACTGAGCCAAATCGGCAACGAACGTCAAACTCGAATCGCTCTTAACAGCGGAATCCGCTTGAAACGCATGAACCGCGGTATCTGCTGCTGCTTGAGCCGCTGAAGAAAGACGCGAATCAGCCGGCTGCCGTGCGCTGAAGAGCGGCTTTAAAACGCTGCCTGCTGCGGTCTGGTTTGAACATATCCGTGATTACCCTTACGACAGAATCCGTCCCTGGCGCTGTCGATAGAGATGGGGAGGACCCCGATGTTAGTGTGGGGAAAAGATTCTGTTCCCTTTCTGCTCTGCTACCGTCGGCAACATATGTCTGCATCAGACGTTCATGTTCGTCAACGGTTACATACATTATTTCAGAAACTTTTTGCTATCTTTTTCTTCGTGAAACTTCCTCAATCCCGTTTCGTTTTCGCACACAAGGACGTTACTGTTTCCTTCCCCAAAATTGTATGCTCTTCTGATCTTAGCAATGTAGATGTGAAATTTGAGTGAAGCTGGCTCTTATCGCAGATTCTGGTGTCTGTCGAACCGGAACGAATATTTTCCAACAAACTTCATCACCGGAGCATCGCAGATGAGCCCGTACGAAACTGAGCCAAATCGGCAACGAACGTCAAACTCGAATCGCTCTTAACAGCGGAATCCGCTTGAAACGCATGAACCGCGGTATCTGCTGCTGCTTGAGCCGCTGAAGAAAGACGCGAATCAGCCGGCTGCCGTGCGCTGAAGAGCGGCTTTAAAACGCTGCCTGCTGCGGTCTGGTTTGAACATATCCGTGATTACCCTTACGACAGAATCCGTCCCTGGCGCGGTCGATAGAGATGGGGAGGACCCCGATGTTAGTGTGGGGAAAAGATTCTGTTCCCTTTCTGCTCTGCTACCGTCGGCAACATATGTCTGCATCAGACGTTCATGTTCGTCAACGGTTACATACATTATTTCAGAAACTTTTTGCTATCTTTTTCTTCGTGAAACTTCCTCAATCCCGTTTCGTTTTCGCACACAAGGATGTTACTGTTTCCTTCCCCAAAATTGTATGCTCTTCTGATCTTAGCAATGTAGATGTGAAATTTGAGTGAAGCTGGCTCTTATCGCAGATTCTGGTGTCTGTCGAACCGGAACGAATATTTTCCAACAAACTTCATCACCGGAGCATCGCAGATGAGCCCGTACGAAACTGAGCCAAATCGGCAACGAACGTCAAACTCGAATCGCTCTTAACAGCGGAATCCGCTTGAAACGCATGAACCGCGGTATCTGCTGCTGCTTGAGCCGCTGAAGAAAGACGCGAATCAGCCGGCTGCCGTGCGCTGAAGAGCGGCTTTAAAACGCTGCCTGCTGCGGTCTGGTTTGAACATATCAGTTATTACCCTTACGACAGAATCCGTCCCTGGCGCTGTCGATAGAGATGGGGAGGACCCCGATGTTAGTGTGGGGAAAAGATTCTGTTCCCTTTCTGCTCTGCTACCGTCGGCAACATATGTCTGCATCAGACGTTCATGTTCGTCAACGGTTACATACATTATTTCAGAAACTTTTTGCTATCTTTTTCTTCGTGAAACTTCCTCAATCCCGTTTCGTTTTCGCACACAAGGACGTTACTGTTTCCTTCCCCAAAATTGTATGCTCTTCTGATCTTAGCAATGTAGATGTGAAATTTGAGTGAAGCTGGCTCTTATCGCAGATTCTGGTGTCTGTCGAACCGGAACGAATATTTTCCAACAAACTTCATCACCGGAGCATCGCAGATGAGCCCGTACGAAACTGAGCCAAATCGGCAACGAACGTCAAACTCGAATCGCTCTTAACAGCGGAATCCGCTTGAAACGCATGAACCGCGGTATCTGCTGCTGCTTGAGCCGCTGAAGAAAGACGCGAATCAGCCGGCTGCCGTGCGCTGAAGAGCGGCTTTAAAACGCTGCCTGCTGCGGTCTGGTTTGAACCTATCAGTGATTACCCTTACGACAGAATCCGTCCCTGGCGCTGTCGATAGAGATGGGGAGGACCCCGATGTTAGTGTGGGGAAAAGATTCTGTTCCCTTTCTGCTCTGCTACCGTCGGCAACATATGTCTGCATCAGACGTTCATGTTCGTCAACGGTTACATACATTATTTCAGAAACTTTTTGCTATCTTTTTCTTCGTGAAACTTCCTCAATCCCGTTTCGTTTTCGCACACAAGGACGTTACTGTTTCCTTCCCCAAAATTGTATGCTCTTCTGATCTTAGCAATGTAGATGTGAAATTTGAGTGAAGCTGGCTCTTATCGCAGATTCTGGTGTCTGTCGAACCGGAACGAATATTTTCCAACAAACTTCATCACCGGAGCATCGCAGATGAGCCCGTACGAAACTGAGCCAAATCGGCAACGAACGTCAAACTCGAATCGCTCTTAACAGCGGAATCCGCTTGAAACGCATGAACCGCGGTATCTGCTGCTGCTTGAGCCGCTGAAGAAAGTGGCGAATCAGCCGGCTGCCGTGCGCTGAAGAGCGGCTTTAAAACGCTGCCTGCTGCGGTCTGGTTTGAACCTATCAGTGATTACCCTTACGACAGAATCCGTCCCTGGCGCTGTCGATAGAGATGGGGAGGACCCCGATGTTAGTGTGGGGAAAAGATTCTGTTCCCTTTCTGCTCTGCTACCGTCGGCAACATATGTCTGCATCAGACGTTCATGTTCGTCAACGGTTACATACATTATTTCAGAAACTTTTTGCTATCTTTTTCTTCGTGAAACTTCGTCAATCCCGTTTCGTTTTCGCACACAAGGACGTTACTGTTTCCTTCCCCAAAATTGTATGCTCTTCTGATCTTAGCAATGTAGATGTGAAATTTGAGTGAAGCTGGCTCTTATCGCAGATTCTGGTGTCTGTCGAACCGGAACGAATATTTTCCAACAAACTTCATCACCGGAGCATCGCAGATGAGCCCGTACGAAACTGAGCCAAATCGGCAACGAACGTCAAACTCGAATCGCTCTTAACAGCGGAATCCGCTTGAAACGCATGAACCGCGGTATCTGCTGCTGCTTGAGCCGCTGAAGAAAGACGCGAATCAGCCGGCTGCCGTGCGCTGAAGAGCGGCTTTAAAACGCTGCCTGCTGCGGTCTGGTTTGAACATATCCGTGATTACCCTTACGACAGAATCCGTCCCTGGCGCTGTCGATAGAGATGGGGAGGACCCCGATGTTAGTGTGGGGAAAAGATTCTGTTCCCTTTCTGCTCTGCTACCGTCGGCAACATATGTCTGCATCAGACGTTCATGTTCGTCAACGGTTACATACATTATTTCAGAAACTTTTTGCTATCTTTTTCTTCGTGAAACTTCCTCAATCCCGTTTCGTTTTCGCACACAAGGACGTTACTGTTTCCTTCCCCAAAATTGTATGCTCTTCTGATCTTAGCAATGTAGATGTGAAATTTGAGTGAAGCTGGCTCTTATCGCAGATTTTGGTGTCTGTCGAACCGGAACGAATATTTTCCAACAAACTTCATCACCGGAGCATCGCAGATGAGCCCGTACGAAACTGAGCCAAATCGGCAACGAACGTCAAACTCGAATCGCTCTTAACAGCGGAATCCGCTTGAAACGCATGAACCGCGGTATCTGCTGCTGCTTGAGCCGCTGAAGAAAGACGCGAATCAGCCGGCTGCCGTGCGCTGAAGAGCGGCTTTAAAACGCTGCCTGCTGCGGTCTGGTTTGAACATATCCGTGATTACCCTTACGACAGAATCCGTCCCTGGCGCTGTCGATAGAGATGGGGAGGACCCCGATGTTAGTGTGGGGAAAAGATTCTGTTCCCTTTCTGCTCTGCTACCGTCGGCAACATATGTCTGCATCAGACGTTCATGTTCGTCAACGGTTACATACATTATTTCAGAAACTTTTTGCTATCTTTTTCTTCGTGAAACTTCCTCAATCCCGTTTCGTTTTCGCACACAAGGACGTTACTGTTTCCTTCCCCAAAATTGTATGCTCTTCTGATCTTAGCAATGTAGATGTGAAATTTGAGTGAAGCTGGCTCTTATCGCAGATTCTGGTGTCTGTCGAACCGGAACGAATATTTTCCAACAAACTTCATCACCGGAGCATCGCAGATGAGCCCGTACGAAACTGAGCCAAATCGGCAACGAACGTCAAACTCGAATCGCTCTTAACAGCGGAATCCGCTTGAAACGCATGAACCGCGGTATCTGCTGCTGCTTGAGCCGCTGAAGAAAGACGCGAATCAGCCGGCTGCCGTGCGCTGAAGAGCGGCTTTAAAACGCTGCCTGCTGCGGTCTGGTTTGAACATATCAGTGATTACCCTTACGACAGAATCCGTCCCTGGCGCTGTCGATAGAGATGGGGAGGTCCCCGATGTTAGTGCGGGGAAAAGATTCTGTTCCCTTTCTGCTCTGCTACCGTCGGCAACATATGTCTGCATCAGACGTTCATGTTCGTCAACGGTTACATACATTATTTCAGAAACTTTTTGCTATCTTTTTCTTCGTGAAACTTCGTCAATCCCGTTTCGTTTTCGCACACAAGGACGTTACTGTTTCCTTCCCCAAAATTGTATGCTCTTCTGATCTTAGCAATGTAGATGTGAAATTTGAGTGAAGCTGGCTCTTATCGCAGATTCTGGTGTCTGTCGAACCGGAACGAATATTTTCCAACAAACTTCATCACCGGAGCATCGCAGATGAGCCCGTACGAAACTGAGCCAAATCGGCAACGAACGTCAAACTCGAATCGCTCTTAACAGCGGAATCCGCTTGAAACGCATGAACCGCGGTATCTGCTGCTGCTTGAGCCGCTGAAGAAAGACGCGAATCAGCCGGCTGCCGTGCGCTGAAGAGCGGCTTTAAAACGCTGCCTGCTGCGGTCTGGTTTGAACATATCAGTGATTACCCTTACGACAGAATCCGTCCCTGGCGCTGTCGATAGAGATGGGGAGGACCCCGATGTTAGTGTGGGGAAAAGATTCTGTTCCCTTTCTGCTCTGCTACCGTCGGCAACATATGTCTGCATCAGACGTTCATGTTCGTCAACGGTTACATACATTATTTCAGAAACTTTTTGCTATCTTTTTCTTCGTGAAACTTCCTCAATCCCGTTTCGTTTTCGCACACAAGGACGTTACTGTTTCCTTCCCCAAAATTGTATGCTCTTCTGATCTTAGCAATGTAGATGTGAAATTTGAGTGAAGCTGGCTCTTATCGCAGATTCTGGTGTCTGTCGAACCGGAACGAATATTTTCCAACAAACTTCATCACCGGAGCATCGCAGATGAGCCCGTACGAAACTGAGCCAAATCGGCAACGAACGTCAAACTCGAATCGCTCTTAACAGCGGAATCCGCTTGAAACGCATGAACCGCGGTATCTGCTGCTGCTTGAGCCGCTGAAGAAAGACGCGAATCAGCCGGCTGCCGTGCGCTGAAGAGCGGCTTTAAAACGCTGCCTGCTGCGGTCTGGTTTGAACATATCCGTGATTACCCTTACGACAGAATCCGTCCCTGGCGCTGTCGATAGAGATGGGGAGGACCCCGATGTTAGTGCGGGGAAAAGATTCTGTTCCCTTTCTGCTCTGCTACCGTCGGCAACATATGTCTGCATCAGACGTTCATGTTCGTCAACGGTTACATACATTATTTCAGAAACTTTTTGCTATCTTTTTCTTCGTGAAACTTCCTCAATCCCGTTTCGTTTTCGCACACAAGGACGTTACTGTTTCCTTCCCCAAAATTGTATGCTCTTCTGATCTTAGCAATGTAGATGTGAAATTTGAGTGAAGCTGGCTCTTATCGCAGATTCTGGTGTCTGTCGAACCGGAACGAATATTTTCCAACAAACTTCATCACCGGAGCATCGCAGATGAGCCCGTACGAAACTGAGCCAAATCGGCAACGAACGTCAAACTCGAATCGCTCTTAACAGCGGAATCCGCTTGAAACGCATGAACCGCGGTATCTGCTGCTGCTTGAGCCGCTGAAGAAAGACGCGAATCAGCCGGCTGCCGTGCGCTGAAGAGCGGCTTTAAAACGCTGCCTGCTGCGGTCTGGTTTGAACATATCAGTGATTACCCTTACGACAGAATCCGTCCCTGGCGCTGTCGATAGAGATGGGGAGGACCCCGATGTTAGTGTGGGGAAAAGATTCTGTTCCCTTTCTGCTCTGCTACCGTCGGCAACATATGTCTGCATCAGACGTTCATGTTCGTCAACGGTTACATACATTATTTCAGAAACTTTTTGCTATCTTTTTCTTCGTGAAACTTCCTCAATCCCGTTTCGTTTTCGCACACAAGGACGTTACTGTTTCCTTCCCCAAAATTGTATGCTCTTCTGATCTTAGCAATGTAGATGTGAAATTTGAGTGAAGCTGGCTCTTATCGCAGATTCTGGTGTCTGTCGAACCGGAACGAATATTTTCCAACAAACTTCATCACCGGAGCATCGCAGATGAGCCCGTACGAAACTGAGCCAAATCGGCAACGAACGTCAAACTCGAATCGCTCTTAACAGCGGAATCCGCTTGAAACGCATGAACCGCGGTATCTGCTGCTGCTTGAGCCGCTGAAGAAAGACGCGAATCAGCCGGCTGCCGTGCGCTGAAGAGCGGCTTTAAAACGCTGCCTGCTGCGGTCTGGTTTGAACATATCAGTGATTACCCTTACGACAGAATCCGTCCCTGGCGCGGTCGATAGAGATGGGGAGGACCCCGATGTTAGTGTGGGGAAAAGATTCTGTTCCCTTTCTGCTCTGCTACCGTCGGCAACATATGTCTGCATCAGACGTTCATGTTCGTCAACGGTTACATACATTATTTCAGAAACTTTTTGCTATCTTTTTCTTCGTGAAACTTCCTCAATCCCGTTTCGTTTTCGCACACAAGGACGTTACTGTTTCCTTCCCCAAAATTGTATGCTCTTCTGATCTTAGCAATGTAGATGTGAAATTTGAGTGAAGCTGGCTCTTATCGCAGATTCTGGTGTCTGTCGAACCGGAACGAATATTTTCCAACAAACTTCATCACCGGAGCATCGCAGATGAGCCCGTACGAAACTGAGCCAAATCGGCAACGAACGTCAAACTCGAATCGCTCTTAACAGCGGAATCCGCTTGAAACGCATGAACCGCGGTATCTGCTGCTGCTTGAGCCGCTGAAGAAAGACGCGAATCAGCCGGCTGCCGTGCGCTGAAGAGCGGCTTTAAAACGCTGCCTGCTGCGGTCTGGTTTGAACATATCAGTGATTACCCTTACGACAGAATCCGTCCCTGGCGCTGTCGATAGAGATGGGGAGGACCCCGATGTTAGTGTGGGGAAAAGATTCTGTTCCCTTTCTGCTCTGCTACCGTCGGCAACATATGTCTGCATCAGACGTTCATGTTCGTCAACGGTTACATACATTATTTCAGAAACTTTTTGCTATCTTTTTCTTCGTGAAACTTCCTCAATCCCGTTTCGTTTTCGCACACAAGGACGTTACTGTTTCCTTCCCCAAAATTGTATGCTCTTCTGATCTTAGCAATGTAGATGTGAAATTTGAGTGAAGCTGGCTCTTATCGCAGATTCTGGTGTCTGTCGAACCGGAACGAATATTTTCCAACAAACTTCATCACCGGAGCATCGCAGATGAGCCCGTACGAAACTGAGCCAAATCGGCAACGAACGTCAAACTCGAATCGCTCTTAACAGCGGAATCCGCTTGAAACGCATGAACCGCGGTATCTGCTGCTGCTTGAGCCGCTGAAGAAAGACGCGAATCAGCCGGCTGCCGTGCGCTGAAGAGCGGCTTTAAAACGCTGCCTGCTGCGGTCTGGTTTGAACATATCAGTGATTACCCTTACGACAGAATCCGTCCCTGGCGCTGTCGATAGAGATGGGGAGGTCCCCGATGTTAGTGTGGGGAAAAGATTCTGTTCCCTTTCTGCTCTGCTACCGTCGGCAACATATGTCTGCATCAGACGTTCATGTTCGTCAACGGTTACATACATTATTTCAGAAACTTTTTGCTATCTTTTTCTTCGTGAAACTTCCTCAATCCCGTTTCGTTTTCGCACACAAGGACGTTACTGTTTCCTTCCCCAAAATTGTATGCTCTTCTGATCTTAGCAATGTAGATGTGAAATTTGAGTGAAGCTGGCTCTTATCGCAGATTCTGGTGTCTGTCGAACCGGAACGAATATTTTCCAACAAACTTCATCACCGGAGCATCGCAGATGAGCCCGTACGAAACTGAGCCAAATCGGCAACGAACGTCAAACTCGAATCGCTCTTAACAGCGGAATCCGCTTGAAACGCATGAACCGCGGTATCTGCTGCTGCTTGAGCCGCTGAAGAAAGACGCGAATCCGCCGGCTGCCGTGCGCTGAAGAGCGGCTTTAAAACGCTGCCTGCTGCGGTCTGGTTTGAACATATCAGTGATTACCCTTACGACAGAATCCGTCCCTGGCGCTGTCGATAGAGATGGGGAGGACCCCGATGTTAGTGTGGGGAAAAGATTCTGTTCCCTTTCTGCTCTGCTACCGTCGGCAACATATGTCTGCATCAGACGTTCATGTTCGTCAACGGTTACATACATTATTTCAGAAACTTTTTGCTATCTTTTTCTTCGTGAAACTTCCTCAATCCCGTTTCGTTTTCGCACACAAGGACGTTACTGTTTCCTTCCCCAAAATTGTATGCTCTTCTGATCTTAGCAATGTAGATGTGAAATTTGAGTGAAGCTGGCTCTTATCGCAGATTCTGGTGTCTGTCGAACCGGAACGAATATTTTCCAACAAACTTCATCACCGGAGCATCGCAGATGAGCCCGTACGAAACTGAGCCAAATCGGCAACGAACGTCAAACTCGAATCGCTCTTAACAGCGGAATCCGCTTGAAACGCATGAACCGCGGTATCTGCTGCTGCTTGAGCCGCTGAAGAAAGACGCGAATCAGCCGGCTGCCGTGCGCTGAAGAGCGGCTTTAAAACGCTGCCTGCTGCGGTCTGGTTTGAACATATCAGTGATTACCCTTACGACAGAATCCGTCCCTGGCGCTGTCGATAGAGATGGGGAGGACCCCGATGTTAGTGTGGGGAAAAGATTCTGTTCCCTTTCTGCTCTGCTACCGTCGGCAACATATGTCTGCATCAGACGTTCATGTTCGTCAACGGTTACATACATTATTTCAGAAACTTTTTGCTATCTTTTTCTTCGTGAAACTTCGTCAATCCCGTTTCGTTTTCGCACACAAGGACGTTACTGTTTCCTTCCCCAAAATTGTGTGCTCTTCTGATCTTAGCAATGTAGATGTGAAATTTGAGTGAAGCTGGCTCTTATCGCAGATTCTGGTGTCTGTCGAACCGGAACGAATATTTTCCAACAAACTTCATCACCGGAGCATCGCAGATGAGCCCGTACGAAACTGAGCCAAATCGGCAACGAACGTCAAACTCGAATCGCTCTTAACAGCGGAATCCGCTTGAAACGCATGAACCGCGGTATCTGCTGCTGCTTGAGCCGCTGAAGAAAGACGCGAATCAGCCGGCTGCCGTGCGCTGAAGAGCGGCTTTAAAACGCTGCCTGCTGCGGTCTGGTTTGAACATATCCGTGATTACCCTTACGACAGAATCCGTCCCTGGCGCTGTCGATAGAGATGGGGAGGTCCCCGATGTTAGTGTGGGGAAAAGATTCTGTTCCCTTTCTGCTCTGCTACCGTCGGCAACATATGTCTGCATCAGACGTTCATGTTCGTCAACGGTTACATACATTATTTCAGAAACTTTTTGCTATCTTTTTCTTCGTGAAACTTCGTCAATCCCGTTTCGTTTTCGCACACAAGGACGTTACTGTTTCCTTCCCCAAAATTGTATGCTCTTCTGATCTTAGCAATGTAGATGTGAAATTTGAGTGAAGCTGGCTCTTATCGCAGATTCTGGTGTCTGTCGAACCGGAACGAATATTTTCCAACAAACTTCATCACCGGAGCATCGCAGATGAGCCCGTACGAAACTGAGCCAAATCGGCAACGAACGTCAAACTCGAATCGCTCTTAACAGCGGAATCCGCTTGAAACGCATGAACCGCGGTATCTGCTGCTGCTTGAGCCGCTGAAGAAAGACGCGAATCAGCCGGCTGCCGTGCGCTGAAGAGCGGCTTTAAAACGCTGCCTGCTGCGGTCTGGTTTGAACATATCAGTGATTACCCTTACGACAGAATCCGTCCCTGGCGCTGTCGATAGAGATGGGGAGGACCCCGATGTTAGTGTGGGGAAAAGATTCTGTTCCCTTTCTGCTCTGCTACCGTCGGCAACATATGTCTGCATCAGACGTTCATGTTCGTCAACGGTTACATACATTATTTCAGAAACTTTTTGCTATCTTTTTCTTCGTGAAACTTCCTCAATCCCGTTTCGTTTTCGCACACAAGGACGTTACTGTTTCCTTCCCCAAAATTGTATGCTCTTCTGATCTTAGCAATGTAGATGTGAAATTTGAGTGAAGCTGGCTCTTATCGCAGATTCTGGTGTCTGTCGAACCGGAACGAATATTTTCCAACAAACTTCATCACCGGAGCATCGCAGATGAGCCCGTACGAAACTGAGCCAAATCGGCAACGAACGTCAAACTCGAATCGCTCTTAACAGCGGAATCCGCTTGAAACGCATGAACCGCGGTATCTGCTGCTGCTTGAGCCGCTGAAGAAAGACGCGAATCAGCCGGCTGCCGTGCGCTGAAGAGCGGCTTTAAAACGCTGCCTGCTGCGGTCTGGTTTGAACATATCAGTGATTACCCTTACGACAGAATCCGTCCCTGGCGCGGTCGATAGAGATGGGGAGGACCCCGATGTTAGTGTGGGGAAAAGATTCTGTTCCCTTTCTGCTCTGCTACCGTCGGCAACATATGTCTGCATCAGACGTTCATGTTCGTCAACGGTTACATACATTATTTCAGAAACTTTTTGCTATCTTTTTCTTCGTGAAACTTCGTCAATCCCGTTTCGTTTTCGCACACAAGGACGTTACTGTTTCCTTCCCCAAAATTGTATGCTCTTCTGATCTTAGCAATGTAGATGTGAAATTTGAGTGAAGCTGGCTCTTATCGCAGATTCTGGTGTCTGTCGAACCGGAACGAATATTTTCCAACAAACTTCATCACCGGAGCATCGCAGATGAGCCCGTACGAAACTGAGCCAAATCGGCAACGAACGTCAAACTCGAATCGCTCTTAACAGCGGAATCCGCTTGAAACGCATGAACCGCGGTATCTGCTGCTGCTTGAGCCGCTGAAGAAAGACGCGAATCAGCCGGCTGCCGTGCGCTGAAGAGCGGCTTTAAAACGCTGCCTGCTGCGGTCTGGTTTGAACATATCAGTGATTACCCTTACGACAGAATCCGTCCCTGGCGCTGTCGATAGAGATGGGGAGGACCCCGATGTTAGTGTGGGGAAAAGATTCTGTTCCCTTTCTGCTCTGCTACCGTCGGCAACATATGTCTGCATCAGACGTTCATGTTCGTCAACGGTTACATACATTATTTCAGAAACTTTTTGCTATCTTTTTCTTCGTGAAACTTCCTCAATCCCGTTTCGTTTTCGCACACAAGGACGTTACTGTTTCCTTCCCCAAAATTGTATGCTCTTCTGATCTTAGCAATGTAGATGTGAAATTTGAGTGAAGCTGGCTCTTATCGCAGATTCTGGTGTCTGTCGAACCGGAACGAATATTTTCCAACAAACTTCATCACCGGAGCATCGCAGATGAGCCCGTACGAAACTGAGCCAAATCGGCAACGAACGTCAAACTCGAATCGCTCTTAACAGCGGAATCCGCTTGAAACGCATGAACCGCGGTATCTGCTGCTGCTTGAGCCGCTGAAGAAAGACGCGAATCAGCCGGCTGCCGTGCGCTGAAGAGCGGCTTTAAAACGCTGCCTGCTGCGGTCTGGTTTGAACATATCAGTGATTACCCTTACGACAGAATCCGTCCCTGGCGCTGTCGATAGAGATGGGGAGGTCCCCGATGTTAGTGTGGGGAAAAGATTCTGTTCCCTTTCTGCTCTGCTACCGTCGGCAACATATGTCTGCATCAGACGTTCATGTTCGTCAACGGTTACATACATTATTTCAGAAACTTTTTGCTATCTTTTTCTTCGTGAAACTTCCTCAATCCCGTTTCGTTTTCGCACACAAGGACGTTACTGTTTCCTTCCCCAAAATTGTATGCTCTTCTGATCTTAGCAATGTAGATGTGAAATTTGAGTGAAGCTGGCTCTTATCGCAGATTCTGGTGTCTGTCGAACCGGAACGAATATTTTCCAACAAACTTCATCACCGGAGCATCGCAGATGAGCCCGTACGAAACTGAGCCAAATCGGCAACGAACGTCAAACTCGAATCGCTCTTAACAGCGGAATCCGCTTGAAACGCATGAACCGCGGTATCTGCTGCTGCTTGAGCCGCTGAAGAAAGACGCGAATCCGCCGGCTGCCGTGCGCTGAAGAGCGGCTTTAAAACGCTGCCTGCTGCGGTCTGGTTTGAACATATCAGTGATTACCCTTACGACAGAATCCGTCCCTGGCGCTGTCGATAGAGATGGGGAGGACCCCGATGTTAGTGTGGGGAAAAGATTCTGTTCCCTTTCTGCTCTGCTACCGTCGGCAACATATGTCTGCATCAGACGTTCATGTTCGTCAACGGTTACATACATTATTTCAGAAACTTTTTGCTATCTTTTTCTTCGTGAAACTTCCTCAATCCCGTTTCGTTTTCGCACACAAGGACGTTACTGTTTCCTTCCCCAAAATTGTATGCTCTTCTGATCTTAGCAATGTAGATGTGAAATTTGAGTGAAGCTGGCTCTTATCGCAGATTCTGGTGTCTGTCGAACCGGAACGAATATTTTCCAACAAACTTCATCACCGGAGCATCGCAGATGAGCCCGTACGAAACTGAGCCAAATCGGCAACGAACGTCAAACTCGAATCGCTCTTAACAGCGGAATCCGCTTGAAACGCATGAACCGCGGTATCTGCTGCTGCTTGAGCCGCTGAAGAAAGACGCGAATCAGCCGGCTGCCGTGCGCTGAAGAGCGGCTTTAAAACGCTGCCTGCTGCGGTCTGGTTTGAACATATCAGTGATTACCCTTACGACAGAATCCGTCCCTGGCGCTGTCGATAGAGATGGGGAGGACCCCGATGTTAGTGTGGGGAAAAGATTCTGTTCCCTTTCTGCTCTGCTACCGTCGGCAACATATGTCTGCATCAGACGTTCATGTTCGTCAACGGTTACATACATTATTTCAGAAACTTTTTGCTATCTTTTTCTTCGTGAAACTTCGTCAATCCCGTTTCGTTTTCGCACACAAGGACGTTACTGTTTCCTTCCCCAAAATTGTGTGCTCTTCTGATCTTAGCAATGTAGATGTGAAATTTGAGTGAAGCTGGCTCTTATCGCAGATTCTGGTGTCTGTCGAACCGGAACGAATATTTTCCAACAAACTTCATCACCGGAGCATCGCAGATGAGCCCGTACGAAACTGAGCCAAATCGGCAACGAACGTCAAACTCGAATCGCTCTTAACAGCGGAATCCGCTTGAAACGCATGAACCGCGGTATCTGCTGCTGCTTGAGCCGCTGAAGAAAGACGCGAATCAGCCGGCTGCCGTGCGCTGAAGAGCGGCTTTAAAACGCTGCCTGCTGCGGTCTGGTTTGAACATATCAGTGATTACCCTTACGACAGAATCCGTCCCTGGCGCTGTCGATAGAGATGGGGAGGTCCCCGATGTTAGTGTGGGGAAAAGATTCTGTTCCCTTTCTGCTCTGCTACCGTCGGCAACATATGTCTGCATCAGACGTTCATGTTCGTCAACGGTTACATACATTATTTCAGAAACTTTTTGCTATCTTTTTCTTCGTGAAACTTCGTCAATCCCGTTTCGTTTTCGCACACAAGGACGTTACTGTTTCCTTCCCCAAAATTGTATGCTCTTCTGATCTTAGCAATGTAGATGTGAAATTTGAGTGAAGCTGGCTCTTATCGCAGATTCTGGTGTCTGTCGAACCGGAACGAATATTTTCCAACAAACTTCATCACCGGAGCATCGCAGATGAGCCCGTACGAAACTGAGCCAAATCGGCAACGAACGTCAAACTCGAATCGCTCTTAACAGCGGAATCCGCTTGAAACGCATGAACCGCGGTATCTGCTGCTGCTTGAGCCGCTGAAGAAAGACGCGAATCAGCCGGCTGCCGTGCGCTGAAGAGCGGCTTTAAAACGCTGCCTGCTGCGGTCTGGTTTGAACATATCAGTGATTACCCTTACGACAGAATCCGTCCCTGGCGCTGTCGATAGAGATGGGGAGGTCCCCGATGTTAGTGCGGGGAAAAGATTCTGTTCCCTTTCTGCTCTGCTACCGTCGGCAACATATGTCTGCATCAGACGTTCATGTTCGTCAACGGTTACATACATTATTTCAGAAACTTTTTGCTATCTTTTTCTTCGTGAAACTTCGTCAATCCCGTTTCGTTTTCGCACACAAGGACGTTACTGTTTCCTTCCCCAAAATTGTATGCTCTTCTGATCTTAGCAATGTAGATGTGAAATTTGAGTGAAGCTGGCTCTTATCGCAGATTCTGGTGTCTGTCGAACCGGAACGAATATTTTCCAACAAACTTCATCACCGGAGCATCGCAGATGAGCCCGTACGAAACTGAGCCAAATCGGCAACGAACGTCAAACTCGAATCGCTCTTAACAGCGGAATCCGCTTGAAACGCATGAACCGCGGTATCTGCTGCTGCTTGAGCCGCTGAAGAAAGACGCGAATCAGCCGGCTGCCGTGCGCTGAAGAGCGGCTTTAAAACGCTGCCTGCTGCGGTCTGGTTTGAACATATCAGTGATTACCCTTACGACAGAATCCGTCCCTGGCGCTGTCGATAGAGATGGGGAGGACCCCGATGTTAGTGTGGGGAAAAGATTCTGTTCCCTTTCTGCTCTGCTACCGTCGGCAACATATGTCTGCATCAGACGTTCATGTTCGTCAACGATTACATACATTATTTCAGAAACTTTTTGCTATCTTTTTCTTCGTGAAACTTCGTCAATCCCGTTTCGTTTTCGCACACAAGGACGTTACTGTTTCCTTCCCCAAAATTGTATGCTCTTCTGATCTTAGCAATGTAGATGTGAAATTTGAGTGAAGCTGGCTCTTATCGCAGATTCTGGTGTCTGTCGAACCGGAACGAATATTTTCCAACAAACTTCATCACCGGAGCATCGCAGATGAGCCCGTACGAAACTGAGCCAAATCGGCAACGAACGTCAAACTCGAATCGCTCTTAACAGCGGAATCCGCTTGAAACGCATGAACCGCGGTATCTGCTGCTGCTTGAGCCGCTGAAGAAAGACGCGAATCAGCCGGCTGCCGTGCGCTGAAGAGCGGCTTTAAAACGCTGCCTGCTGCGGTCTGGTTTGAACATATCAGTGATTACCCTTACGACAGAATCCGTCCCTGGCGCTGTCGATAGAGATGGGGAGGACCCCGATGTTAGTGTGGGGAAAAGATTCTGTTCCCTTTCTGCTCTGCTACCGTCGGCAACATATGTCTGCATCAGACGTTCATGTTCGTCAACGGTTACATACATTATTTCAGAAACTTTTTGCTATCTTTTTCTTCGTGAAACTTCCTCAATCCCGTTTCGTTTTCGCACACAAGGACGTTACTGTTTCCTTCCCCAAAATTGTATGCTCTTCTGATCTTAGCAATGTAGATGTGAAATTTGAGTGAAGCTGGCTCTTATCGCAGATTCTGGTGTCTGTCGAACCGGAACGAATATTTTCCAACAAACTTCATCACCGGAGCATCGCAGATGAGCCCGTACGAAACTGAGCCAAATCGGCAACGAACGTCAAACTCGAATCGCTCTTAACAGCGGAATCCGCTTGAAACGCATGAACCGCGGTATCTGCTGCTGCTTGAGCCGCTGAAGAAAGACGCGAATCAGCCGGCTGCCGTGCGCTGAAGAGCGGCTTTAAAACGCTGCCTGCTGCGGTCTGGTTTGAACATATCAGTGATTACCCTTACGACAGAATCCGTCCCTGGCGCTGTCGATAGAGATGGGGAGGTCCCCGATGTTAGTGTGGGGAAAAGATTCTGTTCCCTTTCTGCTCTGCTACCGTCGGCAACATATGTCTGCATCAGACGTTCATGTTCGTCAACGGTTACATACATTATTTCAGAAACTTTTTGCTATCTTTTTCTTCGTGAAACTTCCTCAATCCCGTTTCGTTTTCGCACACAAGGACGTTACTGTTTCCTTCCCCAAAATTGTATGCTCTTCTGATCTTAGCAATGTAGATGTGAAATTTGAGTGAAGCTGGCTCTTATCGCAGATTCTGGTGTCTGTCGAACCGGAACGAATATTTTCCAACAAACTTCATCACCGGAGCATCGCAGATGAGCCCGTACGAAACTGAGCCAAATCGGCAACGAACGTCAAACTCGAATCGCTCTTAACAGCGGAATCCGCTTGAAACGCATGAACCGCGGTATCTGCTGCTGCTTGAGCCGCTGAAGAAAGACGCGAATCCGCCGGCTGCCGTGCGCTGAAGAGCGGCTTTAAAACGCTGCCTGCTGCGGTCTGGTTTGAACATATCAGTGATTACCCTTACGACAGAATCCGTCCCTGGCGCTGTCGATAGAGATGGGGAGGACCCCGATGTTAGTGTGGGGAAAAGATTCTGTTCCCTTTCTGCTCTGCTACCGTCGGCAACATATGTCTGCATCAGACGTTCATGTTCGTCAACGGTTACATACATTATTTCAGAAACTTTTTGCTATCTTTTTCTTCGTGAAACTTCCTCAATCCCGTTTCGTTTTCGCACACAAGGACGTTACTGTTTCCTTCCCCAAAATTGTATGCTCTTCTGATCTTAGCAATGTAGATGTGAAATTTGAGTGAAGCTGGCTCTTATCGCAGATTCTGGTGTCTGTCGAACCGGAACGAATATTTTCCAACAAACTTCATCACCGGAGCATCGCAGATGAGCCCGTACGAAACTGAGCCAAATCGGCAACGAACGTCAAACTCGAATCGCTCTTAACAGCGGAATCCGCTTGAAACGCATGAACCGCGGTATCTGCTGCTGCTTGAGCCGCTGAAGAAAGACGCGAATCAGCCGGCTGCCGTGCGCTGAAGAGCGGCTTTAAAACGCTGCCTGCTGCGGTCTGGTTTGAACATATCAGTGATTACCCTTACGACAGAATCCGTCCCTGGCGCTGTCGATAGAGATGGGGAGGACCCCGATGTTAGTGTGGGGAAAAGATTCTGTTCCCTTTCTGCTCTGCTACCGTCGGCAACATATGTCTGCATCAGACGTTCATGTTCGTCAACGGTTACATACATTATTTCAGAAACTTTTTGCTATCTTTTTCTTCGTGAAACTTCGTCAATCCCGTTTCGTTTTCGCACACAAGGACGTTACTGTTTCCTTCCCCAAAATTGTGTGCTCTTCTGATCTTAGCAATGTAGATGTGAAATTTGAGTGAAGCTGGCTCTTATCGCAGATTCTGGTGTCTGTCGAACCGGAACGAATATTTTCCAACAAACTTCATCACCGGAGCATCGCAGATGAGCCCGTACGAAACTGAGCCAAATCGGCAACGAACGTCAAACTCGAATCGCTCTTAACAGCGGAATCCGCTTGAAACGCATGAACCGCGGTATCTGCTGCTGCTTGAGCCGCTGAAGAAAGACGCGAATCAGCCGGCTGCCGTGCGCTGAAGAGCGGCTTTAAAACGCTGCCTGCTGCGGTCTGGTTTGAACATATCAGTGATTACCCTTACGACAGAATCCGTCCCTGGCGCTGTCGATAGAGATGGGGAGGTCCCCGATGTTAGTGTGGGGAAAAGATTCTGTTCCCTTTCTGCTCTGCTACCGTCGGCAACATATGTCTGCATCAGACGTTCATGTTCGTCAACGGTTACATACATTATTTCAGAAACTTTTTGCTATCTTTTTCTTCGTGAAACTTCGTCAATCCCGTTTCGTTTTCGCACACAAGGACGTTACTGTTTCCTTCCCCAAAATTGTATGCTCTTCTGATCTTAGCAATGTAGATGTGAAATTTGAGTGAAGCTGGCTCTTATCGCAGATTCTGGTGTCTGTCGAACCGGAACGAATATTTTCCAACAAACTTCATCACCGGAGCATCGCAGATGAGCCCGTACGAAACTGAGCCAAATCGGCAACGAACGTCAAACTCGAATCGCTCTTAACAGCGGAATCCGCTTGAAACACATGAACCGCGGTATCTGCTGCTGCTTGAGCCGCTGAAGAAAGACGCGAATCAGCCGGCTGCCGTGCGCTGAAGAGCGGCTTTAAAACGCTGCCTGCTGCGGTCTGGTTTGAACATATCAGTGATTACCCTTACGACAGAATCCGTCCCTGGCGCTGTCGATAGAGATGGGGAGGACCCCGATGTTAGTGTGGGGAAAAGATTCTGTTCCCTTTCTGCTCTGCTACCGTCGGCAACATATGTCTGCATCAGACGTTCATGTTCGTCAACGATTACATACATTATTTCAGAAACTTTTTGCTATCTTTTTCTTCGTGAAACTTCGTCAATCCCGTTTCGTTTTCGCACACAAGGACGTTACTGTTTCCTTCCCCAAAATTGTATGCTCTTCTGATCTTAGCAATGTAGATGTGAAATTTGAGTGAAGCTGGCTCTTATCGCAGATTCTGGTGTCTGTCGAACCGGAACGAATATTTTCCAACAAACTTCATCACCGGAGCATCGCAGATGAGCCCGTACGAAACTGAGCCAAATCGGCAACGAACGTCAAACTCGAATCGCTCTTAACAGCGGAATCCGCTTGAAACGCATGAACCGCGGTATCTGCTGCTGCTTGAGCCGCTGAAGAAAGACGCGAATCAGCCGGCTGCCGTGCGCTGAAGAGCGGCTTTAAAACGCTGCCTGCTGCGGTCTGGTTTGAACATATCAGTGATTACCCTTACGACAGAATCCGTCCCTGGCGCTGTCGATAGAGATGGGGAGGACCCCGATGTTAGTGTGGGGAAAAGATTCTGTTCCCTTTCTGCTCTGCTACCGTCGGCAACATATGTCTGCATCAGACGTTCATGTTCGTCAACGGTTACATACATTATTTCAGAAACTTTTTGCTATCTTTTTCTTCGTGAAACTTCCTCAATCCCGTTTCGTTTTCGCACACAAGGACGTTACTGTTTCCTTCCCCAAAATTGTATGCTCTTCTGATCTTAGCAATGTAGATGTGAAATTTGAGTGAAGCTGGCTCTTATCGCAGATTCTGGTGTCTGTCGAACCGGAACGAATATTTTCCAACAAACTTCATCACCGGAGCATCGCAGATGAGCCCGTACGAAACTGAGCCAAATCGGCAACGAACGTCAAACTCGAATCGCTCTTAACAGCGGAATCCGCTTGAAACGCATGAACCGCGGTATCTGCTGCTGCTTGAGCCGCTGAAGAAAGACGCGAATCAGCCGGCTGCCGTGCGCTGAAGAGCGGCTTTAAAACGCTGCCTGCTGCGGTCTGGTTTGAACATATCAGTGATTACCCTTACGACAGAATCCGTCCCTGGCGCTGTCGATAGAGATGGGGAGGACCCCGATGTTAGTGTGGGGAAAAGATTCTGTTCCCTTTCTGCTCTGCTACCGTCGGCAACATATGTCTGCATCAGACGTTCATGTTCGTCAACGGTTACATACATTATTTCAGAAACTTTTTGCTATCTTTTTCTTCGTGAAACTTCGTCAATCCCGTTTCGTTTTCGCACACAAGGACGTTACTGTTTCCTTCCCCAAAATTGTGTGCTCTTCTGATCTTAGCAATGTAGATGTGAAATTTGAGTGAAGCTGGCTCTTATCGCAGATTCTGGTGTCTGTCGAACCGGAACGAATATTTTCCAACAAACTTCATCACCGGAGCATCGCAGATGAGCCCGTACGAAACTGAGCCAAATCGGCAACGAACGTCAAACTCGAATCGCTCTTAACAGCGGAATCCGCTTGAAACGCATGAACCGCGGTATCTGCTGCTGCTTGAGCCGCTGAAGAAAGACGCGAATCAGCCGGCTGCCGTGCGCTGAAGAGCGGCTTTAAAACGCTGCCTGCTGCGGTCTGGTTTGAACATATCCGTGATTACCCTTACGACAGAATCCGTCCCTGGCGCTGTCGATAGAGATGGGGAGGACCCCGATGTTAGTGTGGGGAAAAGATTCTGTTCCCTTTCTGCTCTGCTACCGTCGGCAACATATGTCTGCATCAGACGTTCATGTTCGTCAACGGTTACATACATTATTTCAGAAACTTTTTGCTATCTTTTTCTTCGTGAAACTTCGTCAATCCCGTTTCGTTTTCGCACACAAGGACGTTACTGTTTCCTTCCCCAAAATTGTATGCTCTTCTGATCTTAGCAATGTAGATGTGAAATTTGAGTGAAGCTGGCTCTTATCGCAGATTCTGGTGTCTGTCGAACCGGAACGAATATTTTCCAACAAACTTCATCACCGGAGCATCGCAGATGAGCCCGTACGAAACTGAGCCAAATCGGCAACGAACGTCAAACTCGAATCGCTCTTAACAGCGGAATCCGCTTGAAACGCATGAACCGCGGTATCTGCTGCTGCTTGAGCCGCTGAAGAAAGACGCGAATCAGCCGGCTGCCGTGCGCTGAAGAGCGGCTTTAAAACGCTGCCTGCTGCGGTCTGGTTTGAACATATCAGTGATTACCCTTACGACAGAATCCGTCCCTGGCGCGGTCGATAGAGATGGGGAGGACCCCGATGTTAGTGTGGGGAAAAGATTCTGTTCCCTTTCTGCTCTGCTACCGTCGGCAACATATGTCTGCATCAGACGTTCATGTTCGTCAACGGTTACATACATTATTTCAGAAACTTTTTGCTATCTTTTTCTTCGTTAAACTTCCTCAATCCCGTTTCGTTTTCGCACACAAGGACGTTACTGTTTCCTTCCCCAAAATTGTATGCTCTTCTGATCTTAGCAATGTAGATGTGAAATTTGAGTGAAGCTGGCTCTTATCGCAGATTCTGGTGTCTGTCGAACCGGAACGAATATTTTCCAACAAACTTCATCACCGGAGCATCGCAGATGAGCCCGTACGAAACTGAGCCAAATCGGCAACGAACGTCAAACTCGAATCGCTCTTAACAGCGGAATCCGCTTGAAACGCATGAACCGCGGTATCTGCTGCTGCTTGAGCCGCTGAAGAAAGACGCGAATCAGCCGGCTGCCGTGCGCTGAAGAGCGGCTTTAAAACGCTGCCTGCTGCGGTCTGGTTTGAACATATCAGTGATTACCCTTACGACAGAATCCGTCCCTGGCGCTGTCGATAGAGATGGGGAGGACCCCGATGTTAGTGCGGGGAAAAGATTCTGTTCCCTTTCTGCTCTGCTACCGTCGGCAACATATGTCTGCATCAGACGTTCATGTTCGTCAACGGTTACATACATTATTTCAGAAACTTTTTGCTATCTTTTTCTTCGTGAAACTTCCTCAATCCCGTTTCGTTTTCGCACACAAGGACGTTACTGTTTCCTTCCCCAAAATTGTATGCTCTTCTGATCTTAGCAATGTAGATGTGAAATTTGAGTGAAGCTGGCTCTTATCGCAGATTCTGGTGTCTGTCGAACCGGAACGAATATTTTCCAACAAACTTCATCACCGGAGCATCGCAGATGAGCCCGTACGAAACTGAGCCAAATCGGCAACGAACGTCAAACTCGAATCGCTCTTAACAGCGGAATCTGCTTGAAACGCATGAACCGCGGTATCTGCTGCTGCTTGAGCCGCTGAAGAAAGACGCGAATCAGCCGGCTGCCGTGCGCTGAAGAGCGGCTTTAAAACGCTGCCTGCTGCGGTCTGGTTTGAACATATCAGTGATTACCCTTACGACAGAATCCGTCCCTGGCGCTGTCGATAGAGATGGGGAGGTCCCCGATGTTAGTGCGGGGAAAAGATTCTGTTCCCTTTCTGCTCTGCTACCGTCGGCAACATATGTCTGCATCAGACGTTCATGTTCGTCAACGGTTACATACATTATTTCAGAAACTTTTTGCTATCTTTTTCTTCGTGAAACTTCGTCAATCCCGTTTCGTTTTCGCACACAAGGACGTTACTGTTTCCTTCCCCAAAATTGTATGCTCTTCTGATCTTAGCAATGTAGATGTGAAATTTGAGTGAAGCTGGCTCTTATCGCAGATTCTGGTGTCTGTCGAACCGGAACGAATATTTTCCAACAAACTTCATCACCGGAGCATCGCAGATGAGCCCGTACGAAACTGAGCCAAATCGGCAACGAACGTCAAACTCGAATCGCTCTTAACAGCGGAATCCGCTTGAAACGCATGAACCGCGGTATCTGCTGCTGCTTGAGCCGCTGAAGAAAGACGCGAATCAGCCGGCTGCCGTGCGCTGAAGAGCGGCTTTAAAACGCTGCCTGCTGCGGTCTGGTTTGAACATATCAGTGATTACCCTTACGACAGAATCCGTCCCTGGCGTTGTCGATAGAGATGGGGAGGACCCCGATGTTAGTGCGGGGAAAAGATTCTGTTCCCTTTCTGCTCTGCTACCGTCGGCAACATATGTCTGCATCAGACGTTCATGTTCGTCAACGGTTACATACATTATTTCAGAAACTTTTTGCTATCTTTTTCTTCGTGAAACTTCCTCAATCCCGTTTCGTTTTCGCACACAAGGACGTTACTGTTTCCTTCCCCAAAATTGTATGCTCTTCTGATCTTAGCAATGTAGATGTGAAATTTGAGTGAAGCTGGCTCTTATCGCAGATTCTGGTGTCTGTCGAACCGGAACGAATATTTTCCAACAAACTTCATCACCGGAGCATCGCAGATGAGCCCGTACGAAACTGAGCCAAATCGGCAACGAACGTCAAACTCGAATCGCTCTTAACAGCGGAATCCGCTTGAAACGCATGAACCGCGGTATCTGCTGCTGCTTGAGCCGCTGAAGAAAGACGCGAATCAGCCGGCTGCCGTGCGCTGAAGAGCGGCTTTAAAACGCTGCCTGCTGCGGTCTGGTTTGAACATATCAGTGATTACCCTTACGACAGAATCCGTCCCTGGCGCTGTCGATAGAGATGGGGAGGTCCCCGATGTTAGTGCGGGGAAAAGATTCTGTTCCCTTTCTGCTCTGCTACCGTCGGCAACATATGTCTGCATCAGACGTTCATGTTCGTCAACGGTTACATACATTATTTCAGAAACTTTTTGCTATCTTTTTCTTCGTGAAACTTCGTCAATCCCGTTTCGTTTTCGCACACAAGGACGTTACTGTTTCCTTCCCCAAAATTGTATGCTCTTCTGATCTTAGCAATGTAGATGTGAAATTTGAGTGAAGCTGGCTCTTATCGCAGATTCTGGTGTCTGTCGAAACGGAACGAATATTTTCCAACAAACTTCATCACCGGAGCATCGCAGATGAGCCCGTACGAAACTGAGCCAAATCGGCAACGAACGTCAAACTCGAATCGCTCTTAACAGCGGAATCCGCTTGAAACGCATGAACCGCGGTATCTGCTGCTGCTTGAGCCGCTGAAGAAAGACGCGAATCAGCCGGCTGCCGTGCGCTGAAGAGCGGCTTTAAAACGCTGCCTGCTGCGGTCTGGTTTGAACATATCAGTGATTACCCTTACGACAGAATCCGTCCCTGGCGCTGTCGATAGAGATGGGGAGGTCCCCGATGTTAGTGCGGGGAAAAGATTCTGTTCCCTTTCTGCTCTGCTACCGTCGGCAACATATGTCTGCATCAGACGTTCATGTTCGTCAACGGTTACATACATTATTTCAGAAACTTTTTGCTATCTTTTTCTTCGTGAAACTTCGTCAATCCCGTTTCGTTTTCGCACACAAGGACGTTACTGTTTCCTTCCCCAAAATTGTATGCTCTTCTCATCTTAGCAATGTAGATGTGAAATTTGAGTGAAGCTGGCTCTTATCGCAGATTCTGGTGTCTGTCGAACCGGAACGAATATTTTCCAACAAACTTCATCACCGGAGCATCGCAGATGAGCCCGTACGAAACTGAGCCAAATCGGCAACGAACGTCAAACTCGAATCGCTCTTAACAGCGGAATCCGCTTGAAACGCATGAACCGCGGTATCTGCTGCTGCTTGAGCCGCTGAAGAAAGACGCGAATCAGCCGGCTGCCGTGCGCTGAAGAGCGGCTTTAAAACGCTGCCTGCTGCGGTCTGGTTTGAACATATCAGTGATTACCCTTACGACAGAATCCGTCCCTGGCGCTGTCGATAGAGATGGGGAGGACCCCGATGTTAGTGTGGGGAAAAGATTCTGTTCCCTTTCTGCTCTGCTACCGTCGGCAACATATGTCTGCATCAGACGTTCATGTTCGTCAACGGTTACATACATTATTTCAGAAACTTTTTGCTATCTTTTTCTTCGTGAAACTTCCTCAATCCCGTTTCGTTTTCGCACACAAGGACGTTACTGTTTCCTTCCCCAAAATTGTATGCTCTTCTGATCTTAGCAATGTAGATGTGAAATTTGAGTGAAGCTGGCTCTTATCGCAGATTCTGGTGTCTGTCGAACCGGAACGAATATTTTCCAACAAACTTCATCACCGGAGCATCGCAGATGAGCCCGTACGAAACTGAGCCAAATCGGCAACGAACGTCAAACTCGAATCGCTCTTAACAGCGGAATCCGCTTGAAACGCATGAACCGCGGTATCTGCTGCTGCTTGAGCCGCTGAAGAAAGACGCGAATCAGCCGGCTGCCGTGCGCTGAAGAGCGGCTTTAAAACGCTGCCTGCTGCGGTCTGGTTTGAACATATCAGTGATTACCCTTACGACAGAATCCGTCCCTGGCGCTGTCGATAGAGATGGGGAGGACCCCGATGTTAGTGCGGGGAAAAGATTCTGTTCCCTTTCTGCTCTGCTACCGTCGGCAACATATGTCTGCATCAGACGTTCATGTTCGTCAACGGTTACATACATTATTTCAGAAACTTTTTGCTATCTTTTTCTTCGTGAAACTTCCTCAATCCCGTTTCGTTTTCGCACACAAGGACGTTACTGTTTCCTTCCCCAAAATTGTATGCTCTTCTCATCTTAGCAATGTAGATGTGAAATTTGAGTGAAGCTGGCTCTTATCGCAGATTTTGGTGTCTGTCGAACCGGAACGAATATTTTCCAACAAACTTCATCACCGGAGCATCGCAGATGAGCCCGTACGAAACTGAGCCAAATCGGCAACGAACGTCAAACTCGAATCGCTCTTAACAGCGGAATCCGCTTGAAACGCATGAACCGCGGTATCTGCTGCTGCTTGAGCCGCTGAAGAAAGACGCGAATCAGCCGGCTGCCGTGCGCTGAAGAGCGGCTTTAAAACGCTGCCTGCTGCGGTCTGGTTTGAACATATCCGTGATTACCCTTACGACAGAATCCGTCCCTGGCGCTGTCGATAGAGATGGGGAGGACCCCGATGTTAGTGTGGGGAAAAGATTCTGTTCCCTTTCTGCTCTGCTACCGTCGGCAACATATGTCTGCATCAGACGTTCATGTTCGTCAACGGTTACATACATTATTTCAGAAACTTTTTGCTATCTTTTTCTTCGTGAAACTTCCTCAATCCCGTTTCGTTTTCGCACACAAGGACGTTACTGTTTCCTTCCCCAAAATTGTATGCTCTTCTGATCTTAGCAATGTAGATGTGAAATTTGAGTGAAGCTGGCTCTTATCGCAGATTCTGGTGTCTGTCGAACCGGAACGAATATTTTCCAACAAACTTCATCACCGGAGCATCGCAGATGAGCCCGTACGAAACTGAGCCAAATCGGCAACGAACGTCAAACTCGAATCGCTCTTAACAGCGGAATCCGCTTGAAACGCATGAACCGCGGTATCTGCTGCTGCTTGAGCCGCTGAAGAAAGACGCGAATCAGCCGGCTGCCGTGCGCTGAAGTGCGGCTTTAAAACGCTGCCTGCTGCGGTCTGGTTTGAACATATCAGTGATTACCCTTACGACAGAATCCGTCCCTGGCGCTGTCGATAGAGATGGGGAGGTCCTTGATGTTAGTGCGGGGAAAAGATTCTGTTCCCTTTCTGCTCTGCTACCGTCGGCAACATATGTCTGCATCAGACGTTCATGTTCGTCAACGGTTACATACATTATTTCAGAAACTTTTTGCTATCTTTTTCTTCGTGAAACTTCCTCAATCCCGTTTCGTTTTCGCACACAAGGACGTTACTGTTTCCTTCCCCAAAATTGTATGCTCTTCTGATCTTAGCAATGTAGATGTGAAATTTGAGTGAAGCTGGCTCTTATCGCAGATTCTGGTGTCTGTCGAACCGGAACGAATATTTTCCAACAAAATTCATCACCGGAGCATCGCAGATGAGCCCGTACGAAACTGAGCCAAATCGGCAACGAACGTCAAACTCGAATCGCTCTTAACAGCGGAATCCGCTTGAAACGCATGAACCGCGGTATCTGCTGCTGCTTGAGCCGCTGAAGAAAGACGCGAATCAGCCGGCTGCCGTGCGCTGAAGAGCGGCTTTAAAACGCTGCCTGCTGCGGTCTGGTTTGAACATATCCGTGATTACCCTTACGACAGAATCCGTCCCTGGCGCTGTCGATAGAGATGGGGAGGACCCCGATGTTAGTGTGGGGAAAAGATTCTGTTCCCTTTCTGCTCTGCTACCGTCGGCAACATATGTCTGCATCAGACGTTCATGTTCGTCAACGGTTACATACATTATTTCAGAAACTTTTTGCTATCTTTTTCTTCGTGAAACTTCCTCAATCCCGTTTCGTTTTCGCACACAAGGACGTTACTGTTTCCTTCCCCAAAATTGTATGCTCTTCTGATCTTAGCAATGTAGATGTGAAATTTGAGTGAAGCTGGCTCTTATCGCAGATTCTGGTGTCTGTCGAACCGGAACGAATATTTTCCAACAAACTTCATCACCGGAGCATCGCAGATGAGCCCGTACGAAACTGAGCCAAATTGGCAACGAACGTCAAACTCGAATCGCTCTTAACAGCGGAATCCGCTTGAAACGCATGAACCGCGGTATCTGCTGCTGCTTGAGCCGCTGAAGAAAGACGCGAATCAGCCGGCTGCCGTGCGCTGAAGAGCGGCTTTAAAACGCTGCCTGCTGCGGTCTGGTTTGAACATATCCGTGATTACCCTTACGACAGAATCCGTCCCTGGCGCTGTCGATAGAGATGGGGAGGACCCCGATGTTAGTGTGGGGAAAAGATTCTGTTCCCTTTCTGCTCTGCTACCGTCGGCAACATATGTCTGCATCAGACGTTCATGTTCGTCAACGGTTACATACATTATTTCAGAAACTTTTTGCTATCTTTTTCTTCGTGAAACTTCCTCAATCCCGTTTCGTTTTCGCACACAAGGACGTTACTGTTTCCTTCCCCAAAATTGTATGCTCTTCTCATCTTAGCAATGTAGATGTGAAATTTGAGTGAAGCTGGCTCTTATCGCAGATTTTGGTGTCTGTCGAACCGGAACGAATATTTTCCAACAAACTTCATCACCGGAGCATCGCAGATGAGCCCGTACGAAACTGAGCCAAATCGGCAACGAACGTCAAACTCGAATCGCTCTTAACAGCGGAATCCGCTTGAAACGCATGAACCGCGGTATCTGCTGCTGCTTGAGCCGCTGAAGAAAGACGCGAATCAGCCGGCTGCCGTGCGCTGAAGAGCGGCTTTAAAACGCTGCCTGCTGCGGTCTGGTTTGAACATATCAGTGATTACCCTTACGACAGAATCCGTCCCTGGCGCTGTCGATAGAGATGGGGAGGTCCCCGATGTTAGTGTGGGGAAAAGATTCTGTTCCCTTTCTGCTCTGCTACCGTCGGCAACATATGTCTGCATCAGACGTTCATGTTCGTCAACGGTTACATACATTATTTCAGAAACTTTTTGCTATCTTTTTCTTCGTGAAACTTCCTCAATCCCGTTTCGTTTTCGCACACAAGGACGTTACTGTTTCCTTCCCCAAAATTGTATGCTCTTCTGATCTTAGCAATGTAGATGTGAAATTTGAGTGAAGCTGGCTCTTATCGCAGATTCTGGTGTCTGTCGAACCGGAACGAATATTTTCCAACAAACTTCATCACCGGAGCATCGCAGATGAGCCCGTACGAAACTGAGCCAAATCGGCAACGAACGTCAAACTCGAATCGCTCTTAACAGCGGAATCCGCTTGAAACGCATGAACCGCGGTATCTGCTGCTGCTTGAGCCGCTGAAGAAAGACGCGAATCAGCCGGCTGCCGTGCGCTGAAGAGCGGCTTTAAAACGCTGCCTGCTGCGGTCTGGTTTGAACATATCAGTGATTACCCTTACGACAGAATCCGTCCCTGGCGCTGTCGATAGAGATGGGGAGGACCCCGATGTTAGTGTGGGGAAAAGATTCTGTTCCCTTTCTGCTCTGCTACCGTCGGCAACATATGTCTGCATCAGACGTTCATGTTCGTCAACGGTTACATACATTATTTCAGAAACTTTTTGCTATCTTTTTCTTCGTGAAACTTCCTCAATCCCGTTTCGTTTTCGCACACAAGGACGTTACTGTTTCCTTCCCCAAAATTGTATGCTCTTCTGATCTTAGCAATGTAGATGTGAAATTTGAGTGAAGCTGGCTCTTATCGCAGATTCTGGTGTCTGTCGAACCGGAACGAATATTTTCCAACAAACTTCATCACCGGAGCATCGCAGATGAGCCCGTACGAAACTGAGCCAAATCGGCAACGAACGTCAAACTCGAATCGCTCTTAACAGCGGAATCCGCTTGAAACGCATGAACCGCGGTATCTGCTGCTGCTTGAGCCGCTGAAGAAAGACGCGAATCAGCCGGCTGCCGTGCGCTGAAGAGCGGCTTTAAAACGCTGCCTGCTGCGGTCTGGTTTGAACATATCAGTGATTACCCTTACGACAGAATCCGTCCCTGGCGCTGTCGATAGAGATGGGGAGGACCCCGATGTTAGTGTGGGGAAAAGATTCTGTTCCCTTTCTGCTCTGCTACCGTCGGCAACATATGTCTGCATCAGACGTTCATGTTCGTCAACGGTTACATACATTATTTCAGAAACTTTTTGCTATCTTTTTCTTCGTGAAACTTCCTCAATCCCGTTTCGTTTTCGCACACAAGGACGTTACTGTTTCCTTCCCCAAAATTGTATGCTCTTCTGATCTTAGCAATGTAGATGTGAAATTTGAGTGAAGCTGGCTCTTATCGCAGATTCTGGTGTCTGTCGAACCGGAACGAATATTTTCCAACAAACTTCATCACCGGAGCATCGCAGATGAGCCCGTACGAAACTGAGCCAAATCGGCAACGAACGTCAAACTCGAATCGCTCTTAACAGCGGAATCCGCTTGAAACGCATGAACCGCGGTATCTGCTGCTGCTTGAGCCGCTGAAGAAAGACGCGAATCAGCCGGCTGCCGTGCGCTGAAGAGCGGCTTTAAAACGCTGCCTGCTGCGGTCTGGTTTGAACATATCCGTGATTACCCTTACGACAGAATCCGTCCCTGGCGCTGTCGATAGAGATGGGGAGGACCCCGATGTTAGTGTGGGGAAAAGATTCTGTTCCCTTTCTGCTCTGCTACCGTCGGCAACATATGTCTGCATCAGACGTTCATGTTCGTCAACGGTTACATACATTATTTCAGAAACTTTTTGCTATCTTTTTCTTCGTGAAACTTCCTCAATCCCGTTTCGTTTTCGCACACAAGGACGTTACTGTTTCCTTCCCCAAAATTGTATGCTCTTCTGATCTTAGCAATGTAGATGTGAAATTTGAGTGAAGCTGGCTCTTATCGCAGATTCTGGTGTCTGTCGAACCGGAACGAATATTTTCCAACAAACTTCATCACCGGAGCATCGCAGATGAGCCCGTACGAAACTGAGCCAAATCGGCAACGAACGTCAAACTCGAATCGCTCTTAACAGCGGAATCCGCTTGAAACGCATGAACCGCGGTATCTGCTGCTGCTTGAGCCGCTGAAGAAAGACGCGAATCAGCCGGCTGCCGTGCGCTGAAGAGCGGCTTTAAAACGCTGCCTGCTGCGGTCTGGTTTGAACATATCAGTGATTACCCTTACGACAGAATCCGTCCCTGGCGCTGTCGATAGAGATGGGGAGGACCCCGATGTTAGTGTGGGGAAAAGATTCTGTTCCCTTTCTGCTCTGCTACCGTCGGCAACATATGTCTGCATCAGACGTTCATGTTCGTCAACGGTTACATACATTATTTCAGAAACTTTTTGCTATCTTTTTCTTCGTGAAACTTCCTCAATCCCGTTTCGTTTTCGCACACAAGGACGTTACTGTTTCCTTCCCCAAAATTGTATGCTCTTCTGATCTTAGCAATGTAGATGTGAAATTTGAGTGAAGCTGGCTCTTATCGCAGATTCTGGTGTCTGTCGAACCGGAACGAATATTTTCCAACAAACTTCATCACCGGAGCATCGCAGATGAGCCCGTACGAAACTGAGCCAAATCGGCAACGAACGTCAAACTCGAATCGCTCTTAACAGCGGAATCCGCTTGAAACGCATGAACCGCGGTATCTGCTGCTGCTTGAGCCGCTGAAGAAAGACGCGAATCAGCCGGCTGCCGTGCGCTGAAGAGCGGCTTTAAAACGCTGCCTGCTGCGGTCTGGTTTGAACATATCAGTGATTACCCTTACGACAGAATCCGTCCCTGGCGCGGTCGATAGAGATGGGGAGGACCCCGATGTTAGTGTGGGGAAAAGATTCTGTTCCCTTTCTGCTCTGCTACCGTCGGCAACATATGTCTGCATCAGACGTTCATGTTCGTCAACGGTTACATACATTATTTCAGAAACTTTTTGCTATCTTTTTCTTCGTGAAACTTCCTCAATCCCGTTTCGTTTTCGCACACAAGGACGTTACTGTTTCCTTCCCCAAAATTGTATGCTCTTCTGATCATAGCAATGTAGATGTGAAATTTGAGTGAAGCTGGCTCTTATCGCAGATTCTGGTGTCTGTCGAACCGGAACGAATATTTTCCAACAAACTTCATCACCGGAGCATCGCAGATGAGCCCGTACGAAACTGAGCCAAATCGGCAACGAACGTCAAACTCGAATCGCTCTTAACAGCGGAATCCGCTTGAAACGCATGAACCGCGGTATCTGCTGCTGCTTGAGCCGCTGAAGAAAGACGCGAATCAGCCGGCTGCCGTGCGCTGAAGAGCGGCTTTAAAACGCTGCCTGCTGCGGTCTGGTTTGAACATATCAGTGATTACCCTTACGACAGAATCCGTCCCTGGCGCTGTCGATAGAGATGGGGAGGACCCCGATGTTAGTGTGGGGAAAAGATTCTGTTCCCTTTCTGCTCTGCTACCGTCGGCAACATATGTCTGCATCAGACGTTCATGTTCGTCAACGGTTACATACATTATTTCAGAAACTTTTTGCTATCTTTTTCTTCGTGAAACTTCGTCAATCCCGTTTCGTTTTCGCACACAAGGACGTTACTGTTTCCTTCCCCAAAATTGTATGCTCTTCTGATCTTAGCAATGTAGATGTGAAATTTGAGTGAAGCTGGCTCTTATCGCAGATTCTGGTGTCTGTCGAACCGGAACGAATATTTTCCAACAAACTTCATCACCGGAGCATCGCAGATGAGCCCGTACGAAACTGAGCCAAATCGGCAACGAACGTCAAACTCGAATCGCTCTTAACAGCGGAATCCGCTTGAAACGCATGAACCGCGGTATCTGCTGCTGCTTGAGCCGCTGAAGAAAGACGCGAATCAGCCGGCTGCCGTGCGCTGAAGAGCGGCTTTAAAACGCTGCCTGCTGCGGTCTGGTTTGAACATATCAGTGATTACCCTTACGACAGAATCCGTCCCTGGCGCTGTCGATAGAGATGGGGAGGTCCCCGATGTTAGTGTGGGGAAAAGATTCTGTTCCCTTTCTGCTCTGCTACCGTCGGCAACATATGTCTGCATCAGACGTTCATGTTCGTCAACGGTTACATACATTATTTCAGAAACTTTTTGCTATCTTTTTCTTCGTGAAACTTCCTCAATCCCGTTTCGTTTTCGCACACAAGGACGTTACTGTTTCCTTCCCCAAAATTGTATGCTCTTCTGATCTTAGCAATGTAGATGTGAAATTTGAGTGAAGCTGGCTCTTATCGCAGATTCTGGTGTCTGTCGAACCGGAACGAATATTTTCCAACAAACTTCATCACCGGAGCATCGCAGATGAGCCCGTACGAAACTGAGCCAAATCGGCAACGAACGTCAAACTCGAATCGCTCTTAACAGCGGAATCCGCTTGAAACGCATGAACCGCGGTATCTGCTGCTGCTTGAGCCGCTGAAGAAAGACGCGAATCAGCCGGCTGCCGTGCGCTGAAGAGCGGCTTTAAAACGCTGCCTGCTGCGGTCTGGTTTGAACATATCAGTGATTACCCTTACGACAGAATCCGTCCCTGGCGCTGTCGATAGAGATGGGGAGGACCCCGATGTTAGTGTGGGGAAAAGATTCTGTTCCCTTTCTGCTCTGCTACCGTCGGCAACATATGTCTGCATCAGACGTTCATGTTCGTCAACGGTTACATACATTATTTCAGAAACTTTTTGCTATCTTTTTCTTCGTGAAACTTCCTCAATCCCGTTTCGTTTTCGCACACAAGGACGTTACTGTTTCCTTCCCCAAAATTGTATGCTCTTCTGATCTTAGCAATGTAGATGTGAAATTTGAGTGAAGCTGGCTCTTATCGCAGATTCTGGTGTCTGTCGAACCGGAACGAATATTTTCCAACAAACTTCATCACCGGAGCATCGCAGATGAGCCCGTACGAAACTGAGCCAAATCGGCAACGAACGTCAAACTCGAATCGCTCTTAACAGCGGAATCCGCTTGAAACGCATGAACCGCGGTATCTGCTGCTGCTTGAGCCGCTGAAGAAAGACGCGAATCAGCCGGCTGCCGTGCGCTGAAGAGCGGCTTTAAAACGCTGCCTGCTGCGGTCTGGTTTGAACATATCAGTGATTACCCTTACGACAGAATCCGTCCCTGGCGCTGTCGATAGAGATGGGGAGGTCCCCGATGTTAGTGTGGGGAAAAGATTCTGTTCCCTTTCTGCTCTGCTACCGTCGGCAACATATGTCTGCATCAGACGTTCATGTTCGTCAACGGTTACATACATTATTTCAGAAACTTTTTGCTATCTTTTTCTTCGTGAAACTTCGTCAATCCCGTTTCGTTTTCGCACACAAGGACGTTACTGTTTCCTTCCCCAAAATTGTATGCTCTTCTGATCTTAGCAATGTAGATGTGAAATTTGAGTGAAGCTGGCTCTTATCGCAGATTCTGGTGTCTGTCGAACCGGAACGAATATTTTCCAACAAACTTCATCACCGGAGCATCGCAGATGAGCCCGTACGAAACTGAGCCAAATCGGCAACGAACGTCAAACTCGAATCGCTCTTAACAGCGGAATCCGCTTGAAACGCATGAACCGCGGTATCTGCTGCTGCTTGAGCCGCTGAAGAAAGACGCGAATCCGCCGGCTGCCGTGCGCTGAAGAGCGGCTTTAAAACGCTGCCTGCTGCGGTCTGGTTTGAACATATCAGTGATTACCCTTACGACAGAATCCGTCCCTGGCGCTGTCGATAGAGATGGGGAGGACCCCGATGTTAGTGTGGGGAAAAGATTCTGTTCCCTTTCTGCTCTGCTACCGTCGGCAACATATGTCTGCATCAGACGTTCATGTTCGTCAACGGTTACATACATTATTTCAGAAACTTTTTGCTATCTTTTTCTTCGTGAAACTTCCTCAATCCCGTTTCGTTTTCGCACACAAGGACGTTACTGTTTCCTTCCCCAAAATTGTATGCTCTTCTGATCTTAGCAATGTAGATGTGAAATTTGAGTGAAGCTGGCTCTTATCGCAGATTCTGGTGTCTGTCGAACCGGAACGAATATTTTCCAACAAACTTCATCACCGGAGCATCGCAGATGAGCCCGTACGAAACTGAGCCAAATCGGCAACGAACGTCAAACTCGAATCGCTCTTAACAGCGGAATCCGCTTGAAACGCATGAACCGCGGTATCTGCTGCTGCTTGAGCCGCTGAAGAAAGACGCGAATCAGCCGGCTGCCGTGCGCTGAAGAGCGGCTTTAAAACGCTGCCTGCTGCGGTCTGGTTTGAACATATCAGTGATTACCCTTACGACAGAATCCGTCCCTGGCGCTGTCGATAGAGATGGGGAGGACCCCGATGTTAGTGTGGGGAAAAGATTCTGTTCCCTTTCTGCTCTGCTACCGTCGGCAACATATGTCTGCATCAGACGTTCATGTTCGTCAACGGTTACATACATTATTTCAGAAACTTTTTGCTATCTTTTTCTTCGTGAAACTTCGTCAATCCCGTTTCGTTTTCGCACACAAGGACGTTACTGTTTCCTTCCCCAAAATTGTATGCTCTTCTGATCTTAGCAATGTAGATGTGAAATTTGAGTGAAGCTGGCTCTTATCGCAGATTCTGGTGTCTGTCGAACCGGAACGAATATTTTCCAACAAACTTCATCACCGGAGCATCGCAGATGAGCCCGTACGAAACTGAGCCAAATCGGCAACGAACGTCAAACTCGAATCGCTCTTAACAGCGGAATCCGCTTGAAACGCATGAACCGCGGTATCTGCTGCTGCTTGAGCCGCTGAAGAAAGACGCGAATCAGCCGGCTGCCGTGCGCTGAAGAGCGGCTTTAAAACGCTGCCTGCTGCGGTCTGGTTTGAACATATCAGTGATTACCCTTACGACAGAATCCGTCCCTGGCGCTGTCGATAGAGATGGGGAGGACCCCGATGTTAGTGTGGGGAAAAGATTCTGTTCCCTTTCTGCTCTGCTACCGTCGGCAACATATGTCTGCATCAGACGTTCATGTTCGTCAACGGTTACATACATTATTTCAGAAACTTTTTGCTATCTTTTTCTTCGTGAAACTTCGTCAATCCCGTTTCGTTTTCGCACACAAGGACGTTACTGTTTCCTTCCCCAAAATTGTATGCTCTTCTGATCTTAGCAATGTAGATGTGAAATTTGAGTGAAGCTGGCTCTTATCGCAGATTCTGGTGTCTGTCGAACCGGAACGAATATTTTCCAACAAACTTCATCACCGGAGCATCGCAGATGAGCCCGTACGAAACTGAGCCAAATCGGCAACGAACGTCAAACTCGAATCGCTCTTAACAGCGGAATCCGCTTGAAACGCATGAACCGCGGTATCTGCTGCTGCTTGAGCCGCTGAAGAAAGACGCGAATCAGCCGGCTGCCGTGCGCTGAAGAGCGGCTTTAAAACGCTGCCTGCTGCGGTCTGGTTTGAACATATCCGTGATTACCCTTACGACAGAATCCGTCCCTGGCGCTGTCGATAGAGATGGGGAGGACCCCGATGTTAGTGTGGGGAAAAGATTCTGTTCCCTTTCTGCTCTGCTACCGTCGGCAACATATGTCTGCATCAGACGTTCATGTTCGTCAACGGTTACATACATTATTTCAGAAACTTTTTGCTATCTTTTTCTTCGTGAAACTTCCTCAATCCCGTTTCGTTTTCGCACACAAGGACGTTACTGTTTCCTTCCCCAAAATTGTATGCTCTTCTCATCTTAGCAATGTAGATGTGAAATTTGAGTGAAGCTGGCTCTTATCGCAGATTCTGGTGTCTGTCGAACCGGAACGAATATTTTCCAACAAACTTCATCACCGGAGCATCGCAGATGAGCCCGTACGAAACTGAGCCAAATCGGCAACGAACGTCAAACTCGAATCGCTCTTAACAGCGGAATCCGCTTGAAACGCATGAACCGCGGTATCTGCTGCTGCTTGAGCCGCTGAAGAAAGACGCGAATCAGCCGGCTGCCGTGCGCTGAAGAGCGGCTTTAAAACGCTGCCTGCTGCGGTCTGGTTTGAACATATCAGTGATTACCCTTACGACAGAATCCGTCCCTGGCGCTGTCGATAGAGATGGGGAGGACCCCGATGTTAGTGTGGGGAAAAGATTCTGTTCCCTTTCTGCTCTGCTACCGTCGGCAACATATGTCTGCATCAGACGTTCATGTTCGTCAACGGTTACATACATTATTTCAGAAACTTTTTGCTATCTTTTTCTTCGTGAAACTTCGTCAATCCCGTTTCGTTTTCGCACACAAGGACGTTACTGTTTCCTTCCCCAAAATTGTATGCTCTTCTGATCTTAGCAATGTAGATGTGAAATTTGAGTGAAGCTGGCTCTTATCGCAGATTCTGGTGTCTGTCGAACCGGAACGAATATTTTCCAACAAACTTCATCACCGGAGCATCGCAGATGAGCCCGTACGAAACTGAGCCAAATCGGCAACGAACGTCAAACTCGAATCGCTCTTAACAGCGGAATCCGCTTGAAACGCATGAACCGCGGTATCTGCTGCTGCTTGAGCCGCTGAAGAAAGACGCGAATCAGCCGGCTGCCGTGCGCTGAAGAGCGGCTTTAAAACGCTGCCTGCTGCGGTCTGGTTTGAACATATCAGTGATTACCCTTACGACAGAATCCGTCCCTGGCGCTGTCGATAGAGATGGGGAGGACCCCGATGTTAGTGCGGGGAAAAGATTCTGTTCCCTTTCTGCTCTGCTACCGTCGGCAACATATGTCTGCATCAGACGTTCATGTTCGTCAACGGTTACATACATTATTTCAGAAACTTTTTGCTATCTTTTTCTTCGTGAAACTTCCTCAATCCCGTTTCGTTTTCGCACACAAGGACGTTACTGTTTCCTTCCCCAAAATTGTATGCTCTTCTGATCTTAGCAATGTAGATGTGAAATTTGAGTGAAGCTGGCTCTTATCGCAGATTCTGGTGTCTGTCGAACCGGAACGAATATTTTCCAACAAACTTCATCACCGGAGCATCGCAGATGAGCCCGTACGAAACTGAGCCAAATCGGCAACGAACGTCAAACTCGAATCGCTCTTAACAGCGGAATCCGCTTGAAACGCATGAACCGCGGTATCTGCTGCTGCTTGAGCCGCTGAAGAAAGACGCGAATCAGCCGGCTGCCGTGCGCTGAAGAGCGGCTTTAAAACGCTGCCTGCTGCGGTCTGGTTTGAACATATCAGTGATTACCCTTACGACAGAATCCGTCCCTGGCGCTGTCGATAGAGATGGGGAGGTCCCCGATGTTAGTGCGGGGAAAAGATTCTGTTCCCTTTCTGCTCTGCTACCGTCGGCAACATATGTCTGCATCAGACGTTCATGTTCGTCAACGGTTACATACATTATTTCAGAAACTTTTTGCTATCTTTTTCTTCGTGAAACTTCCTCAATCCCGTTTCGTTTTCGCACACAAGGACGTTACTGTTTCCTTCCCCAAAATTGTATGCTCTTCTGATCTTAGCAATGTAGATGTGAAATTTGAGTGAAGCTGGCTCTTATCGCAGATTCTGGTGTCTGTCGAACCGGAACGAATATTTTCCAACAAACTTCATCACCGGAGCATCGCAGATGAGCCCGTACGAAACTGAGCCAAATCGGCAACGAACGTCCAACTCGAATCGCTCTTAACAGCGGAATCCGCTTGAAACACATGAACCGCGGTATCTGCTGCTGCTTGAGCCGCTGAAGAAAGACGCGAATCAGCCGGCTGCCGTGCGCTGAAGAGCGGCTTTAAAACGCTGCCTGCTGCGGTCTGGTTTGAACATATCAGTGATTACCCTTACGACAGAATCCGTCCCTGGCGCTGTCGATAGAGATGGGGAGGACCCCGATGTTAGTGCGGGGAAAAGATTCTGTTCCCTTTCTGCTCTGCTACCGTCGGCAACATATGTCTGCATCAGACGTTCATGTTCGTCAACGGTTACATACATTATTTCAGAAACTTTTTGCTATCTTTTTCTTCGTGAAACTTCGTCAATCCCGTTTCGTTTTCGCACACAAGGACGTTACTGTTTCCTTCCCCAAAATTGTATGCTCTTCTGATCTTAGCAATGTAGATGTGAAATTTGAGTGAAGCTGGCTCTTATCGCAGATTCTGGTGTCTGTCGAAACGGAACGAATATTTTCCAACAAACTTCATCACCGGAGCATCGCAGATGAGCCCGTACGAAACTGAGCCAAATCGGCAACGAACGTCAAACTCGAATCGCTCTTAACAGCGGAATCCGCTTGAAACGCATGAACCGCGGTATCTGCTGCTGCTTGAGCCGCTGAAGAAAGACGTGAATCAGCCGGCTGCCGTGCGCTGAAGAGCGGCTTTAAAACGCTGCCTGCTGCGGTCTGGTTTGAACATATCAGTGATTACCCTTACGACAGAATCCGTCCCTGGCGCTGTCGATAGAGATGGGGAGGACCCCGATGTTAGTGCGGGGAAAAGATTCTGTTCCCTTTCTGCTCTGCTACCGTCGGCAACATATGTCTGCATCAGACGTTCATGTTCGTCAACGGTTACATACATTATTTCAGAAACTTTTTGCTATCTTTTTCTTCGTGAAACTTCGTCAATCCCGTTTCGTTTTCGCACACAAGGACGTTACTGTTTCCTTCCCCAAAATTGTATGCTCTTCTGATCTTAGCAATGTAGATGTGAAATTTGAGTGAAGCTGGCTCTTATCGCAGATTCTGGTGTCTGTCGAACCGGAACGAATATTTTCCAACAAACTTCATCACCGGAGCATCGCAGATGAGCCCGTACGAAACTGAGCCAAATCGGCAACGAACGTCCAACTCGAATCGCTCTTAACAGCGGAATCCGCTTGAAACACATGAACCGCGGTATCTGCTGCTGCTTGAGCCGCTGAAGAAAGACGCGAATCAGCCGGCTGCCGTGCGCTGAAGAGCGGCTTTAAAACGCTGCCTGCTGCGGTCTGGTTTGAACATATCAGTGATTACCCTTACGACAGAATCCGTCCCTGGCGCTGTCGATAGAGATGGGGAGGACCCCGATGTTAGTGCGGGGAAAAGATTCTGTTCCCTTTCTGCTCTGCTACCGTCGGCAACATATGTCTGCATCAGACGTTCATGTTCGTCAACGGTTACATACATTATTTCAGAAACTTTTTGCTATCTTTTTCTTCGTGAAACTTCGTCAATCCCGTTTCGTTTTCGCACACAAGGACGTTACTGTTTCCTTCCCCAAAATTGTATGCTCTTCTGATCTTAGCAATGTAGATGTGAAATTTGAGTGAAGCTGGCTCTTATCGCAGATTCTGGTGTCTGTCGAAACGGAACGAATATTTTCCAACAAACTTCATCACCGGAGCATCGCAGATGAGCCCGTACGAAACTGAGCCAAATCGGCAACGAACGTCAAACTCGAATCGCTCTTAACAGCGGAATCCGCTTGAAACGCATGAACCGCGGTATCTGCTGCTGCTTGAGCCGCTGAAGAAAGACGCGAATCAGCCGGCTGCCGTGCGCTGAAGAGCGGCTTTAAAACGCTGCCTGCTGCGGTCTGGTTTGAACCTATCAGTGATTACCCTTACGACAGAATCCGTCCCTGGCGCTGTCGATAGAGATGGGGAGGTCCCCGATGTTAGTGCGGGGAAAAGATTCTGTTCCCTTTCTGCTCTGCTACCGTCGGCAACATATGTCTGCATCAGACGTTCATGTTCGTCAACGGTTACATACATTATTTCAGAAACTTTTTGCTATCTTTTTCTTCGTGAAACTTCCTCAATCCCGTTTCGTTTTCGCACACAAGGACGTTACTGTTTCCTTCCCCAAAATTGTATGCTCTTCTGATCTTAGCAATGTAGATGTGAAATTTGAGTGAAGCTGGCTCTTATCGCAGATTCTGGTGTCTGTCGAACCGGAACGAATATTTTCCAACAAACTTCATCACCGGAGCATCGCAGATGAGCCCGTACGAAACTGAGCCAAATCGGCAACGAACGTCAAACTCGAATCGCTCTTAACAGCGGAATCCGCTTGAAACGCATGAACCGCGGTATCTGCTGCTGCTTGAGCCGCTGAAGAAAGACGCGAATCAGCCGGCTGCCGTGCGCTGAAGAGCGGCTTTAAAACGCTGCCTGCTGCGGTCTGGTTTGAACCTATCAGTGATTACCCTTACGACAGAATCCGTCCCTGGCGCTGTCGATAGAGATGGGGAGGTCCCCGATGTTAGTGCGGGGAAAAGATTCTGTTCCCTTTCTGCTCTGCTACCGTCGGCAACATATGTCTGCATCAGACGTTCATGTTCGTCAACGGTTACATACATTATTTCAGAAACTTTTTGCTATCTTTTTCTTCGTGAAACTTCCTCAATCCCGTTTCGTTTTCGCACACAAGGACGTTACTGTTTCCTTCCCCAAAATTGTATGCTCTTCTGATCTTAGCAATGTAGATGTGAAATTTGAGTGAAGCTGGCTCTTATCGCAGATTCTGGTGTCTGTCGAACCGGAACGAATATTTTCCAACAAACTTCATCACCGGAGCATCGCAGATGAGCCCGTACGAAACTGAGCCAAATCGGCAACGAACGTCAAACTCGAATCGCTCTTAACAGCGGAATCCGCTTGAAACGCATGAACCGCGGTATCTGCTGCTGCTTGAGCCGCTGAAGAAAGACGCGAATCAGCCGGCTGCCGTGCGCTGAAGAGCGGCTTTAAAACGCTGCCTGCTGCGGTCTGGTTTGAACATATCAGTGATTACCCTTACGACAGAATCCGTCCCTGGCGCTGTCGATAGAGATGGGGAGGACCCCGATGTTAGTGCGGGGAAAAGATTCTGTTCCCTTTCTGCTCTGCTACCGTCGGCAACATATGTCTGCATCAGACGTTCATGTTCGTCAACGGTTACATACATTATTTCAGAAACTTTTTGCTATCTTTTTCTTCGTGAAACTTCGTCAATCCCGTTTCGTTTTCGCACACAAGGACGTTACTGTTTCCTTCCCCAAAATTGTATGCTCTTCTGATCTTAGCAATGTAGATGTGAAATTTGAGTGAAGCTGGCTCTTATCGCAGATTCTGGTGTCTGTCGAACCGGAACGAATATTTTCCAACAAACTTCATCACCGGAGCATCGCAGATGAGCCCGTACGAAACTGAGCCAAATCGGCAACGAACGTCAAACTCGAATCGCTCTTAACAGCGGAATCCGCTTGAAACGCATGAACCGCGGTATCTGCTGCTGCTTGAGCCGCTGAAGAAAGACGCGAATCAGCCGGCTGCCGTGCGCTGAAGAGCGGCTTTAAAACGCTGCCTGCTGCGGTCTGGTTTGAACATATCAGTGATTACCCTTACGACAGAATCCGTCCCTGGCGCGGTCGATAGAGATGGGGAGGACCCCGATGTTAGTGCGGGGAAAAGATTCTGTTCCCTTTCTGCTCTGCTACCGTCGGCAACATATGTCTGCATCAGACGTTCATGTTCGTCAACGGTTACATACATTATTTCAGAAACTTTTTGCTATCTTTTTCTTCGTGAAACTTCCTCAATCCCGTTTCGTTTTCGCACACAAGGACGTTACTGTTTCCTTCCCCAAAATTGTATGCTCTTCTCATCTTAGCAATGTAGATGTGAAATTTGAGTGAAGCTGGCTCTTATCGCAGATTCTGGTGTCTGTCGAACCGGAACGAATATTTTCCAACAAACTTCATCACCGGAGCATCGCAGATGAGCCCGTACGAAACTGAGCCAAATCGGCAACGAACGTCAAACTCGAATCGCTCTTAACAGCGGAATCCGCTTGAAACGCATGAACCGCGGTATCTGCTGCTGCTTGAGCCGCTGAAGAAAGACGCGAATCAGCCGGCTGCCGTGCGCTGAAGAGCGGCTTTAAAACGCTGCCTGCTGCGGTCTGGTTTGAACATATCAGTGATTACCCTTACGACAGAATCCGTCCCTGGCGCTGTCGATAGAGATGGGGAGGACCCCGATGTTAGTGCGGGGAAAAGATTCTGTTCCCTTTCTGCTCTGCTACCGTCGGCAACATATGTCTGCATCAGACGTTCATGTTCGTCAACGGTTACATACATTATTTCAGAAACTTTTTGCTATCTTTTTCTTCGTGAAACTTCCTCAATCCCGTTTCGTTTTCGCACACAAGGACGTTACTGTTTCCTTCCCCAAAATTGTATGCTCTTCTGATCTTAGCAATGTAGATGTGAAATTTGAGTGAAGCTGGCTCTTATCGCAGATTCTGGTGTCTGTCGAAACGGAACGAATATTTTCCAACAAACTTCATCACCGGAGCATCGCAGATGAGCCCGTACGAAACTGAGCCAAATCGGCAACGAACGTCAAACTCGAATCGCTCTTAACAGCGGAATCCGCTTGAAACGCATGAACCGCGGTATCTGCTGCTGCTTGAGCCGCTGAAGAAAGACGCGAATCAGCCGGCTGCCGTGCGCTGAAGAGCGGCTTTAAAACGCTGCCTGCTGCGGTCTGGTTTGAACCTATCAGTGATTACCCTTACGACAGAATCCGTCCCTGGCGCTGTCGATAGAGATGGGGAGGTCCCCGATGTTAGTGCGGGGAAAAGATTCTGTTCCCTTTCTGCTCTGCTACCGTCGGCAACATATGTCTGCATCAGACGTTCATGTTCGTCAACGGTTACATACATTATTTCAGAAACTTTTTGCTATCTTTTTCTTCGTGAAACTTCCTCAATCCCGTTTCGTTTTCGCACACAAGGACGTTACTGTTTCCTTCCCCAAAATTGTATGCTCTTCTGATCTTAGCAATGTAGATGTGAAATTTGAGTGAAGCTGGCTCTTATCGCAGATTCTGGTGTCTGTCGAACCGGAACGAATATTTTCCAACAAACTTCATCACCGGAGCATCGCAGATGAGCCCGTACGAAACTGAGCCAAATCGGCAACGAACGTCAAACTCGAATCGCTCTTAACAGCGGAATCCGCTTGAAACGCATGAACCGCGGTATCTGCTGCTGCTTGAGCCGCTGAAGAAAGACGCGAATCAGCCGGCTGCCGTGCGCTGAAGAGCGGCTTTAAAACGCTGCCTGCTGCGGTCTGGTTTGAACCTATCAGTGATTACCCTTACGACAGAATCCGTCCCTGGCGCTGTCGATAGAGATGGGGAGGTCCCCGATGTTAGTGCGGGGAAAAGATTCTGTTCCCTTTCTGCTCTGCTACCGTCGGCAACATATGTCTGCATCAGACGTTCATGTTCGTCAACGGTTACATACATTATTTCAGAAACTTTTTGCTATCTTTTTCTTCGTGAAACTTCCTCAATCCCGTTTCGTTTTCGCACACAAGGACGTTACTGTTTCCTTCCCCAAAATTGTATGCTCTTCTGATCTTAGCAATGTAGATGTGAAATTTGAGTGAAGCTGGCTCTTATCGCAGATTCTGGTGTCTGTCGAACCGGAACGAATATTTTCCAACAAACTTCATCACCGGAGCATCGCAGATGAGCCCGTACGAAACTGAGCCAAATCGGCAACGAACGTCAAACTCGAATCGCTCTTAACAGCGGAATCCGCTTGAAACGCATGAACCGCGGTATCTGCTGCTGCTTGAGCCGCTGAAGAAAGACGCGAATCAGCCGGCTGCCGTGCGCTGAAGAGCGGCTTTAAAACGCTGCCTGCTGCGGTCTGGTTTGAACATATCAGTGATTACCCTTACGACAGAATCCGTCCCTGGCGCTGTCGATAGAGATGGGGAGGACCCCGATGTTAGTGTGGGGAAAAGATTCTGTTCCCTTTCTGCTCTGCTACCGTCGGCAACATATGTCTGCATCAGACGTTCATGTTCGTCAACGGTTACATACATTATTTCAGAAACTTTTTGCTATCTTTTTCTTCGTGAAACTTCGTCAATCCCGTTTCGTTTTCGCACACAAGGACGTTACTGTTTCCTTCCCCAAAATTGTATGCTCTTCTGATCTTAGCAATGTAGATGTGAAATTTGAGTGAAGCTGGCTCTTATCGCAGATTCTGGTGTCTGTCGAACCGGAACGAATATTTTCCAACAAACTTCATCACCGGAGCATCGCAGATGAGCCCGTACGAAACTGAGCCAAATCGGCAACGAACGTCAAACTCGAATCGCTCTTAACAGCGGAATCCGCTTGAAACGCATGAACCGCGGTATCTGCTGCTGCTTGAGCCGCTGAAGAAAGACGCGAATCAGCCGGCTGCCGTGCGCTGAAGAGCGGCTTTAAAACGCTGCCTGCTGCGGTCTGGTTTGAACATATCAGTGATTACCCTTACGACAGAATCCGTCCCTGGCGCGGTCGATAGAGATGGGGAGGACCCCGATGTTAGTGTGGGGAAAAGATTCTGTTCCCTTTCTGCTCTGCTACCGTCGGCAACATATGTCTGCATCAGACGTTCATGTTCGTCAACGGTTACATACATTATTTCAGAAACTTTTTGCTATCTTTTTCTTCGTGAAACTTCCTCAATCCCGTTTCGTTTTCGCACACAAGGACGTTACTGTTTCCTTCCCCAAAATTGTATGCTCTTCTCATCTTAGCAATGTAGATGTGAAATTTGAGTGAAGCTGGCTCTTATCGCAGATTCTGGTGTCTGTCGAACCGGAACGAATATTTTCCAACAAACTTCATCACCGGAGCATCGCAGATGAGCCCGTACGAAACTGAGCCAAATCGGCAACGAACGTCAAACTCGAATCGCTCTTAACAGCGGAATCCGCTTGAAACGCATGAACCGCGGTATCTGCTGCTGCTTGAGCCGCTGAAGAAAGACGCGAATCAGCCGGCTGCCGTGCGCTGAAGAGCGGCTTTAAAACGCTGCCTGCTGCGGTCTGGTTTGAACATATCAGTGATTACCCTTACGACAGAATCCGTCCCTGGCGCTGTCGATAGAGATGGGGAGGACCCCGATGTTAGTGTGGGGAAAAGATTCTGTTCCCTTTCTGCTCTGCTACCGTCGGCAACATATGTCTGCATCAGACGTTCATGTTCGTCAACGGTTACATACATTATTTCAGAAACTTTTTGCTATCTTTTTCTTCGTGAAACTTCCTCAATCCCGTTTCGTTTTCGCACACAAGGACGTTACTGTTTCCTTCCCCAAAATTGTATGCTCTTCTGATCTTAGCAATGTAGATGTGAAATTTGAGTGAAGCTGGCTCTTATCGCAGATTCTGGTGTCTGTCGAACCGGAACGAATATTTTCCAACAAACTTCATCACCGGAGCATCGCAGATGAGCCCGTACGAAACTGAGCCAAATCGGCAACGAACGTCAAACTCGAATCGCTCTTAACAGCGGAATCCGCTTGAAACGCATGAACCGCGGTATCTGCTGCTGCTTGAGCCGCTGAAGAAAGACGCGAATCAGCCGGCTGCCGTGCGCTGAAGAGCGGCTTTAAAACGCTGCCTGCTGCGGTCTGGTTTGAACATATCAGTGATTACCCTTACGACAGAATCCGTCCCTGGCGCGGTCGATAGAGATGGGGAGGACCCCGATGTTAGTGTGGGGAAAAGATTCTGTTCCCTTTCTGCTCTGCTACCGTCGGCAACATATGTCTGCATCAGACGTTCATGTTCGTCAACGGTTACATACATTATTTCAGAAACTTTTTGCTATCTTTTTCTTCGTGAAACTTCCTCAATCCCGTTTCGTTTTCGCACACAAGGACGTTACTGTTTCCTTCCCCAAAATTGTATGCTCTTCTGATCTTAGCAATGTAGATGTGAAATTTGAGTGAAGCTGGCTCTTATCGCAGATTCTGGTGTCTGTCGAACCGGAACGAATATTTTCCAACAAACTTCATCACCGGAGCATCGCAGATGAGCCCGTACGAAACTGAGCCAAATCGGCAACGAACGTCAAACTCGAATCGCTCTTAACAGCGGAATCCGCTTGAAACGCATGAACCGCGGTATCTGCTGCTGCTTGAGCCGCTGAAGAAAGACGCGAATCAGCCGGCTGCCGTGCGCTGAAGAGCGGCTTTAAAACGCTGCCTGCTGCGGTCTGGTTTGAACATATCAGTGATTACCCTTACGACAGAATCCGTCCCTGGCGCTGTCGATAGAGATGGGGAGGTCCCCGATGTTAGTGTGGGGAAAAGATTCTGTTCCCTTTCTGCTCTGCTACCGTCGGCAACATATGTCTGCATCAGACGTTCATGTTCGTCAACGGTTACATACATTATTTCAGAAACTTTTTGCTATCTTTTTCTTCGTGAAACTTCGTCAATCCCGTTTCGTTTTCGCACACAAGGACGTTACTGTTTCCTTCCCCAAAATTGTATGCTCTTCTGATCTTAGCAATGTAGATGTGAAATTTGAGTGAAGCTGGCTCTTATCGCAGATTCTGGTGTCTGTCGAACCGGAACGAATATTTTCCAACAAACTTCATCACCGGAGCATCGCAGATGAGCCCGTACGAAACTGAGCCAAATCGGCAACGAACGTCAAACTCGAATCGCTCTTAACAGCGGAATCCGCTTGAAACGCATGAACCGCGGTATCTGCTGCTGCTTGAGCCGCTGAAGAAAGACGCGAATCAGCCGGCTGCCGTGCGCTGAAGAGCGGCTTTAAAACGCTGCCTGCTGCGGTCTGGTTTGAACATATCAGTGATTACCCTTACGACAGAATCCGTCCCTGGCGCTGTCGATAGAGATGGGGAGGTCCCCGATGTTAGTGCGGGGAAAAGATTCTGTTCCCTTTCTGCTCTGCTACCGTCGGCAACATATGTCTGCATCAGACGTTCATGTTCGTCAACGGTTACATACATTATTTCAGAAACTTTTTGCTATCTTTTTCTTCGTGAAACTTCGTCAATCCCGTTTCGTTTTCGCACACAAGGACGTTACTGTTTCCTTCCCCAAAATTGTATGCTCTTCTGATCTTAGCAATGTAGATGTGAAATTTGAGTGAAGCTGGCTCTTATCGCAGATTCTGGTGTCTGTCGAACCGGAACGAATATTTTCCAACAAACTTCATCACCGGAGCATCGCAGATGAGCCCGTACGAAACTGAGCCAAATCGGCAACGAACGTCAAACTCGAATCGCTCTTAACAGCGGAATCCGCTTGAAACGCATGAACCGCGGTATCTGCTGCTGCTTGAGCCGCTGAAGAAAGACGCGAATCAGCCGGCTGCCGTGCGCTGAAGAGCGGCTTTAAAACGCTGCCTGCTGCAGTCTGGTTTGAACATATCAGTGATTACCCTTACGACAGAATCCGTCCCTGGCGCTGTCGATAGAGATGGGGAGGACCCCGATGTTAGTGCGGGGAAAAGATTCTGTTCCCTTTCTGCTCTGCTACCGTCGGCAACATATGTCTGCATCAGACGTTCATGTTCGTCAACGGTTACATACATTATTTCAGAAACTTTTTGCTATCTTTTTCTTCGTGAAACTTCGTCAATCCCGTTTCGTTTTCGCACACAAGGACGTTACTGTTTCCTTCCCCAAAATTGTATGCTCTTCTGATCTTAGCAATGTAGATGTGAAATTTGAGTGAAGCTGGCTCTTATCGCAGATTCTGGTGTCTGTCGAACCGGAACGAATATTTTCCAACAAACTTCATCACCGGAGCATCGCAGATGAGCCCGTACGAAACTGAGCCAAATCGGCAACGAACGTCAAACTCGAATCGCTCTTAACAGCGGAATCCGCTTGAAACGCATGAACCGCGGTATCTGCTGCTGCTTGAGCCGCTGAAGAAAGACGCGAATCAGCCGGCTGCCGTGCGCTGAAGAGCGGCTTTAAAACGCTGCCTGCTGCGGTCTGGTTTGAACATATCAGTGATTACCCTTACGACAGAATCCGTACCTGGCGCTGTCGATAGAGATGGGGAGGACCCCGATGTTAGTGTGGGGAAAAGATTCTGTTCCCTTTCTGCTCTGCTACCGTCGGCAACATATGTCTGCATCAGACGTTCATGTTCGTCAACGGTTACATACATTATTTCAGAAACTTTTTGCTATCTTTTTCTTCGTGAAACTTCCTCAATCCCGTTTCGTTTTCGCACACAAGGACGTTACTGTTTCCTTCCCCAAAATTGTATGCTCTTCTGATCTTAGCAATGTAGATGTGAAATTTGAGTGAAGCTGGCTCTTATCGCAGATTCTGGTGTCTGTCGAACCGGAACGAATATTTTCCAACAAACTTCATCACCGGAGCATCGCAGATGAGCCCGTACGAAACTGAGCCAAATCGGCAACGAACGTCAAACTCGAATCGCTCTTAACAGCGGAATCCGCTTGAAACGCATGAACCGCGGTATCTGCTGCTGCTTGAGCCGCTGAAGAAAGACGCGAATCAGCCGGCTGCCGTGCGCTGAAGAGCGGCTTTAAAACGCTGCCTGCTGCGGTCTGGTTTGAACATATCAGTGATTACCCTTACGACAGAATCTGTCCCTGGCGCTGTCGATAGAGATGGGGAGGACCCCGATGTTAGTGTGGGGAAAAGATTCTGTTCCCTTTCTGCTCTGCTACCGTCGGCAACATATGTCTGCATCAGACGTTCATGTTCGTCAACGGTTACATACATTATTTCAGAAACTTTTTGCTATCTTTTTCTTCGTGAAACTTCCTCAATCCCGTTTCGTTTTCGCACACAAGGACGTTACTGTTTCCTTCCCCAAAATTGTATGCTCTTCTGATCTTAGCAATGTAGATGTGAAATTTGAGTGAAGCTGGCTCTTATCGCAGATTCTGGTGTCTGTCGAACCGGAACGAATATTTTCCAACAAACTTCATCACCAGAGCATCGCAGATGAGCCCGTACGAAACTGAGCCAAATCGGCAACGAACGTCAAACTCGAATCGCTCTTAACAGCGGAATCCGCTTGAAACGCATGAACCGCGGTATCTGCTGCTGCTTGAGCCGCTGAAGAAAGACGCGAATCAGCCGGCTGCCGTGCGCTGAAGAGCGGCTTTAAAACGCTGCCTGCTGCGGTCTGGTTTGAACATATCAGTGATTACCCTTACGACAGAATCCGTCCCTGGCGCGGTCGATAGAGATGGGGAGGTCCCCGATGTTAGTGTGGGGAAAAGATTCTGTTCCCTTTTTTCTCTGCTACCGTCGGCAACATATGTCTGCATCAGACGTTCATGTTCGTCAACGGTTACATACATTATTTCAGAAACTTTTTGCTATCTTTTTCTTCGTGAAACTTCCTCAATCCCGTTTCGTTTTCGCACACAAGGACGTTACTGTTTCCTTCCCCAAAATTGTATGCTCTTCTGATCTTAGCAATGTAGATGTGAAATTTGAGTGAAGCTGGCTCTTATCGCAGATTCTGGTGTCTGTCGAACCGGAACGAATATTTTCCAACAAACTTCATCACCGGAGCATCGCAGATGAGCCCGTACGAAACTGAGCCAAATCGGCAACGAACGTCAAACTCGAATCGCTCTTAACAGCGGAATCCGCTTGAAACGCATGAACCGCGGTATCTGCTGCTGCTTGAGCCGCTGAAGAAAGACGCGAATCAGCCGGCTGCCGTGCGCTGAAGAGCGGCTTTAAAACGCTGCCTGCTGCGGTCTGGTTTGAACATATCCGTGATTACCCTTACGACAGAATCCGTCCCTGGCGCTGTCGATAGAGATGGGGAGGTCCCCGATGTTAGTGCGGGGAAAAGATTCTGTTCCCTTTCTGCTCTGCTACCGTCGGCAACATATGTCTGCATCAGACGTTCATGTTCGTCAACGGTTACATACATTATTTCAGAAACTTTTTGCTATCTTTTTCTTCGTGAAACTTCCTCAATCCCGTTTCGTTTTCGCACACAAGGACGTTACTGTTTCCTTCCCCAAAATTGTATGCTCTTCTGATCTTAGCAATGTAGATGTGAAATTTGAGTGAAGCTGGCTCTTATCGCAGATTCTGGTGTCTGTCGAACCGGAACGAATATTTTCCAACAAACTTCATCACCGGAGCATCGCAGATGAGCCCGTACGAAACTGAGCCAAATCGGCAACGAACGTCAAACTCGAATCGCTCTTAACAGCGGAATCCGCTTGAAACGCATGAACCGCGGTATCTGCTGCTGCTTGAGCCGCTGAAGAAAGACGCGAATCAGCCGGCTGCCGTGCGCTGAAGAGCGGCTTTAAAACGCTGCCTGCTGCGGTCTGGTTTGAACATATCAGTGATTACCCTTACGACAGAATCTGTCCCTGGCGCTTTCGATAGAGATGGGGAGGACCCCGATGTTAGTGTGGGGAAAAGATTCTGTTCCCTTTCTGCTCTGCTACCGTCGGCAACATATGTCTGCATCAGACGTTCATGTTCGTCAACGGTTACATACATTATTTCAGAAACTTTTTGCTATCTTTTTCTTCGTGAAACTTCCTCAATCCCGTTTCGTTTTCGCACACAAGGACGTTACTGTTTCCTTCCCCAAAATTGTATGCTCTTCTGATCTTAGCAATGTAGATGTGAAATTTGAGTGAAGCTGGCTCTTATCGCAGATTCTGGTGTCTGTCGAACCGGAACGAATATTTTCCAACAAACTTCATCACCGGAGCATCGCAGATGAGCCCGTACGAAACTGAGCCAAATCGGCAACGAACGTCAAACTCGAATCGCTCTTAACAGCGGAATCCGCTTGAAACGCATGAACCGCGGTATCTGCTGCTGCTTGAGCCGCTGAAGAAAGACGCGAATCAGCCGGCTGCCGTGCGCTGAAGAGCGGCTTTAAAACGCTGCCTGCTGCGGTCTGGTTTGAACATATCAGTGATTACCCTTACGACAGAATCCGTCCCTGGCGCTGTCGATAGAGATGGGGAGGTCCCCGATGTTAGTGCGGGGAAAAGATTCTGTTCCCTTTCTGCTCTGCTACCGTCGGCAACATATGTCTGCATCAGACGTTCATGTTCGTCAACGGTTACATACATTATTTCAGAAACTTTTTGCTATCTTTTTCTTCGTGAAACTTCGTCAATCCCGTTTCGTTTTCGCACACAAGGACGTTACTGTTTCCTTCCCCAAAATTGTATGCTCTTCTGATCTTAGCAATGTAGATGTGAAATTTGAGTGAAGCTGGCTCTTATCGCAGATTCTGGTGTCTGTCGAACCGGAACGAATATTTTCCAACAAACTTCATCACCGGAGCATCGCAGATGAGCCCGTACGAAACTGAGCCAAATCGGCAACGAACGTCAAACTCGAATCGCTCTTAACAGCGGAATCCGCTTGAAACGCATGAACCGCGGTATCTCCTGCTGCTTGAGCCGCTGAAGAAAGACGCGAATCAGCCGGCTGCCGTGCGCTGAAGAGCGGCTTTAAAACGCTGCCTGCTGCGGTCTGGTTTGAACATATCCGTGATTACCCTTACGACAGAATCCGTCCCTGGCGCTGTCGATAGAGATGGGGAGGTCCCCGATGTTAGTGCGGGGAAAAGATTCTGTTCCCTTTCTGCTCTGCTACCGTCGGCAACATATGTCTGCATCAGACGTTCATGTTCGTCAACGGTTACATACATTATTTCAGAAACTTTTTGCTATCTTTTTCTTCGTGAAACTTCCTCAATCCCGTTTCGTTTTCGCACACAAGGACGTTACTGTTTCCTTCCCCAAAATTGTATGCTCTTCTGATCTTAGCAATGTAGATGTGAAATTTGAGTGAAGCTAGCTCTTATCGCAGATTCTGGTGTCTGTCGAACCGGAACGAATATTTTCCAACAAACTTCATCACCGGAGCATCGCAGATGAGCCCGTACGAAACTGAGCCAAATCGGCAACGAACGTCAAACTCGAATCGCTCTTAACAGCGGAATCCGCTTGAAACGCATGAACCGCGGTATCTGCTGCTGCTTGAGCCGCTGAAGAAAGACGCGAATCAGCCGGCTGCCGTGCGCTGAAGAGCGGCTTTAAAACGCTGCCTGCTGCGGTCTGGTTTGAACATATCAGTGATTACCCTTACGACAGAATCCGTCCCTGGCGCTGTCGATAGAGATGGGGAGGACCCCGATGTTAGTGCGGGGAAAAGATTCTGTTCCCTTTCTGCTCTGCTACCGTCGGCAACATATGTCTGCATCAGACGTTCATGTTCGTCAACGGTTACATACATTATTTCAGAAACTTTTTGCTATCTTTTTCTTCGTGAAACTTCCTCAATCCCGTTTCGTTTTCGCACACAAGGACGTTACTGTTTCCTTCCCCAAAATTGTATGCTCTTCTGATCTTAGCAATGTAGATGTGAAATTTGAGTGAAGCTGGCTCTTATCGCAGATTCTGGTGTCTGTCGAACCGGAACGAATATTTTCCAACAAACTTCATCACCGGAGCATCGCAGATGAGCCCGTACGAAACTGAGCCAAATCGGCAACGAACGTCAAACTCGAATCGCTCTTAACAGCGGAATCCGCTTGAAACGCATGAACCGCGGTATCTGCTGCTGCTTGAGCCGCTGAAGAAAGACGCGAATCAGCCGGCTGCCGTGCGCTGAAGAGCGGCTTTAAAACGCTGCCTGCTGCGGTCTGGTTTGAACATATCAGTGATTACCCTTACGACAGAATCTGTCCCTGGCGCTTTCGATAGAGATGGGGAGGACCCCGATGTTAGTGTGGGGAAAAGATTCTGTTCCCTTTCTGCTCTGCTACCGTCGGCAACATATGTCTGCATCAGACGTTCATGTTCGTCAACGGTTACATACATTATTTCAGAAACTTTTTGCTATCTTTTTCTTCGTGAAACTTCCTCAATCCCGTTTCGTTTTCGCACACAAGGACGTTACTGTTTCCTTCCCCAAAATTGTATGCTCTTCTGATCTTAGCAATGTAGATGTGAAATTTGAGTGAAGCTGGCTCTTATCGCAGATTCTGGTGTCTGTCGAACCGGAACGAATATTTTCCAACAAACTTCATCACCGGAGCATCGCAGATGAGCCCGTACGAAACTGAGCCAAATCGGCAACGAACGTCAAACTCGAATCGCTCTTAACAGCGGAATCCGCTTGAAACGCATGAACCGCGGTATCTGCTGCTGCTTGAGCCGCTGAAGAAAGACGCGAATCAGCCGGCTGCCGTGCGCTGAAGAGCGGCTTTAAAACGCTGCCTGCTGCGGTCTGGTTTGAACATATCAGTGATTACCCTTACGACAGAATCCGTCCCTGGCGCTGTCGATAGAGATGGGGAGGTCCCCGATGTTAGTGCGGGGAAAAGATTCTGTTCCCTTTCTGCTCTGCTACCGTCGGCAACATATGTCTGCATCAGACGTTCATGTTCGTCAACGGTTACATACATTATTTCAGAAACTTTTTGCTATCTTTTTCTTCGTGAAACTTCGTCAATCCCGTTTCGTTTTCGCACACAAGGACGTTACTGTTTCCTTCCCCAAAATTGTATGCTCTTCTGATCTTAGCAATGTAGATGTGAAATTTGAGTGAAGCTGGCTCTTATCGCAGATTCTGGTGTCTGTCGAACCGGAACGAATATTTTCCAACAAACTTCATCACCGGAGCATCGCAGATGAGCCCGTACGAAACTGAGCCAAATCGGCAACGAACGTCAAACTCGAATCGCTCTTAACAGCGGAATCCGCTTGAAACGCATGAACCGCGGTATCTCCTGCTGCTTGAGCCGCTGAAGAAAGACGCGAATCAGCCGGCTGCCGTGCGCTGAAGAGCGGCTTTAAAACGCTGCCTGCTGCGGTCTGGTTTGAACATATCCGTGATTACCCTTACGACAGAATCCGTCCCTGGCGCTGTCGATAGAGATGGGGAGGTCCCCGATGTTAGTGCGGGGAAAAGATTCTGTTCCCTTTCTGCTCTGCTACCGTCGGCAACATATGTCTGCATCAGACGTTCATGTTCGTCAACGGTTACATACATTATTTCAGAAACTTTTTGCTATCTTTTTCTTCGTGAAACTTCCTCAATCCCGTTTCGTTTTCGCACACAAGGACGTTACTGTTTCCTTCCCCAAAATTGTATGCTCTTCTGATCTTAGCAATGTAGATGTGAAATTTGAGTGAAGCTAGCTCTTATCGCAGATTCTGGTGTCTGTCGAACCGGAACGAATATTTTCCAACAAACTTCATCACCGGAGCATCGCAGATGAGCCCGTACGAAACTGAGCCAAATCGGCAACGAACGTCAAACTCGAATCGCTCTTAACAGCGGAATCCGCTTGAAACGCATGAACCGCGGTATCTGCTGCTGCTTGAGCCGCTGAAGAAAGACGCGAATCAGCCGGCTGCCGTGCGCTGAAGAGCGGCTTTAAAACGCTGCCTGCTGCGGTCTGGTTTGAACATATCAGTGATTACCCTTACGACAGAATCCGTCCCTGGCGCTGTCGATAGAGATGGGGAGGACCCCGATGTTAGTGTGGGGAAAAGATTCTGTTCCCTTTCTGCTCTGCTACCGTCGGCAACATATGTCTGCATCAGACGTTCATGTTCGTCAACGGTTACATACATTATTTCAGAAACTTTTTGCTATCTTTTTCTTCGTGAAACTTCGTCAATCCCGTTTCGTTTTCGCACACAAGGACGTTACTGTTTCCTTCCCCAAAATTGTATGCTCTTCTGATCTTAGCAATGTAGATGTGAAATTTGAGTGAAGCTGGCTCTTATCGCAGATTCTGGTGTCTGTCGAACCGGAACGAATATTTTCCAACAAACTTCATCACCGGAGCATCGCAGATGAGCCCGTACGAAACTGAGCCAAATCGGCAACGAACGTCAAACTCGAATCGCTCTTAACAGCGGAATCCGCTTGAAACGCATGAACCGCGGTATCTGCTGCTGCTTGAGCCGCTGAAGAAAGACGCGAATCAGCCGGCTGCCGTGCGCTGAAGAGCGGCTTTAAAACGCTGCCTGCTGCGGTCTGGTTTGAACATATCAGTGATTACCCTTACGACAGAATCCGTCCCTGGCGCTGTCGATAGAGATGGGGAGGACCCCGATGTTAGTGTGGGGAAAAGATTCTGTTCCCTTTCTGCTCTGCTACCGTCGGCAACATATGTCTGCATCAGACGTTCATGTTCGTCAACGGTTACATACATTATTTCAGAAACTTTTTGCTATCTTTTTCTTCGTGAAACTTCGTCAATCCCGTTTCGTTTTCGCACACAAGGACGTTACTGTTTCCTTCCCCAAAATTGTATGCTCTTCTGATCTTAGCAATGTAGATGTGAAATTTGAGTGAAGCTGGCTCTTATCGCAGATTCTGGTGTCTGTCGAACCGGAACGAATATTTTCCAACAAACTTCATCACCGGAGCATCGCAGATGAGCCCGTACGAAACTGAGCCAAATCGGCAACGAACGTCAAACTCGAATCGCTCTTAACAGCGGAATCCGCTTGAAACGCATGAACCGCGGTATCTGCTGCTGCTTGAGCCGCTGAAGAAAGACGCGAATCAGCCGGCTGCCGTGCGCTGAAGAGCGGCTTTAAAACGCTGCCTGCTGCGGTCTGGTTTGAACATATCAGTGATTACCCTTACGACAGAATCCGTCCCTGGCGCGGTCGATAGAGATGGGGAGGACCCCGATGTTAGTGTGGGGAAAAGATTCTGTTCCCTTTCTGCTCTGCTACCGTCGGCAACATATGTCTGCATCAGACGTTCATGTTCGTCAACGGTTACATACATTATTTCAGAAACTTTTTGCTATCTTTTTCTTCGTGAAACTTCCTCAATCCCGTTTCGTTTTCGCACACAAGGACGTTACTGTTTCCTTCCCCAAAATTGTATGCTCTTCTGATCTTAGCAATGTAGATGTGAAATTTGAGTGAAGCTGGCTCTTATCGCAGATTCTGGTGTCTGTCGAACCGGAACGAATATTTTCCAACAAACTTCATCACCGGAGCATCGCAGATGAGCCCGTACGAAACTGAGCCAAATCGGCAACGAACGTCAAACTCGAATCGCTCTTAACAGCGGAATCCGCTTGAAACGCATGAACCGCGGTATCTGCTGCTGCTTGAGCCGCTGAAGAAAGACGCGAATCAGCCGGCTGCCGTGCGCTGAAGAGCGGCTTTAAAACGCTGCCTGCTGCGGTCTGGTTTGAACATATCAGTGATTACCCTTACGACAGAATCCGTCCCTGGCGCGGTCGATAGAGATGGGGAGGACCCCGATGTTAGTGTGGGGAAAAGATTCTGTTCCCTTTCTGCTCTGCTACCGTCGGCAACATATGTCTGCATCAGACGTTCATGTTCGTCAACGGTTACATACATTATTTCAGAAACTTTTTGCTATCTTTTTCTTCGTGAAACTTCCTCAATCCCGTTTCGTTTTCGCACACAAGGACGTTACTGTTTCCTTCCCCAAAATTGTATGCTCTTCTGATCTTAGCAATGTAGATGTGAAATTTGAGTGAAGCTGGCTCTTATCGCAGATTCTGGTGTCTGTCGAACCGGAACGAATATTTTCCAACAAACTTCATCACCGGAGCATCGCAGATGAGCCCGTACGAAACTGAGCCAAATCGGCAACGAACGTCAAACTCGAATCGCTCTTAACAGCGGAATCCGCTTGAAACGCATGAACCGCGGTATCTGCTGCTGCTTGAGCCGCTGAAGAAAGACGCGAATCAGCCGGCTGCCGTGCGCTGAAGAGCGGCTTTAAAACGCTGCCTGCTGCGGTCTGGTTTGAACATATCCGTGATTACCCTTACGACAGAATCCGTCCCTGGCGCTGTCGATAGAGATGGGGAGGTCCCCGATGTTAGTGCGGGGAAAAGATTCTGTTCCCTTTCTGCTCTGCTACCGTCGGCAACATATGTCTGCATCAGACGTTCATGTTCGTCAACGGTTACATACATTATTTCAGAAACTTTTTGCTATCTTTTTCTTCGTGAAACTTCCTCAATCCCGTTTCGTTTTCGCACACAAGGACGTTACTGTTTCCTTCCCCAAAATTGTATGCTCTTCTGATCTTAGCAATGTAGATGTGAAATTTGAGTGAAGCTGGCTCTTATCGCAGATTCTGGTGTCTGTCGAACCGGAACGAATATTTTCCAACAAACTTCATCACCGGAGCATCGCAGATGAGCCCGTACGAAACTGAGCCAAATCGGCAACGAACGTCAAACTCGAATCGCTCTTAACAGCGGAATCCGCTTGAAACGCATGAACCGCGGTATCTGCTGCTGCTTGAGCCGCTGAAGAAAGACGCGAATCAGCCGGCTGCCGTGCGCTGAAGAGCGGCTTTAAAACGCTGCCTGCTGCGGTCTGGTTTGAACATATCAGTGATTACCCTTACGACAGAATCCGTCCCTGGCGCGGTCGATAGAGATGGGGAGGACCCCGATGTTAGTGTGGGGAAAAGATTCTGTTCCCTTTCTGCTCTGCTACCGTCGGCAACATATGTCTGCATCAGACGTTCATGTTCGTCAACGGTTACATACATTATTTCAGAAACTTTTTGCTATCTTTTTCTTCGTGAAACTTCCTCAATCCCGTTTCGTTTTCGCACACAAGGACGTTACTGTTTCCTTCCCCAAAATTGTATGCTCTTCTGATCTTAGCAATGTAGATGTGAAATTTGAGTGAAGCTGGCTCTTATCGCAGATTCTAGTGTCTGTCGAACCGGAACGAATATTTTCCAACAAACTTCATCACCGGAGCATCGCAGATGAGCCCGTACGAAACTGAGCCAAATCGGCAACGAACGTCAAACTCGAATCGCTCTTAACAGCGGAATCCGCTTGAAACGCATGAACCGCGGTATCTGCTGCTGCTTGAGCCGCTGAAGAAAGACGCGAATCAGCCGGCTGCCGTGCGCTGAAGAGCGGCTTTAAAACGCTGCCTGCTGCGGTCTGGTTTGAACATATCAGTGATTACCCTTACGACAGAATCTGTCCCTGGCGCTGTCGATAGAGATGGGGAGGACCCCGATGTTAGTGTGGGGAAAAGATTCTGTTCCCTTTCTGCTCTGCTACCGTCGGCAACATATGTCTGCATCAGACGTTCATGTTCGTCAACGGTTACATACATTATTTCAGAAACTTTTTGCTATCTTTTTCTTCGTGAAACTTCCTCAATCCCGTTTCGTTTTCGCACACAAGGACGTTACTGTTTCCTTCCCCAAAATTGTATGCTCTTCTGATCTTAGCAATGTAGATGTGAAATTTGAGTGAAGCTGGCTCTTATCGCAGATTCTGGTGTCTGTCGAACCGGAACGAATATTTTCCAACAAACTTCATCACCAGAGCATCGCAGATGAGCCCGTACGAAACTGAGCCAAATCGGCAACGAACGTCAAACTCGAATCGCTCTTAACAGCGGAATCCGCTTGAAACGCATGAACCGCGGTATCTGCTGCTGCTTGAGCCGCTGAAGAAAGACGCGAATCAGCCGGCTGCCGTGCGCTGAAGAGCGGCTTTAAAACGCTGCCTGCTGCGGTCTGGTTTGAACATATCAGTGATTACCCTTACGACAGAATCCGTCCCTGGCGCGGTCGATAGAGATGGGGAGGTCCCCGATGTTAGTGTGGGGAAAAGATTCTGTTCCCTTTTTTCTCTGCTACCGTCGGCAACATATGTCTGCATCAGACGTTCATGTTCGTCAACGGTTACATACATTATTTCAGAAACTTTTTGCTATCTTTTTCTTCGTGAAACTTCCTCAATCCCGTTTCGTTTTCGCACACAAGGACGTTACTGTTTCCTTCCCCAAAATTGTATGCTCTTCTGATCTTAGCAATGTAGATGTGAAATTTGAGTGAAGCTGGCTCTTATCGCAGATTCTGGTGTCTGTCGAACCGGAACGAATATTTTCCAACAAACTTCATCACCGGAGCATCGCAGATGAGCCCGTACGAAACTGAGCCAAATCGGCAACGAACGTCAAACTCGAATCGCTCTTAACAGCGGAATCCGCTTGAAACGCATGAACCGCGGTATCTGCTGCTGCTTGAGCCGCTGAAGAAAGACGCGAATCAGCCGGCTGCCGTGCGCTGAATTGCGGCTTTAAAACGCTGCCTGCTGCGGTCTGGTTTGAACATATCAGTGATTACCCTTACGACAGAATCCGTCCCTGGCGCTGTCGATAGAGATGGGGAGGACCCCGATGTTAGTGCGGGGAAAAGATTCTGTTCCCTTTCTGCTCTGCTACCGTCGGCAACATATGTCTGCATCAGACGTTCATGTTCGTCAACGGTTACATACATTATTTCAGAAACTTTTTGCTATCTTTTTCTTCGTGAAACTTCCTCAATCCCGTTTCGTTTTCGCACACAAGGACGTTACTGTTTCCTTCCCCAAAATTGTATGCTCTTCTGATCTTAGCAATGTAGATGTGAAATTTGAGTGAAGCTGGCTCTTATCGCAGATTCTGGTGTCTGTCGAACCGGAACGAATATTTTCCAACAAACTTCATCACCGGAGCATCGCAGATGAGCCCGTACGAAACTGAGCCAAATCGGCAACGAACGTCAAACTCGAATCGCTCTTAACAGCGGAATCCGCTTGAAACGCATGAACCGCGGTATCTGCTGCTGCTTGAGCCGCTGAAGAAAGACGCGAATCAGCCGGCTGCCGTGCGCTGAAGAGCGGCTTTAAAACGCTGCCTGCTGCGGTCTGGTTTGAACATATCAGTGATTACCCTTACGACAGAATCCGTCCCTGGCGCGGTCGATAGAGATGGGGAGGTCCCCGATGTTAGTGTGGGGAAAAGATTCTGTTCCCTTTCTGCTCTGCTACCGTCGGCAACATATGTCTGCATCAGACGTTCATGTTCGTCAACGGTTACATACATTATTTCAGAAACTTTTTGCTATCTTTTTCTTCGTGAAACTTCCTCAATCCCGTTTCGTTTTCGCACACAAGGACGTTACTGTTTCCTTCCCCAAAATTGTATGCTCTTCTGATCTTAGCAATGTAGATGTGAAATTTGAGTGAAGCTGGCTCTTATCGCAGATTCTGGTGTCTGTCGAACCGGAACGAATATTTTCCAACAAACTTCATCACCGGAGCATCGCAGATGAGCCCGTACGAAACTGAGCCAAATCGGCAACGAACGTCAAACTCGAATCGCTCTTAACAGCGGAATCCGCTTGAAACGCATGAACCGCGGTATCTGCTGCTGCTTGAGCCGCTGAAGAAAGACGCGAATCAGCCGGCTGCCGTGCGCTGAATTGCGGCTTTAAAACGCTGCCTGCTGCGGTCTGGTTTGAACATATCAGTGATTACCCTTACGACAGAATCCGTCCCTGGCGCTGTCGATAGAGATGGGGAGGACCCCGATGTTAGTGCGGGGAAAAGATTCTGTTCCCTTTCTGCTCTGCTACCGTCGGCAACATATGTCTGCATCAGACGTTCATGTTCGTCAACGGTTACATACATTATTTCAGAAACTTTTTGCTATCTTTTTCTTCGTGAAACTTCCTCAATCCCGTTTCGTTTTCGCACACAAGGACGTTACTGTTTCCTTCCCCAAAATTGTATGCTCTTCTGATCTTAGCAATGTAGATGTGAAATTTGAGTGAAGCTGGCTCTTATCGCAGATTCTGGTGTCTGTCGAACCGGAACGAATATTTTCCAACAAACTTCATCACCGGAGCATCGCAGATGAGCCCGTACGAAACTGAGCCAAATCGGCAACGAACGTCAAACTCGAATCGCTCTTAACAGCGGAATCCGCTTGAAACGCATGAACCGCGGTATCTGCTGCTGCTTGAGCCGCTGAAGAAAGACGCGAATCAGCCGGCTGCCGTGCGCTGAAGAGCGGCTTTAAAACGCTGCCTGCTGCGGTCTGGTTTGAACATATCAGTGATTACCCTTACGACAGAATCCGTCCCTGGCGCTGTCGATAGAGATGGGGAGGTCCCCGATGTTAGTGCGGGGAAAAGATTCTGTTCCCTTTCTGCTCTGCTACCGTCGGCAACATATGTCTGCATCAGACGTTCATGTTCGTCAACGGTTACATACATTATTTCAGAAACTTTTTGCTATCTTTTTCTTCGTGAAACTTCCTCAATCCCGTTTCGTTTTCGCACACAAGGACGTTACTGTTTCCTTCCCCAAAATTGTATGCTCTTCTGATCTTAGCAATGTAGATGTGAAATTTGAGTGAAGCTGGCTCTTATCGCAGATTCTGGTGTCTGTCGAACCGGAACGAATATTTTCCAACAAACTTCATCACCGGAGCATCGCAGATGAGCCCGTACGAAACTGAGCCAAATCGGCAACGAACGTCAAACTCGAATCGCTCTTAACAGCGGAATCCGCTTGAAACGCATGAACCGCGGTATCTGCTGCTGCTTGAGCCGCTGAAGAAAGACGCGAATCAGCCGGCTGCCGTGCGCTGAATTGCGGCTTTAAAACGCTGCCTGCTGCGGTCTGGTTTGAACATATCAGTGATTACCCTTACGACAGAATCCGTCCCTGGCGCTGTCGATAGAGATGGGGAGGTCCCCGATGTTAGTGTGGGGAAAAGATTCTGTTCCCTTTCTGCTCTGCTACCGTCGGCAACATATGTCTGCATCAGACGTTCATGTTCGTCAACGGTTACATACATTATTTCAGAAACTTTTTGCTATCTTTTTCTTCGTGAAACTTCCTCAATCCCGTTTCGTTTTCGCACACAAGGACGTTACTGTTTCCTTCCCCAAAATTGTATGCTCTTCTGATCTTAGCAATGTAGATGTGAAATTTGAGTGAAGCTGGCTCTTATCGCAGATTCTGGTGTCTGTCGAACCGGAACGAATATTTTCCAACAAACTTCATCACCGGAGCATCGCAGATGAGCCCGTACGAAACTGAGCCAAATCGGCAACGAACGTCAAACTCGAATCGCTCTTAACAGCGGAATCCGCTTGAAACGCATGAACCGCGGTATCTGCTGCTGCTTGAGCCGCTGAAGAAAGACGCGAATCAGCCGGCTGCCGTGCGCTGAAGAGCGGCTTTAAAACGCTGCCTGCTGCGGTCTGGTTTGAACATATCAGTGATTACCCTTACGACAGAATCCGTCCCTGGCGCTGTCGATAGAGATGGGGAGGTCCCCGATGTTAGTGCGGGGAAAAGATTCTGTTCCCTTTCTGCTCTGCTACCGTCGGCAACATATGTCTGCATCAGACGTTCATGTTCGTCAACGGTTACATACATTATTTCAGAAACTTTTTGCTATCTTTTTCTTCGTGAAACTTCGTCAATCCCGTTTCGTTTTCGCACACAAGGACGTTACTGTTTCCTTCCCCAAAATTGTATGCTCTTCTCATCTTAGCAATGTAGATGTGAAATTTGAGTGAAGCTGGCTCTTATCGCAGATTCTGGTGTCTGTCGAACCGGAACGAATATTTTCCAACAAACTTCATCACCGGAGCATCGCAGATGAGCCCGTACGAAACTGAGCCAAATCGGCAACGAACGTCAAACTCGAATCGCTCTTAACAGCGGAATCCGCTTGAAACGCATGAACCGCGGTATCTGCTGCTGCTTGAGCCGCTGAAGAAAGACGCGAATCAGCCGGCTGCCGTGCGCTGAATTGCGGCTTTAAAACGCTGCCTGCTGCGGTCTGGTTTGAACATATCAGTGATTACCCTTACGACAGAATCCGTCCCTGGCGCTGTCGATAGAGATGGGGAGGTCCCCGATGTTAGTGTGGGGAAAAGATTCTGTTCCCTTTCTGCTCTGCTACCGTCGGCAACATATGTCTGCATCAGACGTTCATGTTCGTCAACGGTTACATACATTATTTCAGAAACTTTTTGCTATCTTTTTCTTCGTGAAACTTCCTCAATCCCGTTTCGTTTTCGCACACAAGGACGTTACTGTTTCCTTCCCCAAAATTGTATGCTCTTCTCATCTTAGCAATGTAGATGTGAAATTTGAGTGAAGCTGGCTCTTATCGCAGATTCTGGTGTCTGTCGAACCGGAACGAATATTTTCCAACAAACTTCATCACCGGAGCATCGCAGATGAGCCCGTACGAAACTGAGCCAAATCGGCAACGAACGTCAAACTCGAATCGCTCTTAACAGCGGAATCCGCTTGAAACGCATGAACCGCGGTATCTGCTGCTGCTTGAGCCGCTGAAGAAAGACGCGAATCAGCCGGCTGCCGTGCGCTGAAGAGCGGCTTTAAAACGCTGCCTGCTGCGGTCTGGTTTGAACATATCAGTGATTACCCTTACGACAGAATCCGTCCCTGGCGCTGTCGATAGAGATGGGGAGGTCCCCGATGTTAGTGCGGGGAAAAGATTCTGTTCCCTTTCTGCTCTGCTACCGTCGGCAACATATGTCTGCATCAGACGTTCATGTTCGTCAACGGTTACATACATTATTTCAGAAACTTTTTGCTATCTTTTTCTTCGTGAAACTTCGTCAATCCCGTTTCGTTTTCGCACACAAGGACGTTACTGTTTCCTTCCCCAAAATTGTATGCTCTTCTGATCTTAGCAATGTAGATGTGAAATTTGAGTGAAGCTGGCTCTTATCGCAGATTCTGGTGTCTGTCGAACCGGAACGAATATTTTCCAACAAACTTCATCACCGGAGCATCGCAGATGAGCCCGTACGAAACTGAGCCAAATCGGCAACGAACGTCAAACTCGAATCGCTCTTAACAGCGGAATCCGCTTGAAACGCATGAACCGCGGTATCTGCTGCTGCTTGAGCCGCTGAAGAAAGACGCGAATCAGCCGGCTGCCGTGCGCTGAAGAGCGGCTTTAAAACGCTGCCTGCTGCGGTCTGGTTTGAACATATCCGTGATTACCCTTACGACAGAATCCGTCCCTGGCGCTGTCGATAGAGATGGGGAGGTCCCCGATGTTAGTGCGGGGAAAAGATTCTGTTCCCTTTCTGCTCTGCTACCGTCGGCAACATATGTCTGCATCAGACGTTCATGTTCGTCAACGGTTACATACATTATTTCAGAAACTTTTTGCTATCTTTTTCTTCGTGAAACTTCCTCAATCCCGTTTCGTTTTCGCACACAAGGACGTTACTGTTTCCTTCCCCAAAATTGTATGCTCTTCTGATCTTAGCAATGTAGATGTGAAATTTGAGTGAAGCTAGCTCTTATCGCAGATTCTGGTGTCTGTCGAACCGGAACGAATATTTTCCAACAAACTTCATCACCGGAGCATCGCAGATGAGCCCGTACGAAACTGAGCCAAATCGGCAACGAACGTCAAACTCGAATCGCTCTTAACAGCGGAATCCGCTTGAAACGCATGAACCGCGGTATCTGCTGCTGCTTGAGCCGCTGAAGAAAGACGCGAATCAGCCGGCTGCCGTGCGCTGAAGAGCGGCTTTAAAACGCTGCCTGCTGCGGTCTGGTTTGAACATATCAGTGATTACCCTTACGACAGAATCCGTCCCTGGCGCTGTCGATAGAGATGGGGAGGACCCCGATGTTAGTGTGGGGAAAAGATTCTGTTCCCTTTCTGCTCTGCTACCGTCGGCAACATATGTCTGCATCAGACGTTCATGTTCGTCAACGGTTACATACATTATTTCAGAAACTTTTTGCTATCTTTTTCTTCGTGAAACTTCGTCAATCCCGTTTCGTTTTCGCACACAAGGACGTTACTGTTTCCTTCCCCAAAATTGTATGCTCTTCTCATCTTAGCAATGTAGATGTGAAATTTGAGTGAAGCTGGCTCTTATCGCAGATTCTGGTGTCTGTCGAACCGGAACGAATATTTTCCAACAAACTTCATCACCGGAGCATCGCAGATGAGCCCGTACGAAACTGAGCCAAATCGGCAACGAACGTCAAACTCGAATCGCTCTTAACAGCGGAATCCGCTTGAAACGCATGAACCGCGGTATCTGCTGCTGCTTGAGCCGCTGAAGAAAGACGCGAATCAGCCGGCTGCCGTGCGCTGAAGAGCGGCTTTAAAACGCTGCCTGCTGCGGTCTGGTTTGAACATATCAGTGATTACCCTTACGACAGAATCCGTCCCTGGCGCGGTCGATAGAGATGGGGAGGACCCCGATGTTAGTGTGGGGAAAAGATTCTGTTCCCTTTCTGCTCTGCTACCGTCGGCAACATATGTCTGCATCAGACGTTCATGTTCGTCAACGGTTACATACATTATTTCAGAAACTTTTTGCTATCTTTTTCTTCGTGAAACTTCCTCAATCCCGTTTCGTTTTCGCACACAAGGACGTTACTGTTTCCTTCCCCAAAATTGTATGCTCTTCTGATCTTAGCAATGTAGATGTGAAATTTGAGTGAAGCTGGCTCTTATCGCAGATTCTGGTGTCTGTCGAACCGGAACGAATATTTTCCAACAAACTTCATCACCGGAGCATCGCAGATGAGCCCGTACGAAACTGAGCCAAATCGGCAACGAACGTCAAACTCGAATCGCTCTTAACAGCGGAATCCGCTTGAAACGCATGAACCGCGGTATCTGCTGCTGCTTGAGCCGCTGAAGAAAGACGCGAATCAGCCGGCTGCCGTGCGCTGAAGAGCGGCTTTAAAACGCTGCCTGCTGCGGTCTGGTTTGAACATATCAGTGATTACCCTTACGACAGAATCCGTCCCTGGCGCGGTCGATAGAGATGGGGAGGACCCCGATGTTAGTGTGGGGAAAAGATTCTGTTCCCTTTCTGCTCTGCTACCGTCGGCAACATATGTCTGCATCAGACGTTCATGTTCGTCAACGGTTACATACATTATTTCAGAAACTTTTTGCTATCTTTTTCTTCGTGAAACTTCCTCAATCCCGTTTCGTTTTCGCACACAAGGACGTTACTGTTTCCTTCCCCAAAATTGTATGCTCTTCTGATCTTAGCAATGTAGATGTGAAATTTGAGTGAAGCTGGCTCTTATCGCAGATTCTGGTGTCTGTCGAACCGGAACGAATATTTTCCAACAAACTTCATCACCGGAGCATCGCAGATGAGCCCGTACGAAACTGAGCCAAATCGGCAACGAACGTCAAACTCGAATCGCTCTTAACAGCGGAATCCGCTTGAAACGCATGAACCGCGGTATCTGCTGCTGCTTGAGCCGCTGAAGAAAGACGCGAATCAGCCGGCTGCCGTGCGCTGAAGAGCGGCTTTAAAACGCTGCCTGCTGCGGTCTGGTTTGAACATATCCGTGATTACCCTTACGACAGAATCCGTCCCTGGCGCTGTCGATAGAGATGGGGAGGTCCCCGATGTTAGTGCGGGGAAAAGATTCTGTTCCCTTTCTGCTCTGCTACCGTCGGCAACATATGTCTGCATCAGACGTTCATGTTCGTCAACGGTTACATACATTATTTCAGAAACTTTTTGCTATCTTTTTCTTCGTGAAACTTCCTCAATCCCGTTTCGTTTTCGCACACAAGGACGTTACTGTTTCCTTCCCCAAAATTGTATGCTCTTCTGATCTTAGCAATGTAGATGTGAAATTTGAGTGAAGCTGGCTCTTATCGCAGATTCTGGTGTCTGTCGAACCGGAACGAATATTTTCCAACAAACTTCATCACCGGAGCATCGCAGATGAGCCCGTACGAAACTGAGCCAAATCGGCAACGAACGTCAAACTCGAATCGCTCTTAACAGCGGAATCCGCTTGAAACGCATGAACCGCGGTATCTGCTGCTGCTTGAGCCGCTGAAGAAAGACGCGAATCAGCCGGCTGCCGTGCGCTGAAGAGCGGCTTTAAAACGCTGCCTGCTGCGGTCTGGTTTGAACATATCAGTGATTACCCTTACGACAGAATCTGTCCCTGGCGCTTTCGATAGAGATGGGGAGGACCCCGATGTTAGTGTGGGGAAAAGATTCTGTTCCCTTTCTGCTCTGCTACCGTCGGCAACATATGTCTGCATCAGACGTTCATGTTCGTCAACGGTTACATACATTATTTCAGAAACTTTTTGCTATCTTTTTCTTCGTGAAACTTCCTCAATCCCGTTTCGTTTTCGCACACAAGGACGTTACTGTTTCCTTCCCCAAAATTGTATGCTCTTCTGATCTTAGCAATGTAGATGTGAAATTTGAGTGAAGCTGGCTCTTATCGCAGATTCTGGTGTCTGTCGAACCGGAACGAATATTTTCCAACAAACTTCATCACCGGAGCATCGCAGATGAGCCCGTACGAAACTGAGCCAAATCGGCAACGAACGTCAAACTCGAATCGCTCTTAACAGCGGAATCCGCTTGAAACGCATGAACCGCGGTATCTGCTGCTGCTTGAGCCGCTGAAGAAAGACGCGAATCAGCCGGCTGCCGTGCGCTGAAGAGCGGCTTTAAAACGCTGCCTGCTGCGGTCTGGTTTGAACATATCAGTGATTACCCTTACGACAGAATCCGTCCCTGGCGCTGTCGATAGAGATGGGGAGGTCCCCGATGTTAGTGCGGGGAAAAGATTCTGTTCCCTTTCTGCTCTGCTACCGTCGGCAACATATGTCTGCATCAGACGTTCATGTTCGTCAACGGTTACATACATTATTTCAGAAACTTTTTGCTATCTTTTTCTTCGTGAAACTTCGTCAATCCCGTTTCGTTTTCGCACACAAGGACGTTACTGTTTCCTTCCCCAAAATTGTATGCTCTTCTGATCTTAGCAATGTAGATGTGAAATTTGAGTGAAGCTGGCTCTTATCGCAGATTCTGGTGTCTGTCGAACCGGAACGAATATTTTCCAACAAACTTCATCACCGGAGCATCGCAGATGAGCCCGTACGAAACTGAGCCAAATCGGCAACGAACGTCAAACTCGAATCGCTCTTAACAGCGGAATCCGCTTGAAACGCATGAACCGCGGTATCTCCTGCTGCTTGAGCCGCTGAAGAAAGACGCGAATCAGCCGGCTGCCGTGCGCTGAAGAGCGGCTTTAAAACGCTGCCTGCTGCGGTCTGGTTTGAACATATCCGTGATTACCCTTACGACAGAATCCGTCCCTGGCGCTGTCGATAGAGATGGGGAGGTCCCCGATGTTAGTGCGGGGAAAAGATTCTGTTCCCTTTCTGCTCTGCTACCGTCGGCAACATATGTCTGCATCAGACGTTCATGTTCGTCAACGGTTACATACATTATTTCAGAAACTTTTTGCTATCTTTTTCTTCGTGAAACTTCCTCAATCCCGTTTCGTTTTCGCACACAAGGACGTTACTGTTTCCTTCCCCAAAATTGTATGCTCTTCTGATCTTAGCAATGTAGATGTGAAATTTGAGTGAAGCTAGCTCTTATCGCAGATTCTGGTGTCTGTCGAACCGGAACGAATATTTTCCAACAAACTTCATCACCGGAGCATCGCAGATGAGCCCGTACGAAACTGAGCCAAATCGGCAACGAACGTCAAACTCGAATCGCTCTTAACAGCGGAATCCGCTTGAAACGCATGAACCGCGGTATCTGCTGCTGCTTGAGCCGCTGAAGAAAGACGCGAATCAGCCGGCTGCCGTGCGCTGAAGAGCGGCTTTAAAACGCTGCCTGCTGCGGTCTGGTTTGAACATATCAGTGATTACCCTTACGACAGAATCCGTCCCTGGCGCTGTCGATAGAGATGGGGAGGACCCCGATGTTAGTGCGGGGAAAAGATTCTGTTCCCTTTCTGCTCTGCTACCGTCGGCAACATATGTCTGCATCAGACGTTCATGTTCGTCAACGGTTACATACATTATTTCAGAAACTTTTTGCTATCTTTTTCTTCGTGAAACTTCCTCAATCCCGTTTCGTTTTCGCACACAAGGACGTTACTGTTTCCTTCCCCAAAATTGTATGCTCTTCTGATCTTAGCAATGTAGATGTGAAATTTGAGTGAAGCTGGCTCTTATCGCAGATTCTGGTGTCTGTCGAACCGGAACGAATATTTTCCAACAAACTTCATCACCGGAGCATCGCAGATGAGCCCGTACGAAACTGAGCCAAATCGGCAACGAACGTCAAACTCGAATCGCTCTTAACAGCGGAATCCGCTTGAAACGCATGAACCGCGGTATCTGCTGCTGCTTGAGCCGCTGAAGAAAGACGCGAATCAGCCGGCTGCCGTGCGCTGAAGAGCGGCTTTAAAACGCTGCCTGCTGCGGTCTGGTTTGAACATATCAGTGATTACCCTTACGACAGAATCTGTCCCTGGCGCTTTCGATAGAGATGGGGAGGACCCCGATGTTAGTGTGGGGAAAAGATTCTGTTCCCTTTCTGCTCTGCTACCGTCGGCAACATATGTCTGCATCAGACGTTCATGTTCGTCAACGGTTACATACATTATTTCAGAAACTTTTTGCTATCTTTTTCTTCGTGAAACTTCCTCAATCCCGTTTCGTTTTCGCACACAAGGACGTTACTGTTTCCTTCCCCAAAATTGTATGCTCTTCTGATCTTAGCAATGTAGATGTGAAATTTGAGTGAAGCTGGCTCTTATCGCAGATTCTGGTGTCTGTCGAACCGGAACGAATATTTTCCAACAAACTTCATCACCGGAGCATCGCAGATGAGCCCGTACGAAACTGAGCCAAATCGGCAACGAACGTCAAACTCGAATCGCTCTTAACAGCGGAATCCGCTTGAAACGCATGAACCGCGGTATCTGCTGCTGCTTGAGCCGCTGAAGAAAGACGCGAATCAGCCGGCTGCCGTGCGCTGAAGAGCGGCTTTAAAACGCTGCCTGCTGCGGTCTGGTTTGAACATATCAGTGATTACCCTTACGACAGAATCCGTCCCTGGCGCTGTCGATAGAGATGGGGAGGTCCCCGATGTTAGTGCGGGGAAAAGATTCTGTTCCCTTTCTGCTCTGCTACCGTCGGCAACATATGTCTGCATCAGACGTTCATGTTCGTCAACGGTTACATACATTATTTCAGAAACTTTTTGCTATCTTTTTCTTCGTGAAACTTCGTCAATCCCGTTTCGTTTTCGCACACAAGGACGTTACTGTTTCCTTCCCCAAAATTGTATGCTCTTCTGATCTTAGCAATGTAGATGTGAAATTTGAGTGAAGCTGGCTCTTATCGCAGATTCTGGTGTCTGTCGAACCGGAACGAATATTTTCCAACAAACTTCATCACCGGAGCATCGCAGATGAGCCCGTACGAAACTGAGCCAAATCGGCAACGAACGTCAAACTCGAATCGCTCTTAACAGCGGAATCCGCTTGAAACGCATGAACCGCGGTATCTCCTGCTGCTTGAGCCGCTGAAGAAAGACGCGAATCAGCCGGCTGCCGTGCGCTGAAGAGCGGCTTTAAAACGCTGCCTGCTGCGGTCTGGTTTGAACATATCCGTGATTACCCTTACGACAGAATCCGTCCCTGGCGCTGTCGATAGAGATGGGGAGGTCCCCGATGTTAGTGCGGGGAAAAGATTCTGTTCCCTTTCTGCTCTGCTACCGTCGGCAACATATGTCTGCATCAGACGTTCATGTTCGTCAACGGTTACATACATTATTTCAGAAACTTTTTGCTATCTTTTTCTTCGTGAAACTTCCTCAATCCCGTTTCGTTTTCGCACACAAGGACGTTACTGTTTCCTTCCCCAAAATTGTATGCTCTTCTGATCTTAGCAATGTAGATGTGAAATTTGAGTGAAGCTAGCTCTTATCGCAGATTCTGGTGTCTGTCGAACCGGAACGAATATTTTCCAACAAACTTCATCACCGGAGCATCGCAGATGAGCCCGTACGAAACTGAGCCAAATCGGCAACGAACGTCAAACTCGAATCGCTCTTAACAGCGGAATCCGCTTGAAACGCATGAACCGCGGTATCTGCTGCTGCTTGAGCCGCTGAAGAAAGACGCGAATCAGCCGGCTGCCGTGCGCTGAAGAGCGGCTTTAAAACGCTGCCTGCTGCGGTCTGGTTTGAACATATCAGTGATTACCCTTACGACAGAATCCGTCCCTGGCGCTGTCGATAGAGATGGGGAGGACCCCGATGTTAGTGTGGGGAAAAGATTCTGTTCCCTTTCTGCTCTGCTACCGTCGGCAACATATGTCTGCATCAGACGTTCATGTTCGTCAACGGTTACATACATTATTTCAGAAACTTTTTGCTATCTTTTTCTTCGTGAAACTTCGTCAATCCCGTTTCGTTTTCGCACACAAGGACGTTACTGTTTCCTTCCCCAAAATTGTATGCTCTTCTGATCTTAGCAATGTAGATGTGAAATTTGAGTGAAGCTGGCTCTTATCGCAGATTCTGGTGTCTGTCGAACCGGAACGAATATTTTCCAACAAACTTCATCACCGGAGCATCGCAGATGAGCCCGTACGAAACTGAGCCAAATCGGCAACGAACGTCAAACTCGAATCGCTCTTAACAGCGGAATCCGCTTGAAACGCATGAACCGCGGTATCTGCTGCTGCTTGAGCCGCTGAAGAAAGACGCGAATCAGCCGGCTGCCGTGCGCTGAAGAGCGGCTTTAAAACGCTGCCTGCTGCGGTCTGGTTTGAACATATCAGTGATTACCCTTACGACAGAATCCGTCCCTGGCGCTGTCGATAGAGATGGGGAGGACCCCGATGTTAGTGTGGGGAAAAGATTCTGTTCCCTTTCTGCTCTGCTACCGTCGGCAACATATGTCTGCATCAGACGTTCATGTTCGTCAACGGTTACATACATTATTTCAGAAACTTTTTGCTATCTTTTTCTTCGTGAAACTTCGTCAATCCCGTTTCGTTTTCGCACACAAGGACGTTACTGTTTCCTTCCCCAAAATTGTATGCTCTTCTGATCTTAGCAATGTAGATGTGAAATTTGAGTGAAGCTGGCTCTTATCGCAGATTCTGGTGTCTGTCGAACCGGAACGAATATTTTCCAACAAACTTCATCACCGGAGCATCGCAGATGAGCCCGTACGAAACTGAGCCAAATCGGCAACGAACGTCAAACTCGAATCGCTCTTAACAGCGGAATCCGCTTGAAACGCATGAACCGCGGTATCTGCTGCTGCTTGAGCCGCTGAAGAAAGACGCGAATCAGCCGGCTGCCGTGCGCTGAAGAGCGGCTTTAAAACGCTGCCTGCTGCGGTCTGGTTTGAACATATCAGTGATTACCCTTACGACAGAATCCGTCCCTGGCGCGGTCGATAGAGATGGGGAGGACCCCGATGTTAGTGTGGGGAAAAGATTCTGTTCCCTTTCTGCTCTGCTACCGTCGGCAACATATGTCTGCATCAGACGTTCATGTTCGTCAACGGTTACATACATTATTTCAGAAACTTTTTGCTATCTTTTTCTTCGTGAAACTTCCTCAATCCCGTTTCGTTTTCGCACACAAGGACGTTACTGTTTCCTTCCCCAAAATTGTATGCTCTTCTGATCTTAGCAATGTAGATGTGAAATTTGAGTGAAGCTGGCTCTTATCGCAGATTCTGGTGTCTGTCGAACCGGAACGAATATTTTCCAACAAACTTCATCACCGGAGCATCGCAGATGAGCCCGTACGAAACTGAGCCAAATCGGCAACGAACGTCAAACTCGAATCGCTCTTAACAGCGGAATCCGCTTGAAACGCATGAACCGCGGTATCTGCTGCTGCTTGAGCCGCTGAAGAAAGACGCGAATCAGCCGGCTGCCGTGCGCTGAAGAGCGGCTTTAAAACGCTGCCTGCTGCGGTCTGGTTTGAACATATCAGTGATTACCCTTACGACAGAATCCGTCCCTGGCGCGGTCGATAGAGATGGGGAGGACCCCGATGTTAGTGTGGGGAAAAGATTCTGTTCCCTTTCTGCTCTGCTACCGTCGGCAACATATGTCTGCATCAGACGTTCATGTTCGTCAACGGTTACATACATTATTTCAGAAACTTTTTGCTATCTTTTTCTTCGTGAAACTTCCTCAATCCCGTTTCGTTTTCGCACACAAGGACGTTACTGTTTCCTTCCCCAAAATTGTATGCTCTTCTGATCTTAGCAATGTAGATGTGAAATTTGAGTGAAGCTGGCTCTTATCGCAGATTCTGGTGTCTGTCGAACCGGAACGAATATTTTCCAACAAACTTCATCACCGGAGCATCGCAGATGAGCCCGTACGAAACTGAGCCAAATCGGCAACGAACGTCAAACTCGAATCGCTCTTAACAGCGGAATCCGCTTGAAACGCATGAACCGCGGTATCTGCTGCTGCTTGAGCCGCTGAAGAAAGACGCGAATCAGCCGGCTGCCGTGCGCTGAAGAGCGGCTTTAAAACGCTGCCTGCTGCGGTCTGGTTTGAACATATCCGTGATTACCCTTACGACAGAATCCGTCCCTGGCGCTGTCGATAGAGATGGGGAGGTCCCCGATGTTAGTGCGGGGAAAAGATTCTGTTCCCTTTCTGCTCTGCTACCGTCGGCAACATATGTCTGCATCAGACGTTCATGTTCGTCAACGGTTACATACATTATTTCAGAAACTTTTTGCTATCTTTTTCTTCGTGAAACTTCCTCAATCCCGTTTCGTTTTCGCACACAAGGACGTTACTGTTTCCTTCCCCAAAATTGTATGCTCTTCTGATCTTAGCAATGTAGATGTGAAATTTGAGTGAAGCTGGCTCTTATCGCAGATTCTGGTGTCTGTCGAACCGGAACGAATATTTTCCAACAAACTTCATCACCGGAGCATCGCAGATGAGCCCGTACGAAACTGAGCCAAATCGGCAACGAACGTCAAACTCGAATCGCTCTTAACAGCGGAATCCGCTTGAAACGCATGAACCGCGGTATCTGCTGCTGCTTGAGCCGCTGAAGAAAGACGCGAATCAGCCGGCTGCCGTGCGCTGAAGAGCGGCTTTAAAACGCTGCCTGCTGCGGTCTGGTTTGAACATATCAGTGATTACCCTTACGACAGAATCCGTCCCTGGCGCGGTCGATAGAGATGGGGAGGACCCCGATGTTAGTGCGGGGAAAAGATTCTGTTCCCTTTCTGCTCTGCTACCGTCGGCAACATATGTCTGCATCAGACGTTCATGTTCGTCAACGGTTACATACATTATTTCAGAAACTTTTTGCTATCTTTTTCTTCGTGAAACTTCGTCAATCCCGTTTCGTTTTCGCACACAAGGACGTTACTGTTTCCTTCCCCAAAATTGTATGCTCTTCTGATCTTAGCAATGTAGATGTGAAATTTGAGTGAAGCTGGCTCTTATCGCAGATTCTGGTGTCTGTCGAACCGGAACGAATATTTTCCAACAAACTTCATCACCGGAGCATCGCAGATGAGCCCGTACGAAACTGAGCCAAATCGGCAACGAACGTCAAACTCGAATCGCTCTTAACAGCGGAATCCGCTTGAAACGCATGAACCGCGGTATCTGCTGCTGCTTGAGCCGCTGAAGAAAGACGCGAATCAGCCGGCTGCCGTGCGCTGAAGAGCGGCTTTAAAACGCTGCCTGCTGCGGTCTGGTTTGAACATATCAGTGATTACCCTTACGACAGAATCCGTCCCTGGCGCTGTCGATAGAGATGGGGAGGACCCCGATGTTAGTGTGGGGAAAAGATTCTGTTCCCTTTCTGCTCTGCTACCGTCGGCAACATATGTCTGCATCAGACGTTCATGTTCGTCAACGGTTACATACATTATTTCAGAAACTTTTTGCTATCTTTTTCTTCGTGAAACTTCCTCAATCCCGTTTCGTTTTCGCACACAAGGACGTTACTGTTTCCTTCCCCAAAATTGTATGCTCTTCTGATCTTAGCAATGTAGATGTGAAATTTGAGTGAAGCTGGCTCTTATCGCAGATTCTGGTGTCTGTCGAACCGGAACGAATATTTTCCAACAAACTTCATCACCGGAGCATCGCAGATGAGCCCGTACGAAACTGAGCCAAATCGGCAACGAACGTCAAACTCGAATCGCTCTTAACAGCGGAATCCGCTTGAAACGCATGAACCGCGGTATCTGCTGCTGCTTGAGCCGCTGAAGAAAGACGCGAATCAGCCGGCTGCCGTGCGCTGAAGAGCGGCTTTAAAACGCTGCCTGCTGCGGTCTGGTTTGAACATATCAGTGATTACCCTTACGACAGAATCTGTCCCTGGCGCTGTCGATAGAGATGGGGAGGACCCCGATGTTAGTGTGGGGAAAAGATTCTGTTCCCTTTCTGCTCTGCTACCGTCGGCAACATATGTCTGCATCAGACGTTCATGTTCGTCAACGGTTACATACATTATTTCAGAAACTTTTTGCTATCTTTTTCTTCGTGAAACTTCCTCAATCCCGTTTCGTTTTCGCACACAAGGACGTTACTGTTTCCTTCCCCAAAATTGTATGCTCTTCTGATCTTAGCAATGTAGATGTGAAATTTGAGTGAAGCTGGCTCTTATCGCAGATTCTGGTGTCTGTCGAACCGGAACGAATATTTTCCAACAAACTTCATCACCGGAGCATCGCAGATGAGCCCGTACGAAACTGAGCCAAATCGGCAACGAACGTCAAACTCGAATCGCTCTTAACAGCGGAATCCGCTTGAAACGCATGAACCGCGGTATCTGCTGCTGCTTGAGCCGCTGAAGAAAGACGCGAATCAGCCGGCTGCCGTGCGCTGAAGAGCGGCTTTAAAACGCTGCCTGCTGCGGTCTGGTTTGAACATATCAGTGATTACCCTTACGACAGAATCCGTCCCTGGCGCTGTCGATAGAGATGGGGAGGTCCCCGATGTTAGTGCGGGGAAAAGATTCTGTTCCCTTTCTGCTCTGCTACCGTCGGCAACATATGTCTGCATCAGACGTTCATGTTCGTCAACGGTTACATACATTATTTCAGAAACTTTTTGCTATCTTTTTCTTCGTGAAACTTCGTCAATCCCGTTTCGTTTTCGCACACAAGGACGTTACTGTTTCCTTCCCCAAAATTGTATGCTCTTCTGATCTTAGCAATGTAGATGTGAAATTTGAGTGAAGCTGGCTCTTATCGCAGATTCTGGTGTCTGTCGAACCGGAACGAATATTTTCCAACAAACTTCATCACCGGAGCATCGCAGATGAGCCCGTACGAAACTGAGCCAAATCGGCAACGAACGTCAAACTCGAATCGCTCTTAACAGCGGAATCCGCTTGAAACGCATGAACCGCGGTATCTCCTGCTGCTTGAGCCGCTGAAGAAAGACGCGAATCAGCCGGCTGCCGTGCGCTGAAGAGCGGCTTTAAAACGCTGCCTGCTGCGGTCTGGTTTGAACATATCCGTGATTACCCTTACGACAGAATCCGTCCCTGGCGCTGTCGATAGAGATGGGGAGGTCCCCGATGTTAGTGCGGGGAAAAGATTCTGTTCCCTTTCTGCTCTGCTACCGTCGGCAACATATGTCTGCATCAGACGTTCATGTTCGTCAACGGTTACATACATTATTTCAGAAACTTTTTGCTATCTTTTTCTTCGTGAAACTTCCTCAATCCCGTTTCGTTTTCGCACACAAGGACGTTACTGTTTCCTTCCCCAAAATTGTATGCTCTTCTGATCTTAGCAATGTAGATGTGAAATTTGAGTGAAGCTAGCTCTTATCGCAGATTCTGGTGTCTGTCGAACCGGAACGAATATTTTCCAACAAACTTCATCACCGGAGCATCGCAGATGAGCCCGTACGAAACTGAGCCAAATCGGCAACGAACGTCAAACTCGAATCGCTCTTAACAGCGGAATCCGCTTGAAACGCATGAACCGCGGTATCTGCTGCTGCTTGAGCCGCTGAAGAAAGACGCGAATCAGCCGGCTGCCGTGCGCTGAAGAGCGGCTTTAAAACGCTGCCTGCTGCGGTCTGGTTTGAACATATCAGTGATTACCCTTACGACAGAATCCGTCCCTGGCGCTGTCGATAGAGATGGGGAGGACCCCGATGTTAGTGTGGGGAAAAGATTCTGTTCCCTTTCTGCTCTGCTACCGTCGGCAACATATGTCTGCATCAGACGTTCATGTTCGTCAACGGTTACATACATTATTTCAGAAACTTTTTGCTATCTTTTTCTTCGTGAAACTTCGTCAATCCCGTTTCGTTTTCGCACACAAGGACGTTACTGTTTCCTTCCCCAAAATTGTATGCTCTTCTGATCTTAGCAATGTAGATGTGAAATTTGAGTGAAGCTGGCTCTTATCGCAGATTCTGGTGTCTGTCGAACCGGAACGAATATTTTCCAACAAACTTCATCACCGGAGCATCGCAGATGAGCCCGTACGAAACTGAGCCAAATCGGCAACGAACGTCAAACTCGAATCGCTCTTAACAGCGGAATCCGCTTGAAACGCATGAACCGCGGTATCTGCTGCTGCTTGAGCCGCTGAAGAAAGACGCGAATCAGCCGGCTGCCGTGCGCTGAAGAGCGGCTTTAAAACGCTGCCTGCTGCGGTCTGGTTTGAACATATCAGTGATTACCCTTACGACAGAATCCGTCCCTGGCGCTGTCGATAGAGATGGGGAGGTCCCCGATGTTAGTGCGGGGAAAAGATTCTGTTCCCTTTCTGCTCTGCTACCGTCGGCAACATATGTCTGCATCAGACGTTCATGTTCGTCAACGGTTACATACATTATTTCAGAAACTTTTTGCTATCTTTTTCTTCGTGAAACTTCCTCAATCCCGTTTCGTTTTCGCACACAAGGACGTTACTGTTTCCTTCCCCAAAATTGTATGCTCTTCTGATCTTAGCAATGTAGATGTGAAATTTGAGTGAAGCTGGCTCTTATCGCAGATTCTGGTGTCTGTCGAACCGGAACGAATATTTTCCAACAAACTTCATCACCGGAGCATCGCAGATGAGCCCGTACGAAACTGAGCCAAATCGGCAACGAACGTCAAACTCGAATCGCTCTTAACAGCGGAATCCGCTTGAAACGCATGAACCGCGGTATCTGCTGCTGCTTGAGCCGCTGAAGAAAGACGCGAATCAGCCGGCTGCCGTGCGCTGAAGAGCGGCTTTAAAACGCTGCCTGCTGCGGTCTGGTTTGAACATATCAGTGATTACCCTTACGACAGAATCCGTCCCTGGCGCGGTCGATAGAGATGGGGAGGACCCCGATGTTAGTGTGGGGAAAAGATTCTGTTCCCTTTCTGCTCTGCTACCGTCGGCAACATATGTCTGCATCAGACGTTCATGTTCGTCAACGGTTACATACATTATTTCAGAAACTTTTTGCTATCTTTTTCTTCGTGAAACTTCCTCAATCCCGTTTCGTTTTCGCACACAAGGACGTTACTGTTTCCTTCCCCAAAATTGTATGCTCTTCTGATCTTAGCAATGTAGATGTGAAATTTGAGTGAAGCTGGCTCTTATCGCAGATTCTGGTGTCTGTCGAACCGGAACGAATATTTTCCAACAAACTTCATCACCGGAGCATCGCAGATGAGCCCGTACGAAACTGAGCCAAATCGGCAACGAACGTCAAACTCGAATCGCTCTTAACAGCGGAATCCGCTTGAAACGCATGAACCGCGGTATCTGCTGCTGCTTGAGCCGCTGAAGAAAGACGCGAATCAGCCGGCTGCCGTGCGCTGAAGAGCGGCTTTAAAACGCTGCCTGCTGCGGTCTGGTTTGAACATATCCGTGATTACCCTTACGACAGAATCCGTCCCTGGCGCTGTCGATAGAGATGGGGAGGTCCCCGATGTTAGTGCGGGGAAAAGATTCTGTTCCCTTTCTGCTCTGCTACCGTCGGCAACATATGTCTGCATCAGACGTTCATGTTCGTCAACGGTTACATACATTATTTCAGAAACTTTTTGCTATCTTTTTCTTCGTGAAACTTCCTCAATCCCGTTTCGTTTTCGCACACAAGGACGTTACTGTTTCCTTCCCCAAAATTGTATGCTCTTCTGATCTTAGCAATGTAGATGTGAAATTTGAGTGAAGCTGGCTCTTATCGCAGATTCTGGTGTCTGTCGAACCGGAACGAATATTTTCCAACAAACTTCATCACCGGAGCATCGCAGATGAGCCCGTACGAAACTGAGCCAAATCGGCAACGAACGTCAAACTCGAATCGCTCTTAACAGCGGAATCCGCTTGAAACGCATGAACCGCGGTATCTGCTGCTGCTTGAGCCGCTGAAGAAAGACGCGAATCAGCCGGCTGCCGTGCGCTGAAGAGCGGCTTTAAAACGCTGCCTGCTGCGGTCTGGTTTGAACATATCAGTGATTACCCTTACGACAGAATCCGTCCCTGGCGCGGTCGATAGAGATGGGGAGGACCCCGATGTTAGTGCGGGGAAAAGATTCTGTTCCCTTTCTGCTCTGCTACCGTCGGCAACATATGTCTGCATCAGACGTTCATGTTCGTCAACGGTTACATACATTATTTCAGAAACTTTTTGCTATCTTTTTCTTCGTGAAACTTCCTCAATCCCGTTTCGTTTTCGCACACAAGGACGTTACTGTTTCCTTCCCCAAAATTGTATGCTCTTCTGATCTTAGCAATGTAGATGTGAAATTTGAGTGAAGCTGGCTCTTATCGCAGATTCTGGTGTCTGTCGAACCGGAACGAATATTTTCCAACAAACTTCATCACCGGAGCATCGCAGATGAGCCCGTACGAAACTGAGCCAAATCGGCAACGAACGTCAAACTCGAATCGCTCTTAACAGCGGAATCCGCTTGAAACGCATGAACCGCGGTATCTGCTGCTGCTTGAGCCGCTGAAGAAAGACGCGAATCAGCCGGCTGCCGTGCGCTGAAGAGCGGCTTTAAAACGCTGCCTGCTGCGGTCTGGTTTGAACATATCAGTGATTACCCTTACGACAGAATCCGTCCCTGGCGCTGTCGATAGAGATGGGGAGGACCCCGATGTTAGTGTGGGGAAAAGATTCTGTTCCCTTTCTGCTCTGCTACCGTCGGCAACATATGTCTGCATCAGACGTTCATGTTCGTCAACGGTTACATACATTATTTCAGAAACTTTTTGCTATCTTTTTCTTCGTGAAACTTCGTCAATCCCGTTTCGTTTTCGCACACAAGGACGTTACTGTTTCCTTCCCCAAAATTGTATGCTCTTCTGATCTTAGCAATGTAGATGTGAAATTTGAGTGAAGCTGGCTCTTATCGCAGATTCTGGTGTCTGTCGAACCGGAACGAATATTTTCCAACAAACTTCATCACCGGAGCATCGCAGATGAGCCCGTACGAAACTGAGCCAAATCGGCAACGAACGTCAAACTCGAATCGCTCTTAACAGCGGAATCCGCTTGAAACGCATGAACCGCGGTATCTGCTGCTGCTTGAGCCGCTGAAGAAAGACGCGAATCAGCCGGCTGCCGTGCGCTGAAGAGCGGCTTTAAAACGCTGCCTGCTGCGGTCTGGTTTGAACATATCAGTGATTACCCTTACGACAGAATCTGTCCCTGGCGCTGTCGATAGAGATGGGGAGGACCCCGATGTTAGTGCGGGGAAAAGATTCTGTTCCCTTTCTGCTCTGCTACCGTCGGCAACATATGTCTGCATCAGACGTTCATGTTCGTCAACGGTTACATACATTATTTCAGAAACTTTTTGCTATCTTTTTCTTCGTGAAACTTCCTCAATCCCGTTTCGTTTTCGCACACAAGGACGTTACTGTTTCCTTCCCCAAAATTGTATGCTCTTCTGATCTTAGCAATGTAGATGTGAAATTTGAGTGAAGCTGGCTCTTATCGCAGATTCTGGTGTCTGTCGAACCGGAACGAATATTTTCCAACAAACTTCATCACCGGAGCATCGCAGATGAGCCCGTACGAAACTGAGCCAAATCGGCAACGAACGTCAAACTCGAATCGCTCTTAACAGCGGAATCCGCTTGAAACGCATGAACCGCGGTATCTGCTGCTGCTTGAGCCGCTGAAGAAAGACGCGAATCAGCCGGCTGCCGTGCGCTGAAGAGCGGCTTTAAAACGCTGCCTGCTGCGGTCTGGTTTGAACATATCAGTGATTACCCTTACGACAGAATCCGTCCCTGGCGCTGTCGATAGAGATGGGGAGGACCCCGATGTTAGTGCGGGGAAAAGATTCTGTTCCCTTTCTGCTCTGCTACCGTCGGCAACATATGTCTGCATCAGACGTTCATGTTCGTCAACGGTTACATACATTATTTCAGAAACTTTTTGCTATCTTTTTCTTCGTGAAACTTCGTCAATCCCGTTTCGTTTTCGCACACAAGGACGTTACTGTTTCCTTCCCCAAAATTGTATGCTCTTCTGATCTTAGCAATGTAGATGTGAAATTTGAGTGAAGCTGGCTCTTATCGCAGATTCTGGTGTCTGTCGAACCGGAACGAATATTTTCCAACAAACTTCATCACCGGAGCATCGCAGATGAGCCCGTACGAAACTGAGCCAAATCGGCAACGAACGTCAAACTCGAATCGCTCTTAACAGCGGAATCCGCTTGAAACGCATGAACCGCGGTATCTGCTGCTGCTTGAGCCGCTGAAGAAAGACGCGAATCAGCCGGCTGCCGTGCGCTGAAGAGCGGCTTTAAAACGCTGCCTGCTGCGGTCTGGTTTGAACATATCCGTGATTACCCTTACGACAGAATCCGTCCCTGGCGCTGTCGATAGAGATGGGGAGGTCCCCGATGTTAGTGCGGGGAAAAGATTCTGTTCCCTTTCTGCTCTGCTACCGTCGGCAACATATGTCTGCATCAGACGTTCATGTTCGTCAACGGTTACATACATTATTTCAGAAACTTTTTGCTATCTTTTTCTTCGTGAAACTTCCTCAATCCCGTTTCGTTTTCGCACACAAGGACGTTACTGTTTCCTTCCCCAAAATTGTATGCTCTTCTGATCTTAGCAATGTAGATGTGAAATTTGAGTGAAGCTGGCTCTTATCGCAGATTCTGGTGTCTGTCGAACCGGAACGAATATTTTCCAACAAACTTCATCACCGGAGCATCGCAGATGAGCCCGTACGAAACTGAGCCAAATCGGCAACGAACGTCAAACTCGAATCGCTCTTAACAGCGGAATCCGCTTGAAACGCATGAACCGCGGTATCTGCTGCTGCTTGAGCCGCTGAAGAAAGACGCGAATCAGCCGGCTGCCGTGCGCTGAAGAGCGGCTTTAAAACGCTGCCTGCTGCGGTCTGGTTTGAACATATCAGTGATTACCCTTACGACAGAATCCGTCCCTGGCGCTGTCGATAGAGATGGGGAGGACCCCGATGTTAGTGTGGGGAAAAGATTCTGTTCCCTTTCTGCTCTGCTACCGTCGGCAACATATGTCTGCATCAGACGTTCATGTTCGTCAACGGTTACATACATTATTTCAGAAACTTTTTGCTATCTTTTTCTTCGTGAAACTTCGTCAATCCCGTTTCGTTTTCGCACACAAGGACGTTACTGTTTCCTTCCCCAAAATTGTATGCTCTTCTGATCTTAGCAATGTAGATGTGAAATTTGAGTGAAGCTGGCTCTTATCGCAGATTCTGGTGTCTGTCGAACCGGAACGAATATTTTCCAACAAACTTCATCACCGGAGCATCGCAGATGAGCCCGTACGAAACTGAGCCAAATCGGCAACGAACGTCAAACTCGAATCGCTCTTAACAGCGGAATCCGCTTGAAACGCATGAACCGCGGTATCTGCTGCTGCTTGAGCCGCTGAAGAAAGACGCGAATCAGCCGGCTGCCGTGCGCTGAAGAGCGGCTTTAAAACGCTGCCTGCTGCGGTCTGGTTTGAACATATCAGTGATTACCCTTACGACAGAATCCGTCCCTGGCGCTGTCGATAGAGATGGGGAGGTCCCCGATGTTAGTGCGGGGAAAAGATTCTGTTCCCTTTCTGCTCTGCTACCGTCGGCAACATATGTCTGCATCAGACGTTCATGTTCGTCAACGGTTACATACATTATTTCAGAAACTTTTTGCTATCTTTTTCTTCGTGAAACTTCGTCAATCCCGTTTCGTTTTCGCACACAAGGACGTTACTGTTTCCTTCCCCAAAATTGTATGCTCTTCTGATCTTAGCAATGTAGATGTGAAATTTGAGTGAAGCTGGCTCTTATCGCAGATTCTGGTGTCTGTCGAACCGGAACGAATATTTTCCAACAAACTTCATCACCGGAGCATCGCAGATGAGCCCGTACGAAACTGAGCCAAATCGGCAACGAACGTCAAACTCGAATCGCTCTTAACAGCGGAATCCGCTTGAAACGCATGAACCGCGGTATCTGCTGCTGCTTGAGCCGCTGAAGAAAGACGCGAATCAGCCGGCTGCCGTGCGCTGAAGAGCGGCTTTAAAACGCTGCCTGCTGCGGTCTGGTTTGAACATATCAGTGATTACCCTTACGACAGAATCCGTCCCTGGCGCGGTCGATAGAGATGGGGAGGACCCCGATGTTAGTGTGGGGAAAAGATTCTGTTCCCTTTCTGCTCTGCTACCGTCGGCAACATATGTCTGCATCAGACGTTCATGTTCGTCAACGGTTACATACATTATTTCAGAAACTTTTTGCTATCTTTTTCTTCGTGAAACTTCCTCAATCCCGTTTCGTTTTCGCACACAAGGACGTTACTGTTTCCTTCCCCAAAATTGTATGCTCTTCTGATCTTAGCAATGTAGATGTGAAATTTGAGTGAAGCTGGCTCTTATCGCAGATTCTGGTGTCTGTCGAACCGGAACGAATATTTTCCAACAAACTTCATCACCGGAGCATCGCAGATGAGCCCGTACGAAACTGAGCCAAATCGGCAACGAACGTCAAACTCGAATCGCTCTTAACAGCGGAATCCGCTTGAAACGCATGAACCGCGGTATCTGCTGCTGCTTGAGCCGCTGAAGAAAGACGCGAATCAGCCGGCTGCCGTGCGCTGAAGAGCGGCTTTAAAACGCTGCCTGCTGCGGTCTGGTTTGAACATATCCGTGATTACCCTTACGACAGAATCCGTCCCTGGCGCTGTCGATAGAGATGGGGAGGACCCCGATGTTAGTGCGGGGAAAAGATTCTGTTCCCTTTCTGCTCTGCTACCGTCGGCAACATATGTCTGCATCAGACGTTCATGTTCGTCAACGGTTACATACATTATTTCAGAAACTTTTTGCTATCTTTTTCTTCGTGAAACTTCCTCAATCCCGTTTCGTTTTCGCACACAAGGACGTTACTGTTTCCTTCCCCAAAATTGTATGCTCTTCTGATCTTAGCAATGTAGATGTGAAATTTGAGTGAAGCTGGCTCTTATCGCAGATTCTGGTGTCTGTCGAACCGGAACGAATATTTTCCAACAAACTTCATCACCGGAGCATCGCAGATGAGCCCGTACGAAACTGAGCCAAATCGGCAACGAACGTCAAACTCGAATCGCTCTTAACAGCGGAATCCGCTTGAAACGCATGAACCGCGGTATCTGCTGCTGCTTGAGCCGCTGAAGAAAGACGCGAATCAGCCGGCTGCCGTGCGCTGAAGAGCGGCTTTAAAACGCTGCCTGCTGCGGTCTGGTTTGAACATATCAGTGATTACCCTTACGACAGAATCCGTCCCTGGCGCGGTCGATAGAGATGGGGAGGACCCCGATGTTAGTGCGGGGAAAAGATTCTGTTCCCTTTCTGCTCTGCTACCGTCGGCAACATATGTCTGCATCAGACGTTCATGTTCGTCAACGGTTACATACATTATTTCAGAAACTTTTTGCTATCTTTTTCTTCGTGAAACTTCCTCAATCCCGTTTCGTTTTCGCACACAAGGACGTTACTGTTTCCTTCCCCAAAATTGTATGCTCTTCTGATCTTAGCAATGTAGATGTGAAATTTGAGTGAAGCTGGCTCTTATCGCAGATTCTGGTGTCTGTCGAACCGGAACGAATATTTTCCAACAAACTTCATCACCGGAGCATCGCAGATGAGCCCGTACGAAACTGAGCCAAATCGGCAACGAACGTCAAACTCGAATCGCTCTTAACAGCGGAATCCGCTTGAAACGCATGAACCGCGGTATCTGCTGCTGCTTGAGCCGCTGAAGAAAGACGCGAATCAGCCGGCTGCCGTGCGCTGAAGAGCGGCTTTAAAACGCTGCCTGCTGCGGTCTGGTTTGAACATATCAGTGATTACCCTTACGACAGAATCCGTCCCTGGCGCTGTCGATAGAGATGGGGAGGACCCCGATGTTAGTGTGGGGAAAAGATTCTGTTCCCTTTCTGCTCTGCTACCGTCGGCAACATATGTCTGCATCAGACGTTCATGTTCGTCAACGGTTACATACATTATTTCAGAAACTTTTTGCTATCTTTTTCTTCGTGAAACTTCGTCAATCCCGTTTCGTTTTCGCACACAAGGACGTTACTGTTTCCTTCCCCAAAATTGTATGCTCTTCTGATCTTAGCAATGTAGATGTGAAATTTGAGTGAAGCTGGCTCTTATCGCAGATTCTGGTGTCTGTCGAACCGGAACGAATATTTTCCAACAAACTTCATCACCGGAGCATCGCAGATGAGCCCGTACGAAACTGAGCCAAATCGGCAACGAACGTCAAACTCGAATCGCTCTTAACAGCGGAATCCGCTTGAAACGCATGAACCGCGGTATCTGCTGCTGCTTGAGCCGCTGAAGAAAGACGCGAATCAGCCGGCTGCCGTGCGCTGAAGAGCGGCTTTAAAACGCTGCCTGCTGCGGTCTGGTTTGAACATATCAGTGATTACCCTTACGACAGAATCCGTCCCTGGCGCGGTCGATAGAGATGGGGAGGACCCCGATGTTAGTGTGGGGAAAAGATTCTGTTCCCTTTCTGCTCTGCTACCGTCGGCAACATATGTCTGCATCAGACGTTCATGTTCGTCAACGGTTACATACATTATTTCAGAAACTTTTTGCTATCTTTTTCTTCGTGAAACTTCGTCAATCCCGTTTCGTTTTCGCACACAAGGACGTTACTGTTTCCTTCCCCAAAATTGTATGCTCTTCTGATCTTAGCAATGTAGATGTGAAATTTGAGTGAAGCTGGCTCTTATCGCAGATTCTGGTGTCTGTCGAACCGGAACGAATATTTTCCAACAAACTTCATCACCGGAGCATCGCAGATGAGCCCGTACGAAACTGAGCCAAATCGGCAACGAACGTCAAACTCGAATCGCTCTTAACAGCGGAATCCGCTTGAAACGCATGAACCGCGGTATCTGCTGCTGCTTGAGCCGCTGAAGAAAGACGCGAATCAGCCGGCTGCCGTGCGCTGAAGAGCGGCTTTAAAACGCTGCCTGCTGCGGTCTGGTTTGAACATATCCGTGATTACCCTTACGACAGAATCCGTCCCTGGCGCTGTCGATAGAGATGGGGAGGTCCCCGATGTTAGTGCGGGGAAAAGATTCTGTTCCCTTTCTGCTCTGCTACCGTCGGCAACATATGTCTGCATCAGACGTTCATGTTCGTCAACGGTTACATACATTATTTCAGAAACTTTTTGCTATCTTTTTCTTCGTGAAACTTCCTCAATCCCGTTTCGTTTTCGCACACAAGGACGTTACTGTTTCCTTCCCCAAAATTGTATGCTCTTCTGATCTTAGCAATGTAGATGTGAAATTTGAGTGAAGCTGGCTCTTATCGCAGATTCTGGTGTCTGTCGAACCGGAACGAATATTTTCCAACAAACTTCATCACCGGAGCATCGCAGATGAGCCCGTACGAAACTGAGCCAAATCGGCAACGAACGTCAAACTCGAATCGCTCTTAACAGCGGAATCCGCTTGAAACGCATGAACCGCGGTATCTGCTGCTGCTTGAGCCGCTGAAGAAAGACGCGAATCAGCCGGCTGCCGTGCGCTGAAGAGCGGCTTTAAAACGCTGCCTGCTGCGGTCTGGTTTGAACATATCAGTGATTACCCTTACGACAGAATCCGTCCCTGGCGCTGTCGATAGAGATGGGGAGGTCCCCGATGTTAGTGCGGGGAAAAGATTCTGTTCCCTTTCTGCTCTGCTACCGTCGGCAACATATGTCTGCATCAGACGTTCATGTTCGTCAACGGTTACATACATTATTTCAGAAACTTTTTGCTATCTTTTTCTTCGTGAAACTTCGTCAATCCCGTTTCGTTTTCGCACACAAGGACGTTACTGTTTCCTTCCCCAAAATTGTATGCTCTTCTGATCTTAGCAATGTAGATGTGAAATTTGAGTGAAGCTGGCTCTTATCGCAGATTCTGGTGTCTGTCGAACCGGAACGAATATTTTCCAACAAACTTCATCACCGGAGCATCGCAGATGAGCCCGTACGAAACTGAGCCAAATCGGCAACGAACGTCAAACTCGAATCGCTCTTAACAGCGGAATCCGCTTGAAACGCATGAACCGCGGTATCTGCTGCTGCTTGAGCCGCTGAAGAAAGACGCGAATCAGCCGGCTGCCGTGCGCTGAATTGCGGCTTTAAAACGCTGCCTGCTGCGGTCTGGTTTGAACATATCAGTGATTACCCTTACGACAGAATCCGTCCCTGGCGCTGTCGATAGAGATGGGGAGGTCCCCGATGTTAGTGTGGGGAAAAGATTCTGTTCCCTTTCTGCTCTGCTACCGTCGGCAACATATGTCTGCATCAGACGTTCATGTTCGTCAACGGTTACATACATTATTTCAGAAACTTTTTGCTATCTTTTTCTTCGTGAAACTTCCTCATTCCCGTTTCGTTTTCGCACACAAGGACGTTACTGTTTCCTTCCCCAAAATTGTATGCTCTTCTGATCTTAGCAATGTAGATGTGAAATTTGAGTGAAGCTGGCTCTTATCGCAGATTCTGGTGTCTGTCGAACCGGAACGAATATTTTCCAACAAACTTCATCACCGGAGCATCGCAGATGAGCCCGTACGAAACTGAGCCAAATCGGCAACGAACGTCAAACTCGAATCGCTCTTAACAGCGGAATCCGCTTGAAACGCATGAACCGCGGTATCTGCTGCTGCTTGAGCCGCTGAAGAAAGACGCGAATCAGCCGGCTGCCGTGCGCTGAAGAGCGGCTTTAAAACGCTGCCTGCTGCGGTCTGGTTTGAACATATCAGTGATTACCCTTACGACAGAATCCGTCCCTGGCGCTGTCGATAGAGATGGGGAGGTCCCCGATGTTAGTGCGGGGAAAAGATTCTGTTCCCTTTCTGCTCTGCTACCGTCGGCAACATATGTCTGCATCAGACGTTCATGTTCGTCAACGGTTACATACATTATTTCAGAAACTTTTTGCTATCTTTTTCTTCGTGAAACTTCGTCAATCCCGTTTCGTTTTCGCACACAAGGACGTTACTGTTTCCTTCCCCAAAATTGTATGCTCTTCTCATCTTAGCAATGTAGATGTGAAATTTGAGTGAAGCTGGCTCTTATCGCAGATTCTGGTGTCTGTCGAACCGGAACGAATATTTTCCAACAAACTTCATCACCGGAGCATCGCAGATGAGCCCGTACGAAACTGAGCCAAATCGGCAACGAACGTCAAACTCGAATCGCTCTTAACAGCGGAATCCGCTTGAAACGCATGAACCGCGGTATCTGCTGCTGCTTGAGCCGCTGAAGAAAGACGCGAATCAGCCGGCTGCCGTGCGCTGAATTGCGGCTTTAAAACGCTGCCTGCTGCGGTCTGGTTTGAACATATCAGTGATTACCCTTACGACAGAATCCGTCCCTGGCGCTGTCGATAGAGATGGGGAGGTCCCCGATGTTAGTGTGGGGAAAAGATTCTGTTCCCTTTCTGCTCTGCTACCGTCGGCAACATATGTCTGCATCAGACGTTCATGTTCGTCAACGGTTACATACATTATTTCAGAAACTTTTTGCTATCTTTTTCTTCGTGAAACTTCGTCAATCCCGTTTCGTTTTCGCACACAAGGACGTTACTGTTTCCTTCCCCAAAATTGTATGCTCTTCTGATCTTAGCAATGTAGATGTGAAATTTGAGTGAAGCTGGCTCTTATCGCAGATTCTGGTGTCTGTCGAACCGGAACGAATATTTTCCAACAAACTTCATCACCGGAGCATCGCAGATGAGCCCGTACGAAACTGAGCCAAATCGGCAACGAACGTCAAACTCGAATCGCTCTTAACAGCGGAATCCGCTTGAAACGCATGAACCGCGGTATCTGCTGCTGCTTGAGCCGCTGAAGAAAGACGCGAATCAGCCGGCTGCCGTGCGCTGAAGAGCGGCTTTAAAACGCTGCCTGCTGCGGTCTGGTTTGAACATATCAGTGATTACCCTTACGACAGAATCCGTCCCTGGCGCTGTCGATAGAGATGGGGAGGACCCCGATGTTAGTGTGGGGAAAAGATTCTGTTCCCTTTCTGCTCTGCTACCGTCGGCAACATATGTCTGCATCAGACGTTCATGTTCGTCAACGGTTACATACATTATTTCAGAAACTTTTTGCTATCTTTTTCTTCGTGAAACTTCCTCAATCCCGTTTCGTTTTCGCACACAAGGACGTTACTGTTTCCTTCCCCAAAATTGTATGCTCTTCTGATCTTAGCAATGTAGATGTGAAATTTGAGTGAAGCTGGCTCTTATCGCAGATTCTGGTGTCTGTCGAACCGGAACGAATATTTTCCAACAAACTTCATCACCGGAGCATCGCAGATGAGCCCGTACGAAACTGAGCCAAATCGGCAACGAACGTCAAACTCGAATCGCTCTTAACAGCGGAATCCGCTTGAAACGCATGAACCGCGGTATCTGCTGCTGCTTGAGCCGCTGAAGAAAGACGCGAATCAGCCGGCTGCCGTGCGCTGAAGAGCGGCTTTAAAACGCTGCCTGCTGCGGTCTGGTTTGAACATATCAGTGATTACCCTTACGACAGAATCCGTCCCTGGCGCTGTCGATAGAGATGGGGAGGTCCCCGATGTTAGTGTGGGGAAAAGATTCTGTTCCCTTTCTGCTCTGCTACCGTCGGCAACATATGTCTGCATCAGACGTTCATGTTCGTCAACGGTTACATACATTATTTCAGAAACTTTTTGCTATCTTTTTCTTCGTGAAACTTCCTCAATCCCGTTTCGTTTTCGCACACAAGGACGTTACTGTTTCCTTCCCCAAAATTGTATGCTCTTCTGATCTTAGCAATGTAGATGTGAAATTTGAGTGAAGCTGGCTCTTATCGCAGATTCTGGTGTCTGTCGAACCGGAACGAATATTTTCCAACAAACTTCATCACCGGAGCATCGCAGATGAGCCCGTACGAAACTGAGCCAAATCGGCAACGAACGTCAAACTCGAATCGCTCTTAACAGCGGAATCCGCTTGAAACGCATGAACCGCGGTATCTGCTGCTGCTTGAGCCGCTGAAGAAAGACGCGAATCAGCCGGCTGCCGTGCGCTGAAGAGCGGCTTTAAAACGCTGCCTGCTGCGGTCTGGTTTGAACATATCAGTGATTACCCTTACGACAGAATCCGTCCCTGGCGCTGTCGATAGAGATGGGGAGGTCCCCGATGTTAGTGCGGGGAAAAGATTCTGTTCCCTTTCTGCTCTGCTACCGTCGGCAACATATGTCTGCATCAGACGTTCATGTTCGTCAACGGTTACATACATTATTTCAGAAACTTTTTGCTATCTTTTTCTTCGTGAAACTTCGTCAATCCCGTTTCGTTTTCGCACACAAGGACGTTACTGTTTCCTTCCCCAAAATTGTATGCTCTTCTGATCTTAGCAATGTAGATGTGAAATTTGAGTGAAGCTGGCTCTTATCGCAGATTCTGGTGTCTGTCGAACCGGAACGAATATTTTCCAACAAACTTCATCACCGGAGCATCGCAGATGAGCCCGTACGAAACTGAGCCAAATCGGCAACGAACGTCAAACTCGAATCGCTCTTAACAGCGGAATCCGCTTGAAACGCATGAACCGCGGTATCTGCTGCTGCTTGAGCCGCTGAAGAAAGACGCGAATCAGCCGGCTGCCGTGCGCTGAAGAGCGGCTTTAAAACGCTGCCTGCTGCGGTCTGGTTTGAACATATCCGTGATTACCCTTACGACAGAATCCGTCCCTGGCGCTGTCGATAGAGATGGGGAGGTCCCCGATGTTAGTGCGGGGAAAAGATTCTGTTCCCTTTCTGCTCTGCTACCGTCGGCAACATATGTCTGCATCAGACGTTCATGTTCGTCAACGGTTACATACATTATTTCAGAAACTTTTTGCTATCTTTTTCTTCGTGAAACTTCCTCAATCCCGTTTCGTTTTCGCACACAAGGACGTTACTGTTTCCTTCCCCAAAATTGTATGCTCTTCTGATCTTAGCAATGTAGATGTGAAATTTGAGTGAAGCTAGCTCTTATCGCAGATTCTGGTGTCTGTCGAACCGGAACGAATATTTTCCAACAAACTTCATCACCGGAGCATCGCAGATGAGCCCGTACGAAACTGAGCCAAATCGGCAACGAACGTCAAACTCGAATCGCTCTTAACAGCGGAATCCGCTTGAAACGCATGAACCGCGGTATCTGCTGCTGCTTGAGCCGCTGAAGAAAGACGCGAATCAGCCGGCTGCCGTGCGCTGAAGAGCGGCTTTAAAACGCTGCCTGCTGCGGTCTGGTTTGAACATATCAGTGATTACCCTTACGACAGAATCCGTCCCTGGCGCTGTCGATAGAGATGGGGAGGACCCCGATGTTAGTGTGGGGAAAAGATTCTGTTCCCTTTCTGCTCTGCTACCGTTGGCAACATATGTCTGCATCAGACGTTCATGTTCGTCAACGGTTACATACATTATTTCAGAAACTTTTTGCTATCTTTTTCTTCGTGAAACTTCGTCAATCCCGTTTCGTTTTCGCACACAAGGACGTTACTGTTTCCTTCCCCAAAATTGTATGCTCTTCTGATCTTAGCAATGTAGATGTGAAATTTGAGTGAAGCTGGCTCTTATCGCAGATTCTGGTGTCTGTCGAACCGGAACGAATATTTTCCAACAAACTTCATCACCGGAGCATCGCAGATGAGCCCGTACGAAACTGAGCCAAATCGGCAACGAACGTCAAACTCGAATCGCTCTTAACAGCGGAATCCGCTTGAAACGCATGAACCGCGGTATCTGCTGCTGCTTGAGCCGCTGAAGAAAGACGCGAATCAGCCGGCTGCCGTGCGCTGAAGAGCGGCTTTAAAACGCTGCCTGCTGCGGTCTGGTTTGAACATATCAGTGATTACCCTTACGACAGAATCCGTCCCTGGCGCTGTCGATAGAGATGGGGAGGTCCCCGATGTTAGTGCGGGGAAAAGATTCTGTTCCCTTTCTGCTCTGCTACCGTCGGCAACATATGTCTGCATCAGACGTTCATGTTCGTCAACGGTTACATACATTATTTCAGAAACTTTTTGCTATCTTTTTCTTCGTGAAACTTCGTCAATCCCGTTTCGTTTTCGCACACAAGGACGTTACTGTTTCCTTCCCCAAAATTGTATGCTCTTCTGATCTTAGCAATGTAGATGTGAAATTTGAGTGAAGCTGGCTCTTATCGCAGATTCTGGTGTCTGTCGAACCGGAACGAATATTTTCCAACAAACTTCATCACCGGAGCATCGCAGATGAGCCCGTACGAAACTGAGCCAAATCGGCAACGAACGTCAAACTCGAATCGCTCTTAACAGCGGAATCCGCTTGAAACGCATGAACCGCGGTATCTGCTGCTGCTTGAGCCGCTGAAGAAAGACGCGAATCAGCCGGCTGCCGTGCGCTGAAGAGCGGCTTTAAAACGCTGCCTGCTGCGGTCTGGTTTGAACATATCAGTGATTACCCTTACGACAGAATCCGTCCCTGGCGCGGTCGATAGAGATGGGGAGGTCCCCGATGTTAGTGTGGGGAAAAGATTCTGTTCCCTTTCTGCTCTGCTACCGTCGGCAACATATGTCTGCATCAGACGTTCATGTTCGTCAACGGTTACATACATTATTTCAGAAACTTTTTGCTATCTTTTTCTTCGTGAAACTTCCTCAATCCCGTTTCGTTTTCGCACACAAGGACGTTACTGTTTCCTTCCCCAAAATTGTATGCTCTTCTGATCTTAGCAATGTAGATGTGAAATTTGAGTGAAGCTGGCTCTTATCGCAGATTCTGGTGTCTGTCGAACCGGAACGAATATTTTCCAACAAACTTCATCACCGGAGCATCGCAGATGAGCCCGTACGAAACTGAGCCAAATCGGCAACGAACGTCAAACTCGAATCGCTCTTAACAGCGGAATCCGCTTGAAACGCATGAACCGCGGTATCTGCTGCTGCTTGAGCCGCTGAAGAAAGACGCGAATCAGCCGGCTGCCGTGCGCTGAAGAGCGGCTTTAAAACGCTGCCTGCTGCGGTCTGGTTTGAACATATCCGTGATTACCCTTACGACAGAATCCGTCCCTGGCGCTGTCGATAGAGATGGGGAGGTCCCCGATGTTAGTGCGGGGAAAAGATTCTGTTCCCTTTCTGCTCTGCTACCGTCGGCAACATATGTCTGCATCAGACGTTCATGTTCGTCAACGGTTACATACATTATTTCAGAAACTTTTTGCTATCTTTTTCTTCGTGAAACTTCCTCAATCCCGTTTCGTTTTCGCACACAAGGACGTTACTGTTTCCTTCCCCAAAATTGTATGCTCTTCTGATCTTAGCAATGTAGATGTGAAATTTGAGTGAAGCTGGCTCTTATCGCAGATTCTGGTGTCTGTCGAACCGGAACGAATATTTTCCAACAAACTTCATCACCGGAGCATCGCAGATGAGCCCGTACGAAACTGAGCCAAATCGGCAACGAACGTCAAACTCGAATCGCTCTTAACAGCGGAATCCGCTTGAAACGCATGAACCGCGGTATCTGCTGCTGCTTGAGCCGCTGAAGAAAGACGCGAATCAGCCGGCTGCCGTGCGCTGAAGAGCGGCTTTAAAACGCTGCCTGCTGCGGTCTGGTTTGAACATATCAGTGATTACCCTTACGACAGAATCCGTCCCTGGCGCTGTCGATAGAGATGGGGAGGACCCCGATGTTAGTGCGGGGAAAAGATTCTGTTCCCTTTCTGCTCTGCTACCGTCGGCAACATATGTCTGCATCAGACGTTCATGTTCGTCAACGGTTACATACATTATTTCAGAAACATTTTGCTATCTTTTTCTTCGTGAAACTTCGTCAATCCCGTTTCGTTTTCGCACACAAGGACGTTACTGTTTCCTTCCCCAAAATTGTATGCTCTTCTGATCTTAGCAATGTAGATGTGAAATTTGAGTGAAGCTGGCTCTTATCGCAGATTCTGGTGTCTGTCGAACCGGAACGAATATTTTCCAACAAACTTCATCACCGGAGCATCGCAGATGAGCCCGTACGAAACTGAGCCAAATCGGCAACGAACGTCAAACTCGAATCGCTCTTAACAGCGGAATCCGCTTGAAACGCATGAACCGCGGTATCTGCTGCTGCTTGAGCCGCTGAAGAAAGACGCGAATCAGCCGGCTGCCGTGCGCTGAAGAGCGGCTTTAAAACGCTGCCTGCTGCGGTCTGGTTTGAACATATCAGTGATTACCCTTACGACAGAATCCGTCCCTGGCGCTGTCGATAGAGATGGGGAGGACCCCGATGTTAGTGTGGGGAAAAGATTCTGTTCCCTTTCTGCTCTGCTACCGTCGGCAACATATGTCTGCATCAGACGTTCATGTTCGTCAACGGTTACATACATTATTTCAGAAACTTTTTGCTATCTTTTTCTTCGTGAAACTTCCTCAATCCCGTTTCGTTTTCGCACACAAGGACGTTACTGTTTCCTTCCCCAAAATTGTATGCTCTTCTGATCTTAGCAATGTAGATGTGAAATTTGAGTGAAGCTGGCTCTTATCGCAGATTCTGGTGTCTGTCGAACCGGAACGAATATTTTCCAACAAACTTCATCACCGGAGCATCGCAGATGAGCCCGTACGAAACTGAGCCAAATCGGCAACGAACGTCAAACTCGAATCGCTCTTAACAGCGGAATCCGCTTGAAACGCATGAACCGCGGTATCTGCTGCTGCTTGAGCCGCTGAAGAAAGACGCGAATCAGCCGGCTGCCGTGCGCTGAAGAGCGGCTTTAAAACGCTGCCTGCTGCGGTCTGGTTTGAACCTATCAGTGATTACCCTTACGACAGAATCCGTCCCTGGCGCGGTCGATAGAGATGGGGAGGTCCCCGATGTTAGTGTGGGGAAAAGATTCTGTTCCCTTTCTGCTCTGCTACCGTCGGCAACATATGTCTGCATCAGACGTTCATGTTCGTCAACGGTTACATACATTATTTCAGAAACTTTTTGCTATCTTTTTCTTCGTGAAACTTCCTCAATCCCGTTTCGTTTTCGCACACAAGGACGTTACTGTTTCCTTCCCCAAAATTGTATGCTCTTCTGATCTTAGCAATGTAGATGTGAAATTTGAGTGAAGCTGGCTCTTATCGCAGATTCTGGTGTCTGTCGAACCGGAACGAATATTTTCCAACAAACTTCATCACCGGAGCATCGCAGATGAGCCCGTACGAAACTGAGCCAAATCGGCAACGAACGTCAAACTCGAATCGCTCTTAACAGCGGAATCCGCTTGAAACGCATGAACCGCGGTATCTGCTGCTGCTTGAGCCGCTGAAGAAAGACGCGAATCAGCCGGCTGCCGTGCGCTGAAGAGCGGCTTTAAAACGCTGCCTGCTGCGGTCTGGTTTGAACATATCAGTGATTACCCTTACGACAGAATCCGTCCCTGGCGCTGTCGATAGAGATGGGGAGGTCCCCGATGTTAGTGTGGGGAAAAGATTCTGTTCCCTTTCTGCTCTGCTACCGTCGGCAACATATGTCTGCATCAGACGTTCATGTTCGTCAACGGTTACATACATTATTTCAGAAACTTTTTGCTATCTTTTTCTTCGTGAAACTTCCTCAATCCCGTTTCGTTTTCGCACACAAGGACGTTACTGTTTCCTTCCCCAAAATTGTATGCTCTTCTGATCTTAGCAATGTAGATGTGAAATTTGAGTGAAGCTGGCTCTTATCGCAGATTCTGGTGTCTGTCGAACCGGAACGAATATTTTCCAACAAACTTCATCACCGGAGCATCGCAGATGAGCCCGTACGAAACTGAGCCAAATCGGCAACGAACGTCAAACTCGAATCGCTCTTAACAGCGGAATCCGCTTGAAACGCATGAACCGCGGTATCTGCTGCTGCTTGAGCCGCTGAAGAAAGACGCGAATCAGCCGGCTGCCGTGCGCTGAAGAGCGGCTTTAAAACGCTGCCTGCTGCGGTCTGGTTTGAACATATCAGTGATTACCCTTACGACAGAATCCGTCCCTGGCGCTGTCGATAGAGATGGGGAGGTCCCCGATGTTAGTGCGGGGAAAAGATTCTGTTCCCTTTCTGCTCTGCTACCGTCGGCAACATATGTCTGCATCAGACGTTCATGTTCGTCAACGGTTACATACATTATTTCAGAAACTTTTTGCTATCTTTTTCTTCGTGAAACTTCCTCAATCCCGTTTCGTTTTCGCACACAAGGACGTTACTGTTTCCTTCCCCAAAATTGTATGCTCTTCTGATCTTAGCAATGTAGATGTGAAATTTGAGTGAAGCTAGCTCTTATCGCAGATTCTGGTGTCTGTCGAACCGGAACGAATATTTTCCAACAAACTTCATCACCGGAGCATCGCAGATGAGCCCGTACGAAACTGAGCCAAATCGGCAACGAACGTCAAACTCGAATCGCTCTTAACAGCGGAATCCGCTTGAAACGCATGAACCGCGGTATCTGCTGCTGCTTGAGCCGCTGAAGAAAGACGCGAATCAGCCGGCTGCCGTGCGCTGAAGAGCGGCTTTAAAACGCTGCCTGCTGCGGTCTGGTTTGAACATATCAGTGATTACCCTTACGACAGAATCCGTCCCTGGCGCTGTCGATAGAGATGGGGAGGACCCCGATGTTAGTGTGGGGAAAAGATTCTGTTCCCTTTCTGCTCTGCTACCGTTGGCAACATATGTCTGCATCAGACGTTCATGTTCGTCAACGGTTACATACATTATTTCAGAAACTTTTTGCTATCTTTTTCTTCGTGAAACTTCGTCAATCCCGTTTCGTTTTCGCACACAAGGACGTTACTGTTTCCTTCCCCAAAATTGTATGCTCTTCTGATCTTAGCAATGTAGATGTGAAATTTGAGTGAAGCTGGCTCTTATCGCAGATTCTGGTGTCTGTCGAACCGGAACGAATATTTTCCAACAAACTTCATCACCGGAGCATCGCAGATGAGCCCGTACGAAACTGAGCCAAATCGGCAACGAACGTCAAACTCGAATCGCTCTTAACAGCGGAATCCGCTTGAAACGCATGAACCGCGGTATCTGCTGCTGCTTGAGCCGCTGAAGAAAGACGCGAATCAGCCGGCTGCCGTGCGCTGAAGAGCGGCTTTAAAACGCTGCCTGCTGCGGTCTGGTTTGAACATATCAGTGATTACCCTTACGACAGAATCCGTCCCTGGCGCTGTCGATAGAGATGGGGAGGTCCCCGATGTTAGTGCGGGGAAAAGATTCTGTTCCCTTTCTGCTCTGCTACCGTCGGCAACATATGTCTGCATCAGACGTTCATGTTCGTCAACGGTTACATACATTATTTCAGAAACTTTTTGCTATCTTTTTCTTCGTGAAACTTCGTCAATCCCGTTTCGTTTTCGCACACAAGGACGTTACTGTTTCCTTCCCCAAAATTGTATGCTCTTCTGATCTTAGCAATGTAGATGTGAAATTTGAGTGAAGCTGGCTCTTATCGCAGATTCTGGTGTCTGTCGAACCGGAACGAATATTTTCCAACAAACTTCATCACCGGAGCATCGCAGATGAGCCCGTACGAAACTGAGCCAAATCGGCAACGAACGTCAAACTCGAATCGCTCTTAACAGCGGAATCCGCTTGAAACGCATGAACCGCGGTATCTGCTGCTGCTTGAGCCGCTGAAGAAAGACGCGAATCAGCCGGCTGCCGTGCGCTGAAGAGCGGCTTTAAAACGCTGCCTGCTGCGGTCTGGTTTGAACATATCAGTGATTACCCTTACGACAGAATCCGTCCCTGGCGCGGTCGATAGAGATGGGGAGGTCCCCGATGTTAGTGTGGGGAAAAGATTCTGTTCCCTTTCTGCTCTGCTACCGTCGGCAACATATGTCTGCATCAGACGTTCATGTTCGTCAACGGTTACATACATTATTTCAGAAACTTTTTGCTATCTTTTTCTTCGTGAAACTTCCTCAATCCCGTTTCGTTTTCGCACACAAGGACGTTACTGTTTCCTTCCCCAAAATTGTATGCTCTTCTGATCTTAGCAATGTAGATGTGAAATTTGAGTGAAGCTGGCTCTTATCGCAGATTCTGGTGTCTGTCGAACCGGAACGAATATTTTCCAACAAACTTCATCACCGGAGCATCGCAGATGAGCCCGTACGAAACTGAGCCAAATCGGCAACGAACGTCAAACTCGAATCGCTCTTAACAGCGGAATCCGCTTGAAACGCATGAACCGCGGTATCTGCTGCTGCTTGAGCCGCTGAAGAAAGACGCGAATCAGCCGGCTGCCGTGCGCTGAAGAGCGGCTTTAAAACGCTGCCTGCTGCGGTCTGGTTTGAACATATCCGTGATTACCCTTACGACAGAATCCGTCCCTGGCGCTGTCGATAGAGATGGGGAGGTCCCCGATGTTAGTGCGGGGAAAAGATTCTGTTCCCTTTCTGCTCTGCTACCGTCGGCAACATATGTCTGCATCAGACGTTCATGTTCGTCAACGGTTACATACATTATTTCAGAAACTTTTTGCTATCTTTTTCTTCGTGAAACTTCCTCAATCCCGTTTCGTTTTCGCACACAAGGACGTTACTGTTTCCTTCCCCAAAATTGTATGCTCTTCTGATCTTAGCAATGTAGATGTGAAATTTGAGTGAAGCTGGCTCTTATCGCAGATTCTGGTGTCTGTCGAACCGGAACGAATATTTTCCAACAAACTTCATCACCGGAGCATCGCAGATGAGCCCGTACGAAACTGAGCCAAATCGGCAACGAACGTCAAACTCGAATCGCTCTTAACAGCGGAATCCGCTTGAAACGCATGAACCGCGGTATCTGCTGCTGCTTGAGCCGCTGAAGAAAGACGCGAATCAGCCGGCTGCCGTGCGCTGAAGAGCGGCTTTAAAACGCTGCCTGCTGCGGTCTGGTTTGAACATATCAGTGATTACCCTTACGACAGAATCCGTCCCTGGCGCTGTCGATAGAGATGGGGAGGACCCCGATGTTAGTGTGGGGAAAAGATTCTGTTCCCTTTCTGCTCTGCTACCGTCGGCAACATATGTCTGCATCAGACGTTCATGTTCGTCAACGGTTACATACATTATTTCAGAAACATTTTGCTATCTTTTTCTTCGTGAAACTTCGTCAATCCCGTTTCGTTTTCGCACACAAGGACGTTACTGTTTCCTTCCCCAAAATTGTATGCTCTTCTGATCTTAGCAATGTAGATGTGAAATTTGAGTGAAGCTGGCTCTTATCGCAGATTCTGGTGTCTGTCGAACCGGAACGAATATTTTCCAACAAACTTCATCACCGGAGCATCGCAGATGAGCCCGTACGAAACTGAGCCAAATCGGCAACGAACGTCAAACTCGAATCGCTCTTAACAGCGGAATCCGCTTGAAACGCATGAACCGCGGTATCTGCTGCTGCTTGAGCCGCTGAAGAAAGACGCGAATCAGCCGGCTGCCGTGCGCTGAAGAGCGGCTTTAAAACGCTGCCTGCTGCGGTCTGGTTTGAACATATCAGTGATTACCCTTACGACAGAATCTGTCCCTGGCGCTGTCGATAGAGATGGGGAGGACCCCGATGTTAGTGTGGGGAAAAGATTCTGTTCCCTTTCTGCTCTGCTACCGTCGGCAACATATGTCTGCATCAGACGTTCATGTTCGTCAACGGTTACATACATTATTTCAGAAACTTTTTGCTATCTTTTTCTTCGTGAAACTTCCTCAATCCCGTTTCGTTTTCGCACACAAGGACGTTACTGTTTCCTTCCCCAAAATTGTATGCTCTTCTGATCTTAGCAATGTAGATGTGAAATTTGAGTGAAGCTGGCTCTTATCGCAGATTCTGGTGTCTGTCGAACCGGAACGAATATTTTCCAACAAACTTCATCACCGGAGCATCGCAGATGAGCCCGTACGAAACTGAGCCAAATCGGCAACGAACGTCAAACTCGAATCGCTCTTAACAGCGGAATCCGCTTGAAACGCATGAACCGCGGTATCTGCTGCTGCTTGAGCCGCTGAAGAAAGACGCGAATCAGCCGGCTGCCGTGCGCTGAAGAGCGGCTTTAAAACGCTGCCTGCTGCGGTCTGGTTTGAACCTATCAGTGATTACCCTTACGACAGAATCCGTCCCTGGCGCGGTCGATAGAGATGGGGAGGTCCCCGATGTTAGTGTGGGGAAAAGATTCTGTTCCCTTTCTGCTCTGCTACCGTCGGCAACATATGTCTGCATCAGACGTTCATGTTCGTCAACGGTTACATACATTATTTCAGAAACTTTTTGCTATCTTTTTCTTCGTGAAACTTCCTCAATCCCGTTTCGTTTTCGCACACAAGGACGTTACTGTTTCCTTCCCCAAAATTGTATGCTCTTCTGATCTTAGCAATGTAGATGTGAAATTTGAGTGAAGCTGGCTCTTATCGCAGATTCTGGTGTCTGTCGAACCGGAACGAATATTTTCCAACAAACTTCATCACCGGAGCATCGCAGATGAGCCCGTACGAAACTGAGCCAAATCGGCAACGAACGTCAAACTCGAATCGCTCTTAACAGCGGAATCCGCTTGAAACGCATGAACCGCGGTATCTGCTGCTGCTTGAGCCGCTGAAGAAAGACGCGAATCAGCCGGCTGCCGTGCGCTGAATTGCGGCTTTAAAACGCTGCCTGCTGCGGTCTGGTTTGAACATATCAGTGATTACCCTTACGACAGAATCCGTCCCTGGCGCTGTCGATAGAGATGGGGAGGACCCCGATGTTAGTGCGGGGAAAAGATTCTGTTCCCTTTCTGCTCTGCTACCGTCGGCAACATATGTCTGCATCAGACGTTCATGTTCGTCAACGGTTACATACATTATTTCAGAAACTTTTTGCTATCTTTTTCTTCGTGAAACTTCCTCAATCCCGTTTCGTTTTCGCACACAAGGACGTTACTGTTTCCTTCCCCAAAATTGTATGCTCTTCTGATCTTAGCAATGTAGATGTGAAATTTGAGTGAAGCTGGCTCTTATCGCAGATTCTGGTGTCTGTCGAACCGGAACGAATATTTTCCAACAAACTTCATCACCGGAGCATCGCAGATGAGCCCGTACGAAACTGAGCCAAATCGGCAACGAACGTCAAACTCGAATCGCTCTTAACAGCGGAATCCGCTTGAAACGCATGAACCGCGGTATCTGCTGCTGCTTGAGCCGCTGAAGAAAGACGCGAATCAGCCGGCTGCCGTGCGCTGAAGAGCGGCTTTAAAACGCTGCCTGCTGCGGTCTGGTTTGAACATATCAGTGATTACCCTTACGACAGAATCCGTCCCTGGCGCTGTCGATAGAGATGGGGAGGTCCCCGATGTTAGTGTGGGGAAAAGATTCTGTTCCCTTTCTGCTCTGCTACCGTCGGCAACATATGTCTGCATCAGACGTTCATGTTCGTCAACGGTTACATACATTATTTCAGAAACTTTTTGCTATCTTTTTCTTCGTGAAACTTCCTCAATCCCGTTTCGTTTTCGCACACAAGGACGTTACTGTTTCCTTCCCCAAAATTGTATGCTCTTCTGATCTTAGCAATGTAGATGTGAAATTTGAGTGAAGCTGGCTCTTATCGCAGATTCTGGTGTCTGTCGAACCGGAACGAATATTTTCCAACAAACTTCATCACCGGAGCATCGCAGATGAGCCCGTACGAAACTGAGCCAAATCGGCAACGAACGTCAAACTCGAATCGCTCTTAACAGCGGAATCCGCTTGAAACGCATGAACCGCGGTATCTGCTGCTGCTTGAGCCGCTGAAGAAAGACGCGAATCAGCCGGCTGCCGTGCGCTGAAGAGCGGCTTTAAAACGCTGCCTGCTGCGGTCTGGTTTGAACATATCAGTGATTACCCTTACGACAGAATCCGTCCCTGGCGCTGTCGATAGAGATGGGGAGGACCCCGATGTTAGTGTGGGGAAAAGATTCTGTTCCCTTTCTGCTCTGCTACCGTCGGCAACATATGTCTGCATCAGACGTTCATGTTCGTCAACGGTTACATACATTATTTCAGAAACTTTTTGCTATCTTTTTCTTCGTGAAACTTCCTCAATCCCGTTTCGTTTTCGCACACAAGGACGTTACTGTTTCCTTCCCCAAAATTGTATGCTCTTCTGATCTTAGCAATGTAGATGTGAAATTTGAGTGAAGCTGGCTCTTATCGCAGATTCTGGTGTCTGTCGAACCGGAACGAATATTTTCCAACAAACTTCATCACCGGAGCATCGCAGATGAGCCCGTACGAAACTGAGCCAAATCGGCAACGAACGTCAAACTCGAATCGCTCTTAACAGCGGAATCCGCTTGAAACGCATGAACCGCGGTATCTGCTGCTGCTTGAGCCGCTGAAGAAAGACGCGAATCAGCCGGCTGCCGTGCGCTGAAGAGCGGCTTTAAAACGCTGCCTGCTGCGGTCTGGTTTGAACATATCAGTGATTACCCTTACGACAGAATCCGTCCCTGGCGCTGTCGATAGAGATGGGGAGGTCCCCGATGTTAGTGTGGGGAAAAGATTCTGTTCCCTTTCTGCTCTGCTACCGTCGGCAACATATGTCTGCATCAGACGTTCATGTTCGTCAACGGTTACATACATTATTTCAGAAACTTTTTGCTATCTTTTTCTTCGTGAAACTTCGTCAATCCCGTTTCGTTTTCGCACACAAGGACGTTACTGTTTCCTTCCCCAAAATTGTATGCTCTTCTGATCTTAGCAATGTAGATGTGAAATTTGAGTGAAGCTGGCTCTTATCGCAGATTCTGGTGTCTGTCGAACCGGAACGAATATTTTCCAACAAACTTCATCACCGGAGCATCGCAGATGAGCCCGTACGAAACTGAGCCAAATCGGCAACGAACGTCAAACTCGAATCGCTCTTAACAGCGGAATCCGCTTGAAACGCATGAACCGCGGTATCTGCTGCTGCTTGAGCCGCTGAAGAAAGACGCGAATCAGCCGGCTGCCGTGCGCTGAAGAGCGGCTTTAAAACGCTGCCTGCTGCGGTCTGGTTTGAACATATCAGTGATTACCCTTACGACAGAATCCGTCCCTGGCGCTGTCGATAGAGATGGGGAGGTCCCCGATGTTAGTGCGGGGAAAAGATTCTGTTCCCTTTCTGCTCTGCTACCGTCGGCAACATATGTCTGCATCAGACGTTCATGTTCGTCAACGGTTACATACATTATTTCAGAAACTTTTTGCTATCTTTTTCTTCGTGAAACTTCGTCAATCCCGTTTCGTTTTCGCACACAAGGACGTTACTGTTTCCTTCCCCAAAATTGTATGCTCTTCTGATCTTAGCAATGTAGATGTGAAATTTGAGTGAAGCTGGCTCTTATCGCAGATTCTGGTGTCTGTCGAACCGGAACGAATATTTTCCAACAAACTTCATCACCGGAGCATCGCAGATGAGCCCGTACGAAACTGAGCCAAATCGGCAACGAACGTCAAACTCGAATCGCTCTTAACAGCGGAATCCGCTTGAAACGCATGAACCGCGGTATCTGCTGCTGCTTGAGCCGCTGAAGAAAGACGCGAATCAGCCGGCTGCCGTGCGCTGAAGAGCGGCTTTAAAACGCTGCCTGCTGCGGTCTGGTTTGAACATATCAGTGATTACCCTTACGACAGAATCCGTCCCTGGCGCGGTCGATAGAGATGGGGAGGACCCCGATGTTAGTGTGGGGAAAAGATTCTGTTCCCTTTCTGCTCTGCTACCGTCGGCAACATATGTCTGCATCAGACGTTCATGTTCGTCAACGGTTACATACATTATTTCAGAAACTTTTTGCTATCTTTTTCTTCGTGAAACTTCCTCAATCCCGTTTCGTTTTCGCACACAAGGACGTTACTGTTTCCTTCCCCAAAATTGTATGCTCTTCTGATCTTAGCAATGTAGATGTGAAATTTGAGTGAAGCTGGCTCTTATCGCAGATTCTGGTGTCTGTCGAACCGGAACGAATATTTTCCAACAAACTTCATCACCGGAGCATCGCAGATGAGCCCGTACGAAACTGAGCCAAATCGGCAACGAACGTCAAACTCGAATCGCTCTTAACAGCGGAATCCGCTTGAAACGCATGAACCGCGGTATCTGCTGCTGCTTGAGCCGCTGAAGACGCGAATCAGCCGGCTGCCGTGCGCTGAAGAGCGGCTTTAAAACGCTGCCTGCTGCGGTCTGGTTTGAACATATCCGTGATTACCCTTACGACAGAATCCGTCCCTGGCGCTGTCGATAGAGATGGGGAGGTCCCCGATGTTAGTGCGGGGAAAAGATTCTGTTCCCTTTCTGCTCTGCTACCGTCGGCAACATATGTCTGCATCAGACGTTCATGTTCGTCAACGGTTACATACATTATTTCAGAAACTTTTTGCTATCTTTTTCTTCGTGAAACTTCCTCAATCCCGTTTCGTTTTCGCACACAAGGACGTTACTGTTTCCTTCCCCAAAATTGTATGCTCTTCTGATCTTAGCAATGTAGATGTGAAATTTGAGTGAAGCTGGCTCTTATCGCAGATTCTGGTGTCTGTCGAACCGGAACGAATATTTTCCAACAAACTTCATCACCGGAGCATCGCAGATGAGCCCGTACGAAACTGAGCCAAATCGGCAACGAACGTCAAACTCGAATCGCTCTTAACAGCGGAATCCGCTTGAAACGCATGAACCGCGGTATCTGCTGCTGCTTGAGCCGCTGAAGAAAGACGCGAATCAGCCGGCTGCCGTGCGCTGAAGAGCGGCTTTAAAACGCTGCCTGCTGCGGTCTGGTTTGAACATATCAGTGATTACCCTTACGACAGAATCCGTCCCTGGCGCGGTCGATAGAGATGGGGAGGACCCCGATGTTAGTGCGGGGAAAAGATTCTGTTCCCTTTCTGCTCTGCTACCGTCGGCAACATATGTCTGCATCAGACGTTCATGTTCGTCAACGGTTACATACATTATTTCAGAAACTTTTTGCTATCTTTTTCTTCGTGAAACTTCCTCAATCCCGTTTCGTTTTCGCACACAAGGACGTTACTGTTTCCTTCCCCAAAATTGTATGCTCTTCTGATCTTAGCAATGTAGATGTGAAATTTGAGTGAAGCTGGCTCTTATCGCAGATTCTGGTGTCTGTCGAACCGGAACGAATATTTTCCAACAAACTTCATCACCGGAGCATCGCAGATGAGCCCGTACGAAACTGAGCCAAATCGGCAACGAACGTCAAACTCGAATCGCTCTTAACAGCGGAATCCGCTTGAAACGCATGAACCGCGGTATCTGCTGCTGCTTGAGCCGCTGAAGAAAGACGCGAATCAGCCGGCTGCCGTGCGCTGAAGAGCGGCTTTAAAACGCTGCCTGCTGCGGTCTGGTTTGAACATATCAGTGATTACCCTTACGACAGAATCCGTCCCTGGCGCTGTCGATAGAGATGGGGAGGACCCCGATGTTAGTGTGGGGAAAAGATTCTGTTCCCTTTCTGCTCTGCTACCGTCGGCAACATATGTCTGCATCAGACGTTCATGTTCGTCAACGGTTACATACATTATTTCAGAAACTTTTTGCTATCTTTTTCTTCGTGAAACTTCGTCAATCCCGTTTCGTTTTCGCACACAGGGACGTTACTGTTTCCTTCCCCAAAATTGTATGCTCTTCTGATCTTAGCAATGTAGATGTGAAATTTGAGTGAAGCTGGCTCTTATCGCAGATTCTGGTGTCTGTCGAACCGGAACGAATATTTTCCAACAAACTTCATCACCGGAGCATCGCAGATGAGCCCGTACGAAACTGAGCCAAATCGGCAACGAACGTCAAACTCGAATCGCTCTTAACAGCGGAATCCGCTTGAAACGCATGAACCGCGGTATCTGCTGCTGCTTGAGCCGCTGAAGAAAGACGCGAATCAGCCGGCTGCCGTGCGCTGAAGAGCGGCTTTAAAACGCTGCCTGCTGCGGTCTGGTTTGAACATATCAGTGATTACCCTTACGACAGAATCTGTCCCTGGCGCTGTCGATAGAGATGGGGAGGTCCCCGATGTTAGTGTGGGGAAAAGATTCTGTTCCCTTTCTGCTCTGCTACCGTCGGCAACATATGTCTGCATCAGACGTTCATGTTCGTCAACGGTTACATACATTATTTCAGAAACTTTTTGCTATCTTTTTCTTCGTGAAACTTCCTCAATCCCGTTTCGTTTTCGCACACAAGGACGTTACTGTTTCCTTCCCCAAAATTGTATGCTCTTCTGATCTTAGCAATGTAGATGTGAAATTTGAGTGAAGCTGGCTCTTATCGCAGATTCTGGTGTCTGTCGAACCGGAACGAATATTTTCCAACAAACTTCATCACCGGAGCATCGCAGATGAGCCCGTACGAAACTGAGCCAAATCGGCAACGAACGTCAAACTCGAATCGCTCTTAACAGCGGAATCCGCTTGAAACGCATGAACCGCGGTATCTGCTGCTGCTTGAGCCGCTGAAGAAAGACGCGAATCAGCCGGCTGCCGTGCGCTGAAGAGCGGCTTTAAAACGCTGCCTGCTGCGGTCTGGTTTGAACATATCCGTGATTACCCTTACGACAGAATCCGTCCCTGGCGCTGTCGATAGAGATGGGGAGGTCCCCGATGTTAGTGCGGGGAAAAGATTCTGTTCCCTTTCTGCTCTGCTACCGTCGGCAACATATGTCTGCATCAGACGTTCATGTTCGTCAACGGTTACATACATTATTTCAGAAACTTTTTGCTATCTTTTTCTTCGTGAAACTTCCTCAATCCCGTTTCGTTTTCGCACACAAGGACGTTACTGTTTCCTTCCCCAAAATTGTATGCTCTTCTGATCTTAGCAATGTAGATGTGAAATTTGAGTGAAGCTGGCTCTTATCGCAGATTCTGGTGTCTGTCGAACCGGAACGAATATTTTCCAACAAACTTCATCACCGGAGCATCGCAGATGAGCCCGTACGAAACTGAGCCAAATCGGCAACGAACGTCAAACTCGAATCGCTCTTAACAGCGGAATCCGCTTGAAACGCATGAACCGCGGTATCTGCTGCTGCTTGAGCCGCTGAAGAAAGACGCGAATCAGCCGGCTGCCGTGCGCTGAAGAGCGGCTTTAAAACGCTGCCTGCTGCGGTCTGGTTTGAACATATCAGTGATTACCCTTACGACAGAATCCGTCCCTGGCGCGGTCGATAGAGATGGGGAGGACCCCGATGTTAGTGCGGGGAAAAGATTCTGTTCCCTTTCTGCTCTGCTACCGTCGGCAACATATGTCTGCATCAGACGTTCATGTTCGTCAACGGTTACATACATTATTTCAGAAACTTTTTGCTATCTTTTTCTTCGTGAAACTTCCTCAATCCCGTTTCGTTTTCGCACACAAGGACGTTACTGTTTCCTTCCCCAAAATTGTATGCTCTTCTGATCTTAGCAATGTAGATGTGAAATTTGAGTGAAGCTGGCTCTTATCGCAGATTCTGGTGTCTGTCGAACCGGAACGAATATTTTCCAACAAACTTCATCACCGGAGCATCGCAGATGAGCCCGTACGAAACTGAGCCAAATCGGCAACGAACGTCAAACTCGAATCGCTCTTAACAGCGGAATCCGCTTGAAACGCATGAACCGCGGTATCTGCTGCTGCTTGAGCCGCTGAAGAAAGACGCGAATCAGCCGGCTGCCGTGCGCTGAAGAGCGGCTTTAAAACGCTGCCTGCTGCGGTCTGGTTTGAACATATCAGTGATTACCCTTACGACAGAATCCGTCCCTGGCGCTGTCGATAGAGATGGGGAGGACCCCGATGTTAGTGCGGGGAAAAGATTCTGTTCCCTTTCTGCTCTGCTACCGTCGGCAACATATGTCTGCATCAGACGTTCATGTTCGTCAACGGTTACATACATTATTTCAGAAACTTTTTGCTATCTTTTTCTTCGTGAAACTTCGTCAATCCCGTTTCGTTTTCGCACACAGGGACGTTACTGTTTCCTTCCCCAAAATTGTATGCTCTTCTGATCTTAGCAATGTAGATGTGAAATTTGAGTGAAGCTGGCTCTTATCGCAGATTCTGGTGTCTGTCGAACCGGAACGAATATTTTCCAACAAACTTCATCACCGGAGCATCGCAGATGAGCCCGTACGAAACTGAGCCAAATCGGCAACGAACGTCAAACTCGAATCGCTCTTAACAGCGGAATCCGCTTGAAACGCATGAACCGCGGTATCTGCTGCTGCTTGAGCCGCTGAAGAAAGACGCGAATCAGCCGGCTGCCGTGCGCTGAAGAGCGGCTTTAAAACGCTGCCTGCTGCGGTCTGGTTTGAACATATCAGTGATTACCCTTACGACAGAATCTGTCCCTGGCGCTGTCGATAGAGATGGGGAGGTCCCCGATGTTAGTGTGGGGAAAAGATTCTGTTCCCTTTCTGCTCTGCTACCGTCGGCAACATATGTCTGCATCAGACGTTCATGTTCGTCAACGGTTACATACATTATTTCAGAAACTTTTTGCTATCTTTTTCTTCGTGAAACTTCCTCAATCCCGTTTCGTTTTCGCACACAAGGACGTTACTGTTTCCTTCCCCAAAATTGTATGCTCTTCTCATCTTAGCAATGTAGATGTGAAATTTGAGTGAAGCTGGCTCTTATCGCAGATTCTGGTGTCTGTCGAACCGGAACGAATATTTTCCAACAAACTTCATCACCGGAGCATCGCAGATGAGCCCGTACGAAACTGAGCCAAATCGGCAACGAACGTCAAACTCGAATCGCTCTTAACAGCGGAATCCGCTTGAAACGCATGAACCGCGGTATCTGCTGCTGCTTGAGCCGCTGAAGAAAGACGCGAATCAGCCGGCTGCCGTGCGCTGAAGAGCGGCTTTAAAACGCTGCCTGCTGCGGTCTGGTTTGAACATATCAGTGATTACCCTTACGACAGAATCCGTCCCTGGCGCGGTCGATAGAGATGGGGAGGTCCCCGATGTTAGTGTGGGGAAAAGATTCTGTTCCCTTTCTGCTCTGCTACCGTCGGCAACATATGTCTGCATCAGACGTTCATGTTCGTCAACGGTTACATACATTATTTCAGAAACTTTTTGCTATCTTTTTCTTCGTGAAACTTCCTCAATCCCGTTTCGTTTTCGCACACAAGGACGTTACTGTTTCCTTCCCCAAAATTGTATGCTCTTCTGATCTTAGCAATGTAGATGTGAAATTTGAGTGAAGCTGGCTCTTATCGCAGATTCTGGTGTCTGTCGAACCGGAACGAATATTTTCCAACAAACTTCATCACCGGAGCATCGCAGATGAGCCCGTACGAAACTGAGCCAAATCGGCAACGAACGTCAAACTCGAATCGCTCTTAACAGCGGAATCCGCTTGAAACGCATGAACCGCGGTATCTGCTGCTGCTTGAGCCGCTGAAGAAAGACGCGAATCAGCCGGCTGCCGTGCGCTGAATTGCGGCTTTAAAACGCTGCCTGCTGCGGTCTGGTTTGAACATATCAGTGATTACCCTTACGACAGAATCCGTCCCTGGCGCTGTCGATAGAGATGGGGAGGACCCCGATGTTAGTGCGGGGAAAAGATTCTGTTCCCTTTCTGCTCTGCTACCGTCGGCAACATATGTCTGCATCAGACGTTCATGTTCGTCAACGGTTACATACATTATTTCAGAAACTTTTTGCTATCTTTTTCTTCGTGAAACTTCCTCAATCCCGTTTCGTTTTCGCACACAAGGACGTTACTGTTTCCTTCCCCAAAATTGTATGCTCTTCTGATCTTAGCAATGTAGATGTGAAATTTGAGTGAAGCTGGCTCTTATCGCAGATTCTGGTGTCTGTCGAACCGGAACGAATATTTTCCAACAAACTTCATCACCGGAGCATCGCAGATGAGCCCGTACGAAACTGAGCCAAATCGGCAACGAACGTCAAACTCGAATCGCTCTTAACAGCGGAATCCGCTTGAAACGCATGAACCGCGGTATCTGCTGCTGCTTGAGCCGCTGAAGAAAGACGCGAATCAGCCGGCTGCCGTGCGCTGAAGAGCGGCTTTAAAACGCTGCCTGCTGCGGTCTGGTTTGAACATATCAGTGATTACCCTTACGACAGAATCCGTCCCTGGCGCTGTCGATAGAGATGGGGAGGTCCCCGATGTTAGTGCGGGGAAAAGATTCTGTTCCCTTTCTGCTCTGCTACCGTCGGCAACATATGTCTGCATCAGACGTTCATGTTCGTCAACGGTTACATACATTATTTCAGAAACTTTTTGCTATCTTTTTCTTCGTGAAACTTCGTCAATCCCGTTTCGTTTTCGCACACAAGGACGTTACTGTTTCCTTCCCCAAAATTGTATGCTCTTCTGATCTTAGCAATGTAGATGTGAAATTTGAGTGAAGCTGGCTCTTATCGCAGATTCTGGTGTCTGTCGAACCGGAACGAATATTTTCCAACAAACTTCATCACCGGAGCATCGCAGATGAGCCCGTACGAAACTGAGCCAAATCGGCAACGAACGTCAAACTCGAATCGCTCTTAACAGCGGAATCCGCTTGAAACGCATGAACCGCGGTATCTGCTGCTGCTTGAGCCGCTGAAGAAAGACGCGAATCAGCCGGCTGCCGTGCGCTGAATTGCGGCTTTAAAACGCTGCCTGCTGCGGTCTGGTTTGAACATATCAGTGATTACCCTTACGACAGAATCCGTCCCTGGCGCTGTCGATAGAGATGGGGAGGTCCCCGATGTTAGTGTGGGGAAAAGATTCTGTTCCCTTTCTGCTCTGCTACCGTCGGCAACATATGTCTGCATCAGACGTTCATGTTCGTCAACGGTTACATACATTATTTCAGAAACTTTTTGCTATCTTTTTCTTCGTGAAACTTCGTCAATCCCGTTTCGTTTTCGCACACAAGGACGTTACTGTTTCCTTCCCCAAAATTGTATGCTCTTCTGATCTTAGCAATGTAGATGTGAAATTTGAGTGAAGCTGGCTCTTATCGCAGATTCTGGTGTCTGTCGAACCGGAACGAATATTTTCCAACAAACTTCATCACCGGAGCATCGCAGATGAGCCCGTACGAAACTGAGCCAAATCGGCAACGAACGTCAAACTCGAATCGCTCTTAACAGCGGAATCCGCTTGAAACGCATGAACCGCGGTATCTGCTGCTGCTTGAGCCGCTGAAGAAAGACGCGAATCAGCCGGCTGCCGTGCGCTGAAGAGCGGCTTTAAAACGCTGCCTGCTGCGGTCTGGTTTGAACATATCAGTGATTACCCTTACGACAGAATCCGTCCCTGGCGCTGTCGATAGAGATGGGGAGGACCCCGATGTTAGTGTGGGGAAAAGATTCTGTTCCCTTTCTGCTCTGCTACCGTCGGCAACATATGTCTGCATCAGACGTTCATGTTCGTCAACGGTTACATACATTATTTCAGAAACTTTTTGCTATCTTTTTCTTCGTGAAACTTCCTCAATCCCGTTTCGTTTTCGCACACAAGGACGTTACTGTTTCCTTCCCCAAAATTGTATGCTCTTCTGATCTTAGCAATGTAGATGTGAAATTTGAGTGAAGCTGGCTCTTATCGCAGATTCTGGTGTCTGTCGAACCGGAACGAATATTTTCCAACAAACTTCATCACCGGAGCATCGCAGATGAGCCCGTACGAAACTGAGCCAAATCGGCAACGAACGTCAAACTCGAATCGCTCTTAACAGCGGAATCCGCTTGAAACGCATGAACCGCGGTATCTGCTGCTGCTTGAGCCGCTGAAGAAAGACGCGAATCAGCCGGCTGCCGTGCGCTGAAGAGCGGCTTTAAAACGCTGCCTGCTGCGGTCTGGTTTGAACATATCAGTGATTACCCTTACGACAGAATCCGTCCCTGGCGCTGTCGATAGAGATGGGGAGGTCCCCGATGTTAGTGTGGGGAAAAGATTCTGTTCCCTTTCTGCTCTGCTACCGTCGGCAACATATGTCTGCATCAGACGTTCATGTTCGTCAACGGTTACATACATTATTTCAGAAACTTTTTGCTATCTTTTACTTCGTGAAACTTCCTCAATCCCGTTTCGTTTTCGCACACAAGGACGTTACTGTTTCCTTCCCCAAAATTGTATGCTCTTCTGATCTTAGCAATGTAGATGTGAAATTTGAGTGAAGCTGGCTCTTATCGCAGATTCTGGTGTCTGTCGAACCGGAACGAATATTTTCCAACAAACTTCATCACCGGAGCATCGCAGATGAGCCCGTACGAAACTGAGCCAAATCGGCAACGAACGTCAAACTCGAATCGCTCTTAACAGCGGAATCCGCTTGAAACGCATGAACCGCGGTATCTGCTGCTGCTTGAGCCGCTGAAGAAAGACGCGAATCAGCCGGCTGCCGTGCGCTGAAGAGCGGCTTTAAAACGCTGCCTGCTGCGGTCTGGTTTGAACATATCCGTGATTACCCTTACGACAGAATCCGTCCCTGGCGCTGTCGATAGAGATGGGGAGGACCCCGATGTTAGTGTGGGGAAAAGATTCTGTTCCCTTTCTGCTCTGCTACCGTCGGCAACATATGTCTGCATCAGACGTTCATGTTCGTCAACGGTTACATACATTATTTCAGAAACTTTTTGCTATCTTTTTCTTCGTGAAACTTCGTCAATCCCGTTTCGTTTTCGCACACAAGGACGTTACTGTTTCCTTCCCCAAAATTGTATGCTCTTCTGATCTTAGCAATGTAGATGTGAAATTTGAGTGAAGCTGGCTCTTATCGCAGATTCTGGTGTCTGTCGAACCGGAACGAATATTTTCCAACAAACTTCATCACCGGAGCATCGCAGATGAGCCCGTACGAAACTGAGCCAAATCGGCAACGAACGTCAAACTCGAATCGCTCTTAACAGCGGAATCCGCTTGAAACGCATGAACCGCGGTATCTGCTGCTGCTTGAGCCGCTGAAGAAAGACGCGAATCAGCCGGCTGCCGTGCGCTGAAGAGCGGCTTTAAAACGCTGCCTGCTGCGGTCTGGTTTGAACATATCAGTGATTACCCTTACGACAGAATCCGTCCCTGGCGCTGTCGATAGAGATGGGGAGGTCCCCGATGTTAGTGCGGGGAAAAGATTCTGTTCCCTTTCTGCTCTGCTACCGTCGGCAACATATGTCTGCATCAGACGTTCATGTTCGTCAACGGTTACATACATTATTTCAGAAACTTTTTGCTATCTTTTTCTTCGTGAAACTTCGTCAATCCCGTTTCGTTTTCGCACACAAGGACGTTACTGTTTCCTTCCCCAAAATTGTATGCTCTTCTGATCTTAGCAATGTAGATGTGAAATTTGAGTGAAGCTGGCTCTTATCGCAGATTCTGGTGTCTGTCGAACCGGAACGAATATTTTCCAACAAACTTCATCACCGGAGCATCGCAGATGAGCCCGTACGAAACTGAGCCAAATCGGCAACGAACGTCAAACTCGAATCGCTCTTAACAGCGGAATCCGCTTGAAACGCATGAACCGCGGTATCTGCTGCTGCTTGAGCCGCTGAAGAAAGACGCGAATCAGCCGGCTGCCGTGCGCTGAAGAGCGGCTTTAAAACGCTGCCTGCTGCGGTCTGGTTTGAACATATCCGTGATTACCCTTACGACAGAATCCGTCCCTGGCGCTGTCGATAGAGATGGGGAGGTCCCCGATGTTAGTGCGGGGAAAAGATTCTGTTCCCTTTCTGCTCTGCTACCGTCGGCAACATATGTCTGCATCAGACGTTCATGTTCGTCAACGGTTACATACATTATTTCAGAAACTTTTTGCTATCTTTTTCTTCGTGAAACTTCCTCAATCCCGTTTCGTTTTCGCACACAAGGACGTTACTGTTTCCTTCCCCAAAATTGTATGCTCTTCTGATCTTAGCAATGTAGATGTGAAATTTGAGTGAAGCTGGCTCTTATCGCAGATTCTGGTGTCTGTCGAACCGGAACGAATATTTTCCAACAAACTTCATCACCGGAGCATCGCAGATGAGCCCGTACGAAACTGAGCCAAATCGGCAACGAACGTCAAACTCGAATCGCTCTTAACAGCGGAATCCGCTTGAAACGCATGAACCGCGGTATCTGCTGCTGCTTGAGCCGCTGAAGAAAGACGCGAATCAGCCGGCTGCCGTGCGCTGAAGAGCGGCTTTAAAACGCTGCCTGCTGCGGTCTGGTTTGAACATATCAGTGATTACCCTTACGACAGAATCCGTCCCTGGCGCGGTCGATAGAGATGGGGAGGACCCCGATGTTAGTGCGGGGAAAAGATTCTGTTCCCTTTCTGCTCTGCTACCGTCGGCAACATATGTCTGCATCAGACGTTCATGTTCGTCAACGGTTACATACATTATTTCAGAAACTTTTTGCTATCTTTTTCTTCGTGAAACTTCCTCAATCCCGTTTCGTTTTCGCACACAAGGACGTTACTGTTTCCTTCCCCAAAATTGTATGCTCTTCTGATCTTAGCAATGTAGATGTGAAATTTGAGTGAAGCTGGCTCTTATCGCAGATTCTGGTGTCTGTCGAACCGGAACGAATATTTTCCAACAAACTTCATCACCGGAGCATCGCAGATGAGCCCGTACGAAACTGAGCCAAATCGGCAACGAACGTCAAACTCGAATCGCTCTTAACAGCGGAATCCGCTTGAAACGCATGAACCGCGGTATCTGCTGCTGCTTGAGCCGCTGAAGAAAGACGCGAATCAGCCGGCTGCCGTGCGCTGAAGAGCGGCTTTAAAACGCTGCCTGCTGCGGTCTGGTTTGAACATATCAGTGATTACCCTTACGACAGAATCCGTCCCTGGCGCTGTCGATAGAGATGGGGAGGACCCCGATGTTAGTGTGGGGAAAAGATTCTGTTCCCTTTCTGCTCTGCTACCGTCGGCAACATATGTCTGCATCAGACGTTCATGTTCGTCAACGGTTACATACATTATTTCAGAAACTTTTTGCTATCTTTTTCTTCGTGAAACTTCGTCAATCCCGTTTCGTTTTCGCACACAAGGACGTTACTGTTTCCTTCCCCAAAATTGTATGCTCTTCTGATCTTAGCAATGTAGATGTGAAATTTGAGTGAAGCTGGCTCTTATCGCAGATTCTGGTGTCTGTCGAACCGGAACGAATATTTTCCAACAAACTTCATCACCGGAGCATCGCAGATGAGCCCGTACGAAACTGAGCCAAATCGGCAACGAACGTCAAACTCGAATCGCTCTTAACAGCGGAATCCGCTTGAAACGCATGAACCGCGGTATCTGCTGCTGCTTGAGCCGCTGAAGAAAGACGCGAATCAGCCGGCTGCCGTGCGCTGAAGAGCGGCTTTAAAACGCTGCCTGCTGCGGTCTGGTTTGAACATATCAGTGATTACCCTTACGACAGAATCCGTCCCTGGCGCTGTCGATAGAGATGGGGAGGTCCCCGATGTTAGTGCGGGGAAAAGATTCTGTTCCCTTTCTGCTCTGCTACCGTCGGCAACATATGTCTGCATCAGACGTTCATGTTCGTCAACGGTTACATACATTATTTCAGAAACTTTTTGCTATCTTTTTCTTCGTGAAACTTCCTCAATCCCGTTTCGTTTTCGCACACAAGGACGTTACTGTTTCCTTCCCCAAAATTGTATGCTCTTCTGATCTTAGCAATGTAGATGTGAAATTTGAGTGAAGCTGGCTCTTATCGCAGATTCTGGTGTCTGTCGAACCGGAACGAATATTTTCCAACAAACTTCATCACCGGAGCATCGCAGATGAGCCCGTACGAAACTGAGCCAAATCGGCAACGAACGTCAAACTCGAATCGCTCTTAACAGCGGAATCCGCTTGAAACGCATGAACCGCGGTATCTGCTGCTGCTTGAGCCGCTGAAGAAAGACGCGAATCAGCCGGCTGCCGTGCGCTGAAGAGCGGCTTTAAAACGCTGCCTGCTGCGGTCTGGTTTGAACATATCCGTGATTACCCTTACGACAGAATCCGTCCCTGGCGCTGTCGATAGAGATGGGGAGGTCCCCGATGTTAGTGCGGGGAAAAGATTCTGTTCCCTTTCTGCTCTGCTACCGTCGGCAACATATGTCTGCATCAGACGTTCATGTTCGTCAACGGTTACATACATTATTTCAGAAACTTTTTGCTATCTTTTTCTTCGTGAAACTTCCTCAATCCCGTTTCGTTTTCGCACACAAGGACGTTACTGTTTCCTTCCCCAAAATTGTATGCTCTTCTGATCTTAGCAATGTAGATGTGAAATTTGAGTGAAGCTGGCTCTTATCGCAGATTCTGGTGTCTGTCGAACCGGAACGAATATTTTCCAACAAACTTCATCACCGGAGCATCGCAGATGAGCCCGTACGAAACTGAGCCAAATCGGCAACGAACGTCAAACTCGAATCGCTCTTAACAGCGGAATCCGCTTGAAACGCATGAACCGCGGTATCTGCTGCTGCTTGAGCCGCTGAAGAAAGACGCGAATCAGCCGGCTGCCGTGCGCTGAAGAGCGGCTTTAAAACGCTGCCTGCTGCGGTCTGGTTTGAACATATCAGTGATTACCCTTACGACAGAATCCGTCCCTGGCGCGGTCGATAGAGATGGGGAGGACCCCGATGTTAGTGCGGGGAAAAGATTCTGTTCCCTTTCTGCTCTGCTACCGTCGGCAACATATGTCTGCATCAGACGTTCATGTTCGTCAACGGTTACATACATTATTTCAGAAACTTTTTGCTATCTTTTTCTTCGTGAAACTTCCTCAATCCCGTTTCGTTTTCGCACACAAGGACGTTACTGTTTCCTTCCCCAAAATTGTATGCTCTTCTGATCTTAGCAATGTAGATGTGAAATTTGAGTGAAGCTGGCTCTTATCGCAGATTCTGGTGTCTGTCGAACCGGAACGAATATTTTCCAACAAACTTCATCACCGGAGCATCGCAGATGAGCCCGTACGAAACTGAGCCAAATCGGCAACGAACGTCAAACTCGAATCGCTCTTAACAGCGGAATCCGCTTGAAACGCATGAACCGCGGTATCTGCTGCTGCTTGAGCCGCTGAAGAAAGACGCGAATCAGCCGGCTGCCGTGCGCTGAAGAGCGGCTTTAAAACGCTGCCTGCTGCGGTCTGGTTTGAACATATCAGTGATTACCCTTACGACAGAATCCGTCCCTGGCGCTGTCGATAGAGATGGGGAGGACCCCGATGTTAGTGTGGGGAAAAGATTCTGTTCCCTTTCTGCTCTGCTACCGTCGGCAACATATGTCTGCATCAGACGTTCATGTTCGTCAACGGTTACATACATTATTTCAGAAACTTTTTGCTATCTTTTTCTTCGTGAAACTTCGTCAATCCCGTTTCGTTTTCGCACACAAGGACGTTACTGTTTCCTTCCCCAAAATTGTATGCTCTTCTGATCTTAGCAATGTAGATGTGAAATTTGAGTGAAGCTGGCTCTTATCGCAGATTCTGGTGTCTGTCGAACCGGAACGAATATTTTCCAACAAACTTCATCACCGGAGCATCGCAGATGAGCCCGTACGAAACTGAGCCAAATCGGCAACGAACGTCAAACTCGAATCGCTCTTAACAGCGGAATCCGCTTGAAACGCATGAACCGCGGTATCTGCTGCTGCTTGAGCCGCTGAAGAAAGACGCGAATCAGCCGGCTGCCGTGCGCTGAAGAGCGGCTTTAAAACGCTGCCTGCTGCGGTCTGGTTTGAACATATCAGTGATTACCCTTACGACAGAATCCGTCCCTGGCGCTGTCGATAGAGATGGGGAGGTCCCCGATGTTAGTGTGGGGAAAAGATTCTGTTCCCTTTCTGCTCTGCTACCGTCGGCAACATATGTCTGCATCAGACGTTCATGTTCGTCAACGGTTACATACATTATTTCAGAAACTTTTTGCTATCTTTTTCTTCGTGAAACTTCCTCAATCCCGTTTCGTTTTCGCACACAAGGACGTTACTGTTTCCTTCCCCAAAATTGTATGCTCTTCTGATCTTAGCAATGTAGATGTGAAATTTGAGTGAAGCTGGCTCTTATCGCAGATTCTGGTGTCTGTCGAACCGGAACGAATATTTTCCAACAAACTTCATCACCGGAGCATCGCAGATGAGCCCGTACGAAACTGAGCCAAATCGGCAACGAACGTCAAACTCGAATCGCTCTTAACAGCGGAATCCGCTTGAAACGCATGAACCGCGGTATCTGCTGCTGCTTGAGCCGCTGAAGAAAGACGCGAATCAGCCGGCTGCCGTGCGCTGAAGAGCGGCTTTAAAACGCTGCCTGCTGCGGTCTGGTTTGAACATATCCGTGATTACCCTTACGACAGAATCCGTCCCTGGCGCTGTCGATAGAGATGGGGAGGACCCCGATGTTAGTGTGGGGAAAAGATTCTGTTCCCTTTCTGCTCTGCTACCGTCGGCAACATATGTCTGCATCAGACGTTCATGTTCGTCAACGGTTACATACATTATTTCAGAAACTTTTTGCTATCTTTTTCTTCGTGAAACTTCCTCAATCCCGTTTCGTTTTCGCACACAAGGACGTTACTGTTTCCTTCCCCAAAATTGTATGCTCTTCTGATCTTAGCAATGTAGATGTGAAATTTGAGTGAAGCTGGCTCTTATCGCAGATTCTGGTGTCTGTCGAACCGGAACGAATATTTTCCAACAAACTTCATCACCGGAGCATCGCAGATGAGCCCGTACGAAACTGAGCCAAATCGGCAACGAACGTCAAACTCGAATCGCTCTTAACAGCGGAATCCGCTTGAAACGCATGAACCGCGGTATCTGCTGCTGCTTGAGCCGCTGAAGAAAGACGCGAATCAGCCGGCTGCCGTGCGCTGAAGAGCGGCTTTAAAACGCTGCCTGCTGCGGTCTGGTTTGAACATATCAGTGATTACCCTTACGACAGAATCCGTCCCTGGCGCTGTCGATAGAGATGGGGAGGACCCCGATGTTAGTGTGGGGAAAAGATTCTGTTCCCTTTCTGCTCTGCTACCGTCGGCAACATATGTCTGCATCAGACGTTCATGTTCGTCAACGGTTACATACATTATTTCAGAAACTTTTTGCTATCTTTTTCTTCGTGAAACTTCCTCAATCCCGTTTCGTTTTCGCACACAAGGACGTTACTGTTTCCTTCCCCAAAATTGTATGCTCTTCTGATCTTAGCAATGTAGATGTGAAATTTGAGTGAAGCTGGCTCTTATCGCAGATTCTGGTGTCTGTCGAACCGGAACGAATATTTTCCAACAAACTTCATCACCGGAGCATCGCAGATGAGCCCGTACGAAACTGAGCCAAATCGGCAACGAACGTCAAACTCGAATCGCTCTTAACAGCGGAATCCGCTTGAAACGCATGAACCGCGGTATCTGCTGCTGCTTGAGCCGCTGAAGAAAGACGCGAATCAGCCGGCTGCCGTGCGCTGAAGAGCGGCTTTAAAACGCTGCCTGCTGCGGTCTGGTTTGAACATATCAGTGATTACCCTTACGACAGAATCCGTCCCTGGCGCTGTCGATAGAGATGGGGAGGTCCCCGATGTTAGTGCGGGGAAAAGATTCTGTTCCCTTTCTGCTCTGCTACCGTCGGCAACATATGTCTGCATCAGACGTTCATGTTCGTCAACGGTTACATACATTATTTCAGAAACTTTTTGCTATCTTTTTCTTCGTGAAACTTCCTCAATCCCGTTTCGTTTTCGCACACAAGGACGTTACTGTTTCCTTCCCCAAAATTGTATGCTCTTCTGATCTTAGCAATGTAGATGTGAAATTTGAGTGAAGCTGGCTCTTATCGCAGATTCTGGTGTCTGTCGAACCGGAACGAATATTTTCCAACAAACTTCATCACAGGAGCATCGCAGATGAGCCCGTACGAAACTGAGCCAAATCGGCAACGAACGTCAAACTCGAATCGCTCTTAACAGCGGAATCCGCTTGAAACGCATGAACCGCGGTATCTGCTGCTGCTTGAGCCGCTGAAGAAAGACGCGAATCAGCCGGCTGCCGTGCGCTGAAGAGCGGCTTTAAAACGCTGCCTGCTGCGGTCTGGTTTGAACATATCCGTGATTACCCTTACGACAGAATCCGTCCCTGGCGCTGTCGATAGAGATGGGGAGGTCCCCGATGTTAGTGCGGGGAAAAGATTCTGTTCCCTTTCTGCTCTGCTACCGTCGGCAACATATGTCTGCATCAGACGTTCATGTTCGTCAACGGTTACATACATTATTTCAGAAACTTTTTGCTATCTTTTTCTTCGTGAAACTTCCTCAATCCCGTTTCGTTTTCGCACACAAGGACGTTACTGTTTCCTTCCCCAAAATTGTATGCTCTTCTGATCTTAGCAATGTAGATGTGAAATTTGAGTGAAGCTGGCTCTTATCGCAGATTCTGGTGTCTGTCGAACCGGAACGAATATTTTCCAACAAACTTCATCACCGGAGCATCGCAGATGAGCCCGTACGAAACTGAGCCAAATCGGCAACGAACGTCAAACTCGAATCGCTCTTAACAGCGGAATCCGCTTGAAACGCATGAACCGCGGTATCTGCTGCTGCTTGAGCCGCTGAAGAAAGACGCGAATCAGCCGGCTGCCGTGCGCTGAAGAGCGGCTTTAAAACGCTGCCTGCTGCGGTCTGGTTTGAACATATCAGTGATTACCCTTACGACAGAATCCGTCCCTGGCGCGGTCGATAGAGATGGGGAGGACCCCGATGTTAGTGCGGGGAAAAGATTCTGTTCCCTTTCTGCTCTGCTACCGTCGGCAACATATGTCTGCATCAGACGTTCATGTTCGTCAACGGTTACATACATTATTTCAGAAACTTTTTGCTATCTTTTTCTTCGTGAAACTTCCTCAATCCCGTTTCGTTTTCGCACACAAGGACGTTACTGTTTCCTTCCCCAAAATTGTATGCTCTTCTGATCTTAGCAATGTAGATGTGAAATTTGAGTGAAGCTGGCTCTTATCGCAGATTCTGGTGTCTGTCGAACCGGAACGAATATTTTCCAACAAACTTCATCACCGGAGCATCGCAGATGAGCCCGTACGAAACTGAGCCAAATCGGCAACGAACGTCAAACTCGAATCGCTCTTAACAGCGGAATCCGCTTGAAACGCATGAACCGCGGTATCTGCTGCTGCTTGAGCCGCTGAAGAAAGACGCGAATCAGCCGGCTGCCGTGCGCTGAAGAGCGGCTTTAAAACGCTGCCTGCTGCGGTCTGGTTTGAACATATCAGTGATTACCCTTACGACAGAATCCGTCCCTGGCGCTGTCGATAGAGATGGGGAGGACCCCGATGTTAGTGTGGGGAAAAGATTCTGTTCCCTTTCTGCTCTGCTACCGTCGGCAACATATGTCTGCATCAGACGTTCATGTTCGTCAACGGTTACATACATTATTTCAGAAACTTTTTGCTATCTTTTTCTTCGTGAAACTTCGTCAATCCCGTTTCGTTTTCGCACACAAGGACGTTACTGTTTCCTTCCCCAAAATTGTATGCTCTTCTGATCTTAGCAATGTAGATGTGAAATTTGAGTGAAGCTGGCTCTTATCGCAGATTCTGGTGTCTGTCGAACCGGAACGAATATTTTCCAACAAACTTCATCACCGGAGCATCGCAGATGAGCCCGTACGAAACTGAGCCAAATCGGCAACGAACGTCAAACTCGAATCGCTCTTAACAGCGGAATCCGCTTGAAACGCATGAACCGCGGTATCTGCTGCTGCTTGAGCCGCTGAAGAAAGACGCGAATCAGCCGGCTGCCGTGCGCTGAAGAGCGGCTTTAAAACGCTGCCTGCTGCGGTCTGGTTTGAACATATCAGTGATTACCCTTACGACAGAATCCGTCCCTGGCGCTGTCGATAGAGATGGGGAGGTCCCCGATGTTAGTGTGGGGAAAAGATTCTGTTCCCTTTCTGCTCTGCTACCGTCGGCAACATATGTCTGCATCAGACGTTCATGTTCGTCAACGGTTACATACATTATTTCAGAAACTTTTTGCTATCTTTTTCTTCGTGAAACTTCGTCAATCCCGTTTCGTTTTCGCACACAAGGACGTTACTGTTTCCTTCCCCAAAATTGTATGCTCTTCTGATCTTAGCAATGTAGATGTGAAATTTGAGTGAAGCTGGCTCTTATCGCAGATTCTGGTGTCTGTCGAACCGGAACGAATATTTTCCAACAAACTTCATCACCGGAGCATCGCAGATGAGCCCGTACGAAACTGAGCCAAATCGGCAACGAACGTCAAACTCGAATCGCTCTTAACAGCGGAATCCGCTTGAAACGCATGAACCGCGGTATCTGCTGCTGCTTGAGCCGCTGAAGAAAGACGCGAATCAGCCGGCTGCCGTGCGCTGAAGAGCGGCTTTAAAACGCTGCCTGCTGCGGTCTGGTTTGAACATATCCGTGATTACCCTTACGACAGAATCCGTCCCTGGCGCTGTCGATAGAGATGGGGAGGACCCCGATGTTAGTGTGGGGAAAAGATTCTGTTCCCTTTCTGCTCTGCTACCGTCGGCAACATATGTCTGCATCAGACGTTCATGTTCGTCAACGGTTACATACATTATTTCAGAAACTTTTTGCTATCTTTTTCTTCGTGAAACTTCGTCAATCCCGTTTCGTTTTCGCACACAAGGACGTTACTGTTTCCTTCCCCAAAATTGTATGCTCTTCTGATCTTAGCAATGTAGATGTGAAATTTGAGTGAAGCTGGCTCTTATCGCAGATTCTGGTGTCTGTCGAACCGGAACGAATATTTTCCAACAAACTTCATCACCGGAGCATCGCAGATGAGCCCGTACGAAACTGAGCCAAATCGGCAACGAACGTCAAACTCGAATCGCTCTTAACAGCGGAATCCGCTTGAAACGCATGAACCGCGGTATCTGCTGCTGCTTGAGCCGCTGAAGAAAGACGCGAATCAGCCGGCTGCCGTGCGCTGAAGAGCGGCTTTAAAACGCTGCCTGCTGCGGTCTGGTTTGAACATATCAGTGATTACCCTTACGACAGAATCCGTCCCTGGCGCTGTCGATAGAGATGGGGAGGTCCCCGATGTTAGTGCGGGGAAAAGATTCTGTTCCCTTTCTGCTCTGCTACCGTCGGCAACATATGTCTGCATCAGACGTTCATGTTCGTCAACGGTTACATACATTATTTCAGAAACTTTTTGCTATCTTTTTCTTCGTGAAACTTCGTCAATCCCGTTTCGTTTTCGCACACAAGGACGTTACTGTTTCCTTCCCCAAAATTGTATGCTCTTCTGATCTTAGCAATGTAGATGTGAAATTTGAGTGAAGCTGGCTCTTATCGCAGATTCTGGTGTCTGTCGAACCGGAACGAATATTTTCCAACAAACTTCATCACCGGAGCATCGCAGATGAGCCCGTACGAAACTGAGCCAAATCGGCAACGAACGTCAAACTCGAATCGCTCTTAACAGCGGAATCCGCTTGAAACGCATGAACCGCGGTATCTGCTGCTGCTTGAGCCGCTGAAGAAAGACGCGAATCAGCCGGCTGCCGTGCGCTGAAGAGCGGCTTTAAAACGCTGCCTGCTGCGGTCTGGTTTGAACATATCAGTGATTACCCTTACGACAGAATCCGTCCCTGGCGCTGTCGATAGAGATGGGGAGGTCCCCGATGTTAGTGCGGGGAAAAGATTCTGTTCCCTTTCTGCTCTGCTACCGTCGGCAACATATGTCTGCATCAGACGTTCATGTTCGTCAACGGTTACATACATTATTTCAGAAACTTTTTGCTATCTTTTTCTTCGTGAAACTTCGTCAATCCCGTTTCGTTTTCGCACACAAGGACGTTACTGTTTCCTTCCCCAAAATTGTATGCTCTTCTGATCTTAGCAATGTAGATGTGAAATTTGAGTGAAGCTGGCTCTTATCGCAGATTCTGGTGTCTGTCGAACCGGAACGAATATTTTCCAACAAACTTCATCACCGGAGCATCGCAGATGAGCCCGTACGAAACTGAGCCAAATCGGCAACGAACGTCAAACTCGAATCGCTCTTAACAGCGGAATCCGCTTGAAACGCATGAACCGCGGTATCTGCTGCTGCTTGAGCCGCTGAAGAAAGACGCGAATCAGCCGGCTGCCGTGCGCTGAAGAGCGGCTTTAAAACGCTGCCTGCTGCGGTCTGGTTTGAACATATCAGTGATTACCCTTACGACAGAATCCGTCCCTGGCGCTGTCGATAGAGATGGGGAGGACCCCGATGTTAGTGCGGGGAAAAGATTCTGTTCCCTTTCTGCTCTGCTACCGTCGGCAACATATGTCTGCATCAGACGTTCATGTTCGTCAACGGTTACATACATTATTTCAGAAACTTTTTGCTATCTTTTTCTTCGTGAAACTTCCTCAATCCCGTTTCGTTTTCGCACACAAGGACGTTACTGTTTCCTTCCCCAAAATTGTATGCTCTTCTGATCTTAGCAATGTAGATGTGAAATTTGAGTGAAGCTGGCTCTTATCGCAGATTCTGGTGTCTGTCGAACCGGAACGAATATTTTCCAACAAACTTCATCACCGGAGCATCGCAGATGAGCCCGTACGAAACTGAGCCAAATCGGCAACGAACGTCAAACTCGAATCGCTCTTAACAGCGGAATCCGCTTGAAACGCATGAACCGCGGTATCTGCTGCTGCTTGAGCCGCTGAAGAAAGACGCGAATCAGCCGGCTGCCGTGCGCTGAAGAGCGGCTTTAAAACGCTGCCTGCTGCGGTCTGGTTTGAACATATCAGTGATTACCCTTACGACAGAATCCGTCCCTGGCGCTGTCGATAGAGATGGGGAGGTCCCCGATGTTAGTGCGGGGAAAAGATTCTGTTCCCTTTCTGCTCTGCTACCGTCGGCAACATATGTCTGCATCAGACGTTCATGTTCGTCAACGGTTACATACATTATTTCAGAAACTTTTTGCTATCTTTTTCTTCGTGAAACTTCCTCAATCCCGTTTCGTTTTCGCACACAAGGACGTTACTGTTTCCTTCCCCAAAATTGTATGCTCTTCTGATCTTAGCAATGTAGATGTGAAATTTGAGTGAAGCTGGCTCTTATCGCAGATTCTGGTGTCTGTCGAACCGGAACGAATATTTTCCAACAAACTTCATCACCGGAGCATCGCAGATGAGCCCGTACGAAACTGAGCCAAATCGGCAACGAACGTCAAACTCGAATCGCTCTTAACAGCGGAATCCGCTTGAAACGCATGAACCGCGGTATCTGCTGCTGCTTGAGCCGCTGAAGAAAGACGCGAATCAGCCGGCTGCCGTGCGCTGAAGAGCGGCTTTAAAACGCTGCCTGCTGCGGTCTGGTTTGAACATATCAGTGATTACCCTTACGACAGAATCCGTCCCTGGCGCTGTCGATAGAGATGGGGAGGTCCCCGATGTTAGTGTGGGGAAAAGATTCTGTTCCCTTTCTGCTCTGCTACCGTCGGCAACATATGTCTGCATCAGACGTTCATGTTCGTCAACGGTTACATACATTATTTCAGAAACTTTTTGCTATCTTTTTCTTCGTGAAACTTCCTCAATCCCGTTTCGTTTTCGCACACAAGGACGTTACTGTTTCCTTCCCCAAAATTGTATGCTCTTCTGATCTTAGCAATGTAGATGTGAAATTTGAGTGAAGCTGGCTCTTATCGCAGATTCTGGTGTCTGTCGAACCGGAACGAATATTTTCCAACAAACTTCATCACCGGAGCATCGCAGATGAGCCCGTACGAAACTGAGCCAAATCGGCAACGAACGTCAAACTCGAATCGCTCTTAACAGCGGAATCCGCTTGAAACGCATGAACCGCGGTATCTGCTGCTGCTTGAGCCGCTGAAGAAAGACGCGAATCAGCCGGCTGCCGTGCGCTGAAGAGCGGCTTTAAAACGCTGCCTGCTGCGGTCTGGTTTGAACATATCCGTGATTACCCTTACGACAGAATCCGTCCCTGGCGCTGTCGATAGAGATGGGGAGGACCCCGATGTTAGTGTGGGGAAAAGATTCTGTTCCCTTTCTGCTCTGCTACCGTCGGCAACATATGTCTGCATCAGACGTTCATGTTCGTCAACGGTTACATACATTATTTCAGAAACTTTTTGCTATCTTTTTCTTCGTGAAACTTCGTCAATCCCGTTTCGTTTTCGCACACAAGGACGTTACTGTTTCCTTCCCCAAAATTGTATGCTCTTCTGATCTTAGCAATGTAGATGTGAAATTTGAGTGAAGCTGGCTCTTATCGCAGATTCTGGTGTCTGTCGAACCGGAACGAATATTTTCCAACAAACTTCATCACCGGAGCATCGCAGATGAGCCCGTACGAAACTGAGCCAAATCGGCAACGAACGTCAAACTCGAATCGCTCTTAACAGCGGAATCCGCTTGAAACGCATGAACCGCGGTATCTGCTGCTGCTTGAGCCGCTGAAGAAAGACGCGAATCAGCCGGCTGCCGTGCGCTGAAGAGCGGCTTTAAAACGCTGCCTGCTGCGGTCTGGTTTGAACATATCAGTGATTACCCTTACGACAGAATCCGTCCCTGGCGCTGTCGATAGAGATGGGGAGGTCCCCGATGTTAGTGCGGGGAAAAGATTCTGTTCCCTTTCTGCTCTGCTACCGTCGGCAACATATGTCTGCATCAGACGTTCATGTTCGTCAACGGTTACATACATTATTTCAGAAACTTTTTGCTATCTTTTTCTTCGTGAAACTTCCTCAATCCCGTTTCGTTTTCGCACACAAGGACGTTACTGTTTCCTTCCCCAAAATTGTATGCTCTTCTGATCTTAGCAATGTAGATGTGAAATTTGAGTGAAGCTGGCTCTTATCGCAGATTCTGGTGTCTGTCGAACCGGAACGAATATTTTCCAACAAACTTCATCACCGGAGCATCGCAGATGAGCCCGTACGAAACTGAGCCAAATCGGCAACGAACGTCAAACTCGAATCGCTCTTAACAGCGGAATCCGCTTGAAACGCATGAACCGCGGTATCTGCTGCTGCTTGAGCCGCTGAAGAAAGACGCGAATCAGCCGGCTGCCGTGCGCTGAAGAGCGGCTTTAAAACGCTGCCTGCTGCGGTCTGGTTTGAACATATCAGTGATTACCCTTACGACAGAATCCGTCCCTGGCGCGGTCGATAGAGATGGGGAGGACCCCGATGTTAGTGTGGGGAAAAGATTCTGTTCCCTTTCTGCTCTGCTACCGTCGGCAACATATGTCTGCATCAGACGTTCATGTTCGTCAACGGTTACATACATTATTTCAGAAACTTTTTGCTATCTTTTTCTTCGTGAAACTTCCTCAATCCCGTTTCGTTTTCGCACACAAGGACGTTACTGTTTCCTTCCCCAAAATTGTATGCTCTTCTGATCTTAGCAATGTAGATGTGAAATTTGAGTGAAGCTGGCTCTTATCGCAGATTCTAGTGTCTGTCGAACCGGAACGAATATTTTCCAACAAACTTCATCACCGGAGCATCGCAGATGAGCCCGTACGAAACTGAGCCAAATCGGCAACGAACGTCAAACTCGAATCGCTCTTAACAGCGGAATCCGCTTGAAACGCATGAACCGCGGTATCTGCTGCTGCTTGAGCCGCTGAAGAAAGACGCGAATCAGCCGGCTGCCGTGCGCTGAAGAGCGGCTTTAAAACGCTGCCTGCTGCGGTCTGGTTTGAACATATCAGTGATTACCCTTACGACAGAATCCGTCCCTGGCGCTGTCGATAGAGATGGGGAGGACCCCGATGTTAGTGTGGGGAAAAGATTCTGTTCCCTTTCTGCTCTGCTACCGTCGGCAACATATGTCTGCATCAGACGTTCATGTTCGTCAACGGTTACATACATTATTTCAGAAACTTTTTGCTATCTTTTTCTTCGTGAAACTTCCTCAATCCCGTTTCGTTTTCGCACACAAGGACGTTACTGTTTCCTTCCCCAAAATTGTATGCTCTTCTGATCTTAGCAATGTAGATGTGAAATTTGAGTGAAGCTGGCTCTTATCGCAGATTCTGGTGTCTGTCGAACCGGAACGAATATTTTCCAACAAACTTCATCACCGGAGCATCGCAGATGAGCCCGTACGAAACTGAGCCAAATCGGCAACGAACGTCAAACTCGAATCGCTCTTAACAGCGGAATCCGCTTGAAACGCATGAACCGCGGTATCTGCTGCTGCTTGAGCCGCTGAAGAAAGACGCGAATCAGCCGGCTGCCGTGCGCTGAAGAGCGGCTTTAAAACGCTGCCTGCTGCGGTCTGGTTTGAACATATCCGTGATTACCCTTACGACAGAATCCGTCCCTGGCGCTGTCGATAGAGATGGGGAGGACCCCGATGTTAGTGTGGGGAAAAGATTCTGTTCCCTTTCTGCTCTGCTACCGTCGGCAACATATGTCTGCATCAGACGTTCATGTTCGTCAACGGTTACATACATTATTTCAGAAACTTTTTGCTATCTTTTTCTTCGTGAAACTTCGTCAATCCCGTTTCGTTTTCGCACACAAGGACGTTACTGTTTCCTTCCCCAAAATTGTATGCTCTTCTGATCTTAGCAATGTAGATGTGAAATTTGAGTGACGCTGGCTCTTATCGCAGATTCTGGTGTCTGTCGAACCGGAACGAATATTTTCCAACAAACTTCATCACCGGAGCATCGCAGATGAGCCCGTACGAAACTGAGCCAAATCGGCAACGAACGTCAAACTCGAATCGCTCTTAACAGCGGAATCCGCTTGAAACGCATGAACCGCGGTATCTGCTGCTGCTTGAGCCGCTGAAGAAAGACGCGAATCAGCCGGCTGCCGTGCGCTGAAGAGCGGCTTTAAAACGCTGCCTGCTGCGGTCTGGTTTGAACATATCAGTGATTACCCTTACGACAGAATCCGTCCCTGGCGCTGTCGATAGAGATGGGGAGGACCCCGATGTTAGTGTGGGGAAAAGATTCTGTTCCCTTTCTGCTCTGCTACCGTCGGCAACATATGTCTGCATCAGACGTTCATGTTCGTCAACGGTTACATACATTATTTCAGAAACTTTTTGCTATCTTTTTCTTCGTGAAACTTCCTCAATCCCGTTTCGTTTTCGCACACAAGGACGTTACTGTTTCCTTCCCCAAAATTGTATGCTCTTCTGATCTTAGCAATGTAGATGTGAAATTTGAGTGAAGCTGGCTCTTATCGCAGATTCTGGTGTCTGTCGAACCGGAACGAATATTTTCCAACAAACTTCATCACCGGAGCATCGCAGATGAGCCCGTACGAAACTGAGCCAAATCGGCAACGAACGTCAAACTCGAATCGCTCTTAACAGCGGAATCCGCTTGAAACGCATGAACCGCGGTATCTGCTGCTGCTTGAGCCGCTGAAGAAAGACGCGAATCAGCCGGCTGCCGTGCGCTGAAGAGCGGCTTTAAAACGCTGCCTGCTGCGGTCTGGTTTGAACATATCCGTGATTACCCTTACGACAGAATCCGTCCCTGGCGCTGTCGATAGAGATGGGGAGGACCCCGATGTTAGTGTGGGGAAAAGATTCTGTTCCCTTTCTGCTCTGCTACCGTCGGCAACATATGTCTGCATCAGACGTTCATGTTCGTCAACGGTTACATACATTATTTCAGAAACTTTTTGCTATCTTTTTCTTCGTGAAACTTCGTCAATCCCGTTTCGTTTTCGCACACAAGGACGTTACTGTTTCCTTCCCCAAAATTGTATGCTCTTCTGATCTTAGCAATGTAGATGTGAAATTTGAGTGAAGCTGGCTCTTATCGCAGATTCTGGTGTCTGTCGAACCGGAACGAATATTTTCCAACAAACTTCATCACTGGAGCATCGCAGATGAGCCCGTACGAAACTGAGCCAAATCGGCAACGAACGTCAAACTCGAATCGCTCTTAACAGCGGAATCCGCTTGAAACGCATGAACCGCGGTATCTGCTGCTGCTTGAGCCGCTGAAGAAAGACGCGAATCAGCCGGCTGCCGTGCGCTGAAGAGCGGCTTTAAAACGCTGCCTGCTGCGGTCTGGTTTGAACATATCAGTGATTACCCTTACGACAGAATCCGTCCCTGGCGCTGTCGATAGAGATGGGGAGGACCCCGATGTTTGTGTGGGGAAAAGATTCTGTTCCCTTTCTGCTCTGCTACCGTCGGCAACATATGTCTGCATCAGACGTTCATGTTCGTCAACGGTTACATACATTATTTCAGAAACTTTTTGCTATCTTTTTCTTCGTGAAACTTCCTCAATCCCGTTTCGTTTTCGCACACAAGGACGTTACTGTTTCCTTCCCCAAAATTGTATGCTCTTCTGATCTTAGCAATGTAGATGTGAAATTTGAGTGAAGCTGGCTCTTATCGCAGATTCTGGTGTCTGTCGAACCGGAACGAATATTTTCCAACAAACTTCATCACCGGAGCATCGCAGATGAGCCCGTACGAAACTGAGCCAAATCGGCAACGAACGTCAAACTCGAATCGCTCTTAACAGCGGAATCCGCTTGAAACGCATGAACCGCGGTATCTGCTGCTGCTTGAGCCGCTGAAGAAAGACGCGAATCAGCCGGCTGCCGTGCGCTGAAGAGCGGCTTTAAAACGCTGCCTGCTGCGGTCTGGTTTGAACATATCAGTGATTACCCTTACGACAGAATCCGTCCCTGGCGCTGTCGATAGAGATGGGGAGGACCCCGATGTTAGTGTGGGGAAAAGATTCTGTTCCCTTTCTGCTCTGCTACCGTCGGCAACATATGTCTGCATCAGACGTTCATGTTCGTCAACGGTTACATACATTATTTCAGAAACTTTTTGCTATCTTTTTCTTCGTGAAACTTCCTCAATCCCGTTTCGTTTTCGCACACAAGGACGTTACTGTTTCCTTCCCCAAAATTGTATGCTCTTCTGATCTTAGCAATGTAGATGTGAAATTTGAGTGAAGCTGGCTCTTATCGCAGATTCTGGTGTCTGTCGAACCGGAACGAATATTTTCCAACAAACTTCATCACCGGAGCATCGCAGATGAGCCCGTACGAAACTGAGCCAAATCGGCAACGAACGTCAAACTCGAATCGCTCTTAACAGCGGAATCCGCTTGAAACGCATGAACCGCGGTATCTGCTGCTGCTTGAGCCGCTGAAGAAAGACGCGAATCAGCCGGCTGCCGTGCGCTGAAGAGCGGCTTTAAAACGCTGCCTGCTGCGGTCTGGTTTGAACATATCCGTGATTACCCTTACGACAGAATCCGTCCCTGGCGCTGTCGATAGAGATGGGGAGGACCCCGATGTTAGTGTGGGGAAAAGATTCTGTTCCCTTTCTGCTCTGCTACCGTCGGCAACATATGTCTGCATCAGACGTTCATGTTCGTCAACGGTTACATACATTATTTCAGAAACTTTTTGCTATCTTTTTCTTCGTGAAACTTCCTCAATCCCGTTTCGTTTTCGCACACAAGGACGTTACTGTTTCCTTCCCCAAAATTGTATGCTCTTCTCATCTTAGCAATGTAGATGTGAAATTTGAGTGAAGCTGGCTCTTATCGCAGATTCTGGTGTCTGTCGAACCGGAACGAATATTTTCCAACAAACTTCATCACCGGAGCATCGCAGATGAGCCCGTACGAAACTGAGCCAAATCGGCAACGAACGTCAAACTCGAATCGCTCTTAACAGCGGAATCCGCTTGAAACGCATGAACCGCGGTATCTGCTGCTGCTTGAGCCGCTGAAGAAAGACGCGAATCAGCCGGCTGCCGTGCGCTGAAGAGCGGCTTTAAAACGCTGCCTGCTGCGGTCTGGTTTGAACATATCAGTGATTACCCTTACGACAGAATCCGTCCCTGGCGCTGTCGATAGAGATGGGGAGGACCCCGATGTTAGTGCGGGGAAAAGATTCTGTTCCCTTTCTGCTCTGCTACCGTCGGCAACATATGTCTGCATCAGACGTTCATGTTCGTCAACGGTTACATACATTATTTCAGAAACTTTTTGCTATCTTTTTCTTCGTGAAACTTCCTCAATCCCGTTTCGTTTTCGCACACAAGGACGTTACTGTTTCCTTCCCCAAAATTGTATGCTCTTCTGATCTTAGCAATGTAGATGTGAAATTTGAGTGAAGCTGGCTCTTATCGCAGATTCTGGTGTCTGTCGAACCGGAACGAATATTTTCCAACAAACTTCATCACCGGAGCATCGCAGATGAGCCCGTACGAAACTGAGCCAAATCGGCAACGAACGTCAAACTCGAATCGCTCTTAACAGCGGAATCCGCTTGAAACGCATGAACCGCGGTATCTGCTGCTGCTTGAGCCGCTGAAGAAAGACGCGAATCAGCCGGCTGCCGTGCGCTGAAGAGCGGCTTTAAAACGCTGCCTGCTGCGGTCTGGTTTGAACATATCAGTGATTACCCTTACGACAGAATCCGTCCCTGGCGCTGTCGATAGAGATGGGGAGGACCCCGATGTTAGTGCGGGGAAAAGATTCTGTTCCCTTTCTGCTCTGCTACCGTCGGCAACATATGTCTGCATCAGACGTTCATGTTCGTCAACGGTTACATACATTATTTCAGAAACTTTTTGCTATCTTTTTCTTCGTGAAACTTCCTCAATCCCGTTTCGTTTTCGCACACAAGGACGTTACTGTTTCCTTCCCCAAAATTGTATGCTCTTCTGATCTTAGCAATGTAGATGTGAAATTTGAGTGAAGCTGGCTCTTATCGCAGATTCTGGTGTCTGTCGAACCGGAACGAATATTTTCCAACAAACTTCATCACCGGAGCATCGCAGATGAGCCCGTACGAAACTGAGCCAAATCGGCAACGAACGTCAAACTCGAATCGCTCTTAACAGCGGAATCCGCTTGAAACGCATGAACCGCGGTATCTGCTGCTGCTTGAGCCGCTGAAGAAAGACGCGAATCAGCCGGCTGCCGTGCGCTGAAGAGCGGCTTTAAAACGCTGCCTGCTGCGGTCTGGTTTGAACATATCCGTGATTACCCTTACGACAGAATCCGTCCCTGGCGCTGTCGATAGAGATGGGGAGGACCCCGATGTTAGTGTGGGGAAAAGATTCTGTTCCCTTTCTGCTCTGCTACCGTCGGCAACATATGTCTGCATCAGACGTTCATGTTCGTCAACGGTTACATACATTATTTCAGAAACTTTTTGCTATCTTTTTCTTCGTGAAACTTCCTCAATCCCGTTTCGTTTTCGCACACAAGGACGTTACTGTTTCCTTCCCCAAAATTGTATGCTCTTCTGATCTTAGCAATGTAGATGTGAAATTTGAGTGAAGCTGGCTCTTATCGCAGATTCTGGTGTCTGTCGAACCGGAACGAATATTTTCCAACAAACTTCATCACCGGAGCATCGCAGATGAGCCCGTACGAAACTGAGCCAAATCGGCAACGAACGTCAAACTCGAATCGCTCTTAACAGCGGAATCCGCTTGAAACGCATGAACCGCGGTATCTGCTGCTGCTTGAGCCGCTGAAGAAAGACGCGAATCAGCCGGCTGCCGTGCGCTGAAGAGCGGCTTTAAAACGCTGCCTGCTGCGGTCTGGTTTGAACATATCAGTGATTACCCTTACGACAGAATCCGTCCCTGGCGCTGTCGATAGAGATGGGGAGGACCCCGATGTTAGTGTGGGGAAAAGATTCTGTTCCCTTTCTGCTCTGCTACCGTCGGCAACATATGTCTGCATCAGACGTTCATGTTCGTCAACGGTTACATACATTATTTCAGAAACTTTTTGCTATCTTTTTCTTCGTGAAACTTCCTCAATCCCGTTTCGTTTTCGCACACAAGGACGTTACTGTTTCCTTCCCCAAAATTGTATGCTCTTCTGATCTTAGCAATGTAGATGTGAAATTTGAGTGAAGCTGGCTCTTATCGCAGATTCTGGTGTCTGTCGAACCGGAACGAATATTTTCCAACAAACTTCATCACCGGAGCATCGCAGATGAGCCCGTACGAAACTGAGCCAAATCGGCAACGAACGTCAAACTCGAATCGCTCTTAACAGCGGAATCCGCTTGAAACGCATGAACCGCGGTATCTGCTGCTGCTTGAGCCGCTGAAGAAAGACGCGAATCAGCCGGCTGCCGTGCGCTGAAGAGCGGCTTTAAAACGCTGCCTGCTGCGGTCTGGTTTGAACATATCAGTGATTACCCTTACGACAGAATCCGTCCCTGGCGCTGTCGATAGAGATGGGGAGGACCCCGATGTTAGTGTGGGGAAAAGATTCTGTTCCCTTTCTGCTCTGCTACCGTCGGCAACATATGTCTGCATCAGACGTTCATGTTCATCAACGGTTACATACATTATTTCAGAAACTTTTTGCTATCTTTTTCTTCGTGAAACTTCGTCAATCCCGTTTCGTTTTCGCACACAAGGACGTTACTGTTTCCTTCCCCAAAATTGTATGCTCTTCTGATCTTAGCAATGTAGATGTGAAATTTGAGTGAAGCTGGCTCTTATCGCAGATTCTGGTGTCTGTCGAACCGGAACGAATATTTTCCAACAAACTTCATCACCGGAGCATCGCAGATGAGCCCGTACGAAACTGAGCCAAATCGGCAACGAACGTCAAACTCGAATCGCTCTTAACAGCGGAATCCGCTTGAAACGCATGAACCGCGGTATCTGCTGCTGCTTGAGCCGCTGAAGAAAGACGCGAATCAGCCGGCTGCTGTGCGCTGAAGAGCGGCTTTAAAACGCTGCCTGCTGCGGTCTGGTTTGAACATATCCGTGATTACCCTTACGACAGAATCCGTCCCTGGCGCTGTCGATAGAGATGGGGAGGACCCCGATGTTAGTGTGGGGAAAAGATTCTGTTCCCTTTCTGCTCTGCTACCGTCGGCAACATATGTCTGCATCAGACGTTCATGTTCGTCAACGGTTACATACATTATTTCAGAAACTTTTTGCTATCTTTTTCTTCGTGAAACTTCCTCAATCCCGTTTCGTTTTCGCACACAAGGACGTTACTGTTTCCTTCCCCAAAATTGTATGCTCTTCTCATCTTAGCAATGTAGATGTGAAATTTGAGTGAAGCTGGCTCTTATCGCAGATTCTGGTGTCTGTCGAACCGGAACGAATATTTTCCAACAAACTTCATCACCGGAGCATCGCAGATGAGCCCGTACGAAACTGAGCCAAATCGGCAACGAACGTCAAACTCGAATCGCTCTTAACAGCGGAATCCGCTTGAAACGCATGAACCGCGGTATCTGCTGCTGCTTGAGCCGCTGAAGAAAGACGCGAATCAGCCGGCTGCCGTGCGCTGAAGAGCGGCTTTAAAACGCTGCCTGCTGCGGTCTGGTTTGAACATATCCGTGATTACCCTTACGACAGAATCCGTCCCTGGCGCTGTCGATAGAGATGGGGAGGACCCCGATGTTAGTGCGGGGAAAAGATTCTGTTCCCTTTCTGCTCTGCTACCGTCGGCAACATATGTCTGCATCAGACGTTCATGTTCGTCAACGGTTACATACATTATTTCAGAAACTTTTTGCTATCTTTTTCTTCGTGAAACTTCCTCAATCCCGTTTCGTTTTCGCACACAAGGACGTTACTGTTTCCTTCCCCAAAATTGTATGCTCTTCTGATCTTAGCAATGTAGATGTGAAATTTGAGTGAAGCTGGCTCTTATCGCAGATTCTGGTGTCTGTCGAACCGGAACGAATATTTTCCAACAAACTTCATCACCGGAGCATCGCAGATGAGCCCGTACGAAACTGAGCCAAATCGGCAACGAACGTCAAACTCGAATCGCTCTTAACAGCGGAATCCGCTTGAAACGCATGAACCGCGGTATCTGCTGCTGCTTGAGCCGCTGAAGAAAGACGCGAATCAGCCGGCTGCCGTGCGCTGAAGAGCGGCTTTAAAACGCTGCCTGCTGCGGTCTGGTTTGAACATATCCGTGATTACCCTTACGACAGAATCCGTCCCTGGCGCTGTCGATAGAGATGGGGAGGACCCCGATGTTAGTGTGGGGAAAAGATTCTGTTCCCTTTCTGCTCTGCTACCGTCGGCAACATATGTCTGCATCAGACGTTCATGTTCGTCAACGGTTACATACATTATTTCAGAAACTTTTTGCTATCTTTTTCTTCGTGAAACTTCCTCAATCCCGTTTCGTTTTCGCACACAAGGACGTTACTGTTTCCTTCCCCAAAATTGTATGCTCTTCTGATCTTAGCAATGTAGATGTGAAATTTGAGTGAAGCTGGCTCTTATCGCAGATTCTGGTGTCTGTCGAACCGGAACGAATATTTTCCAACAAACTTCATCACCGGAGCATCGCAGATGAGCCCGTACGAAACTGAGCCAAATCGGCAACGAACGTCAAACTCGAATCGCTCTTAACAGCGGAATCCGCTTGAAACGCATGAACCGCGGTATCTGCTGCTGCTTGAGCCGCTGAAGAAAGACGCGAATCAGCCGGCTGCCGTGCGCTGAAGAGCGGCTTTAAAACGCTGCCTGCTGCGGTCTGGTTTGAACATATCAGTGATTACCCTTACGACAGAATCCGTCCCTGGCGCGGTCGATAGAGATGGGGAGGACCCCGATGTTAGTGTGGGGAAAAGATTCTGTTCCCTTTCTGCTCTGCTACCGTCGGCAACATATGTCTGCATCAGACGTTCATGTTCGTCAACGGTTACATACATTATTTCAGAAACTTTTTGCTATCTTTTTCTTCGTGAAACTTCCTCAATCCCGTTTCGTTTTCGCACACAAGGACGTTACTGTTTCCTTCCCCAAAATTGTATGCTCTTCTGATCTTAGCAATGTAGATGTGAAATTTGAGTGAAGCTGGCTCTTATCGCAGATTCTGGTGTCTGTCGAACCGGAACGAATATTTTCCAACAAACTTCATCACCGGAGCATCGCAGATGAGCCCGTACGAAACTGAGCCAAATCGGCAACGAACGTCAAACTCGAATCGCTCTTAACAGCGGAATCCGCTTGAAACGCATGAACCGCGGTATCTGCTGCTGCTTGAGCCGCTGAAGAAAGACGCGAATCAGCCGGCTGCCGTGCGCTGAAGAGCGGCTTTAAAACGCTGCCTGCTGCGGTCTGGTTTGAACCTATCAGTGATTACCCTTACGACAGAATCCGTCCCTGGCGCTGTCGATAGAGATGGGGAGGACCCCGATGTTAGTGTGGGGAAAAGATTCTGTTCCCTTTCTGCTCTGCTACCGTCGGCAACATATGTCTGCATCAGACGTTCATGTTCGTCAACGGTTACATACATTATTTCAGAAACTTTTTGCTATCTTTTTCTTCGTGAAACTTCCTCAATCCCGTTTCGTTTTCGCACACAAGGACGTTACTGTTTCCTTCCCCAAAATTGTATGCTCTTCTGATCTTAGCAATGTAGATGTGAAATTTGAGTGAAGCTGGCTCTTATCGCAGATTCTGGTGTCTGTCGAACCGGAACGAATATTTTCCAACAAACTTCATCACCGGAGCATCGCAGATGAGCCCGTACGAAACTGAGCCAAATCGGCAACGAACGTCAAACTCGAATCGCTCTTAACAGCGGAATCCGCTTGAAACGCATGAACCGCGGTATCTGCTGCTGCTTGAGCCGCTGAAGAAAGACGCGAATCAGCCGGCTGCCGTGCGCTGAAGAGCGGCTTTAAAACGCTGCCTGCTGCGGTCTGGTTTGAACCTATCAGTGATTACCCTTACGACAGAATCCGTCCCTGGCGCTGTCGATAGAGATGGGGAGGACCCCGATGTTAGTGTGGGGAAAAGATTCTGTTCCCTTTCTGCTCTGCTACCGTCGGCAACATATGTCTGCATCAGACGTTCATGTTCGTCAACGGTTACATACATTATTTCAGAAACTTTTTGCTATCTTTTTCTTCGTGAAACTTCCTCAATCCCGTTTCGTTTTCGCACACAAGGACGTTACTGTTTCCTTCCCCAAAATTGTATGCTCTTCTGATCTTAGCAATGTAGATGTGAAATTTGAGTGAAGCTGGCTCTTATCGCAGATTCTGGTGTCTGTCGAACCGGAACGAATATTTTCCAACAAACTTCATCACCGGAGCATCGCAGATGAGCCCGTACGAAACTGAGCCAAATCGGCAACGAACGTCAAACTCGAATCGCTCTTAACAGCGGAATCCGCTTGAAACGCATGAACCGCGGTATCTGCTGCTGCTTGAGCCGCTGAAGAAAGACGCGAATCAGCCGGCTGCCGTGCGCTGAATTGCGGCTTTAAAACGCTGCCTGCTGCGGTCTGGTTTGAACATATCAGTGATTACCCTTACGACAGAATCCGTCCCTGGCGCTGTCGATAGAGATGGGGAGGTCCCCGATGTTAGTGTGGGGAAAAGATTCTGTTCCCTTTCTGCTCTGCTACCGTCGGCAACATATGTCTGCATCAGACGTTCATGTTCGTCAACGGTTACATACATTATTTCAGAAACTTTTTGCTATCTTTTTCTTCGTGAAACTTCGTCAATCCCGTTTCGTTTTCGCACACAAGGACGTTACTGTTTCCTTCCCCAAAATTGTATGCTCTTCTGATCTTAGCAATGTAGATGTGAAATTTGAGTGAAGCTGGCTCTTATCGCAGATTCTGGTGTCTGTCGAACCGGAACGAATATTTTCCAACAAACTTCATCACCGGAGCATCGCAGATGAGCCCGTACGAAACTGAGCCAAATCGGCAACGAACGTCAAACTCGAATCGCTCTTAACAGCGGAATCCGCTTGAAACGCATGAACCGCGGTATCTGCTGCTGCTTGAGCCGCTGAAGAAAGACGCGAATCAGCCGGCTGCCGTGCGCTGAATTGCGGCTTTAAAACGCTGCCTGCTGCGGTCTGGTTTGAACATATCAGTGATTACCCTTACGACAGAATCCGTCCCTGGCGCTGTCGATAGAGATGGGGAGGACCCCGATGTTAGTGCGGGGAAAAGATTCTGTTCCCTTTCTGCTCTGCTACCGTCGGCAACATATGTCTGCATCAGACGTTCATGTTCGTCAACGGTTACATACATTATTTCAGAAACTTTTTGCTATCTTTTTCTTCGTGAAACTTCCTCAATCCCGTTTCGTTTTCGCACACAAGGACGTTACTGTTTCCTTCCCCAAAATTGTATGCTCTTCTGATCTTAGCAATGTAGATGTGAAATTTGAGTGAAGCTGGCTCTTATCGCAGATTCTGGTGTCTGTCGAACCGGAACGAATATTTTCCAACAAACTTCATCACCGGAGCATCGCAGATGAGCCCGTACGAAACTGAGCCAAATCGGCAACGAACGTCAAACTCGAATCGCTCTTAACAGCGGAATCCGCTTGAAACGCATGAACCGCGGTATCTGCTGCTGCTTGAGCCGCTGAAGAAAGACGCGAATCAGCCGGCTGCCGTGCGCTGAAGAGCGGCTTTAAAACGCTGCCTGCTGCGGTCTGGTTTGAACATATCAGTGATTACCCTTACGACAGAATCCGTCCCTGGCGCTGTCGATAGAGATGGGGAGGACCCCGATGTTAGTGTGGGGAAAAGATTCTGTTCCCTTTCTGCTCTGCTACCGTCGGCAACATATGTCTGCATCAGACGTTCATGTTCGTCAACGGTTACATACATTATTTCAGAAACTTTTTGCTATCTTTTTCTTCGTGAAACTTCCTCAATCCCGTTTCGTTTTCGCACACAAGGACGTTACTGTTTCCTTCCCCAAAATTGTATGCTCTTCTGATCTTAGCAATGTAGATGTGAAATTTGAGTGAAGCTGGCTCTTATCGCAGATTCTGGTGTCTGTCGAACCGGAACGAATATTTTCCAACAAACTTCATCACCGGAGCATCGCAGATGAGCCCGTACGAAACTGAGCCAAATCGGCAACGAACGTCAAACTCGAATCGCTCTTAACAGCGGAATCCGCTTGAAACGCATGAACCGCGGTATCTGCTGCTGCTTGAGCCGCTGAAGAAAGACGCGAATCAGCCGGCTGCCGTGCGCTGAAGAGCGGCTTTAAAACGCTGCCTGCTGCGGTCTGGTTTGAACATATCAGTGATTACCCTTACGACAGAATCCGTCCCTGGCGCTGTCGATAGAGATGGGGAGGACCCCGATGTTAGTGTGGGGAAAAGATTCTGTTCCCTTTCTGCTCTGCTACCGTCGGCAACATATGTCTGCATCAGACGTTCATGTTCGTCAACGGTTACATACATTATTTCAGAAAATTTTTGCTATCTTTTTCTTCGTGAAACTTCCTCAATCCCGTTTCGTTTTCGCACACAAGGACGTTACTGTTTCCTTCCCCAAAATTGTATGCTCTTCTGATCTTAGCAATGTAGATGTGAAATTTGAGTGAAGCTGGCTCTTATCGCAGATTCTGGTGTCTGTCGAACCGGAACGAATATTTTCCAACAAACTTCATCACCGGAGCATCGCAGATGAGCCCGTACGAAACTGAGCCAAATCGGCAACGAACGTCAAACTCGAATCGCTCTTAACAGCGGAATCCGCTTGAAACGCATGAACCGCGGTATCTGCTGCTGCTTGAGCCGCTGAAGAAAGACGCGAATCAGCCGGCTGCCGTGCGCTGAAGAGCGGCTTTAAAACGCTGCCTGCTGCGGTCTGGTTTGAACATATCCGTGATTACCCTTACGACAGAATCCGTCCCTGGCGCTGTCGATAGAGATGGGGAGGTCCCCGATGTTAGTGTGGGGAAAAGATTCTGTTCCCTTTCTGCTCTGCTACCGTCGGCAACATATGTCTGCATCAGACGTTCATGTTCGTCAACGGTTACATACATTATTTCAGAAACTTTTTGCTATCTTTTTCTTCGTGAAACTTCCTCAATCCCGTTTCGTTTTCGCACACAAGGACGTTACTGTTTCCTTCCCCAAAATTGTATGCTCTTCTGATCTTAGCAATGTAGATGTGAAATTTGAGTGAAGCTGGCTCTTATCGCAGATTCTGGTGTCTGTCGAACCGGAACGAATATTTTCCAACAAACTTCATCACCGGAGCATCGCAGATGAGCCCGTACGAAACTGAGCCAAATCGGCAACGAACGTCAAACTCGAATCGCTCTTAACAGCGGAATCCGCTTGAAACGCATGAACCGCGGTATCTGCTGCTGCTTGAGCCGCTGAAGAAAGACGCGAATCCGCCGGCTGCCGTGCGCTGAAGAGCGGCTTTAAAACGCTGCCTGCTGCGGTCTGGTTTGAACATATCAGTGATTACCCTTACGACAGAATCCGTCCCTGGCGCTGTCGATAGAGATGGGGAGGACCCCGATGTTAGTGTGGGGAAAAGATTCTGTTCCCTTTCTGCTCTGCTACCGTCGGCAACATATGTCTGCATCAGACGTTCATGTTCGTCAACGGTTACATACATTATTTCAGAAACTTTTTGCTATCTTTTTCTTCGTGAAACTTCCTCAATCCCGTTTCGTTTTCGCACACAAGGACGTTACTGTTTCCTTCCCCAAAATTGTATGCTCTTCTGATCTTAGCAATGTAGATGTGAAATTTGAGTGAAGCTGGCTCTTATCGCAGATTCTGGTGTCTGTCGAACCGGAACGAATATTTTCCAACAAACTTCATCACCGGAGCATCGCAGATGAGCCCGTACGAAACTGAGCCAAATCGGCAACGAACGTCAAACTCGAATCGCTCTTAACAGCGGAATCCGCTTGAAACGCATGAACCGCGGTATCTGCTGCTGCTTGAGCCGCTGAAGAAAGACGCGAATCAGCCGGCTGCCGTGCGCTGAATTGCGGCTTTAAAACGCTGCCTGCTGCGGTCTGGTTTGAACATATCAGTGATTACCCTTACGACAGAATCCGTCCCTGGCGCTGTCGATAGAGATGGGGAGGTCCCCGATGTTAGTGTGGGGAAAAGATTCTGTTCCCTTTCTGCTCTGCTACCGTCGGCAACATATGTCTGCATCAGACGTTCATGTTCGTCAACGGTTACATACATTATTTCAGAAACTTTTTGCTATCTTTTTCTTCGTGAAACTTCGTCAATCCCGTTTCGTTTTCGCACACAAGGACGTTACTGTTTCCTTCCCCAAAATTGTATGCTCTTCTGATCTTAGCAATGTAGATGTGAAATTTGAGTGAAGCTGGCTCTTATCGCAGATTCTGGTGTCTGTCGAACCGGAACGAATATTTTCCAACAAACTTCATCACCGGAGCATCGCAGATGAGCCCGTACGAAACTGAGCCAAATCGGCAACGAACGTCAAACTCGAATCGCTCTTAACAGCGGAATCCGCTTGAAACGCATGAACCGCGGTATCTGCTGCTGCTTGAGCCGCTGAAGAAAGACGCGAATCAGCCGGCTGCCGTGCGCTGAATTGCGGCTTTAAAACGCTGCCTGCTGCGGTCTGGTTTGAACATATCAGTGATTACCCTTACGACAGAATCCGTCCCTGGCGCTGTCGATAGAGATGGGGAGGACCCCGATGTTAGTGCGGGGAAAAGATTCTGTTCCCTTTCTGCTCTGCTACCGTCGGCAACATATGTCTGCATCAGACGTTCATGTTCGTCAACGGTTACATACATTATTTCAGAAACTTTTTGCTATCTTTTTCTTCGTGAAACTTCCTCAATCCCGTTTCGTTTTCGCACACAAGGACGTTACTGTTTCCTTCCCCAAAATTGTATGCTCTTCTGATCTTAGCAATGTAGATGTGAAATTTGAGTGAAGCTGGCTCTTATCGCAGATTCTGGTGTCTGTCGAACCGGAACGAATATTTTCCAACAAACTTAATCACCGGAGCATCGCAGATGAGCCCGTACGAAACTGAGCCAAATCGGCAACGAACGTCAAACTCGAATCGCTCTTAACAGCGGAATCCGCTTGAAACGCATGAACCGCGGTATCTGCTGCTGCTTGAGCCGCTGAAGAAAGACGCGAATCAGCCGGCTGCCGTGCGCTGAAGAGCGGCTTTAAAACGCTGCCTGCTGCGGTCTGGTTTGAACATATCAGTGATTACCCTTACGACAGAATCCGTCCCTGGCGCTGTCGATAGAGATGGGGAGGACCCCGATGTTAGTGTGGGGAAAAGATTCTGTTCCCTTTCTGCTCTGCTACCGTCGGCAACATATGTCTGCATCAGACGTTCATGTTCGTCAACGGTTACATACATTATTTCAGAAACTTTTTGCTATCTTTTTCTTCGTGAAACTTCCTCAATCCCGTTTCGTTTTCGCACACAAGGACGTTACTGTTTCCTTCCCCAAAATTGTATGCTCTTCTGATCTTAGCAATGTAGATGTGAAATTTGAGTGAAGCTGGCTCTTATCGCAGATTCTGGTGTCTGTCGAACCGGAACGAATATTTTCCAACAAACTTCATCACCGGAGCATCGCAGATGAGCCCGTACGAAACTGAGCCAAATCGGCAACGAACGTCAAACTCGAATCGCTCTTAACAGCGGAATCCGCTTGAAACGCATGAACCGCGGTATCTGCTGCTGCTTGAGCCGCTGAAGAAAGACGCGAATCAGCCGGCTGCCGTGCGCTGAAGAGCGGCTTTAAAACGCTGCCTGCTGCGGTCTGGTTTGAACATATCAGTGATTACCCTTACGACAGAATCCGTCCCTGGCGCTGTCGATAGAGATGGGGAGGACCCCGATGTTAGTGTGGGGAAAAGATTCTGTTCCCTTTCTGCTCTGCTACCGTCGGCAACATATGTCTGCATCAGACGTTCATGTTCGTCAACGGTTACATACATTATTTCAGAAACTTTTTGCTATCTTTTTCTTCGTGAAACTTCCTCAATCCCGTTTCGTTTTCGCACACAAGGACGTTACTGTTTCCTTCCCCAAAATTGTATGCTCTTCTGATCTTAGCAATGTAGATGTGAAATTTGAGTGAAGCTGGCTCTTATCGCAGATTCTGGTGTCTGTCGAACCGGAACGAATATTTTCCAACAAACTTCATCACCGGAGCATCGCAGATGAGCCCGTACGAAACTGAGCCAAATCGGCAACGAACGTCAAACTCGAATCGCTCTTAACAGCGGAATCCGCTTGAAACGCATGAACCGCGGTATCTGCTGCTGCTTGAGCCGCTGAAGAAAGACGCGAATCAGCCGGCTGCCGTGCGCTGAAGAGCGGCTTTAAAACGCTGCCTGCTGCGGTCTGGTTTGAACATATCCGTGATTACCCTTACGACAGAATCCGTCCCTGGCGCTGTCGATAGAGATGGGGAGGACCCCGATGTTAGTGTGGGGAAAAGATTCTGTTCCCTTTCTGCTCTGCTACCGTCGGCAACATATGTCTGCATCAGACGTTCATGTTCGTCAACGGTTACATACATTATTTCAGAAACTTTTTGCTATCTTTTTCTTCGTGAAACTTCCTCAATCCCGTTTCGTTTTCGCACACAAGGACGTTACTGTTTCCTTCCCCAAAATTGTATGCTCTTCTGATCTTAGCAATGTAGATGTGAAATTTGAGTGAAGCTGGCTCTTATCGCAGATTCTGGTGTCTGTCGAACCGGAACGAATATTTTCCAACAAACTTCATCACCGGAGCATCGCAGATGAGCCCGTACGAAACTGAGCCAAATCGGCAACGAACGTCAAACTCGAATCGCTCTTAACAGCGGAATCCGCTTGAAACGCATGAACCGCGGTATCTGCTGCTGCTTGAGCCGCTGAAGAAAGACGCGAATCAGCCGGCTGCCGTGCGCTGAAGAGCGGCTTTAAAACGCTGCCTGCTGCGGTCTGGTTTGAACATATCAGTGATTACCCTTACGACAGAATCCGTCCCTGGCGCTGTCGATAGAGATGGGGAGGACCCCGATGTTAGTGTGGGGAAAAGATTCTGTTCCCTTTCTGCTCTGCTACCGTCGGCAACATATGTCTGCATCAGACGTTCATGTTCGTCAACGGTTACATACATTATTTCAGAAACTTTTTGCTATCTTTTTCTTCGTGAAACTTCCTCAATCCCGTTTCGTTTTCGCACACAAGGACGTTACTGTTTCCTTCCCCAAAATTGTATGCTCTTCTGATCTTAGCAATGTAGATGTGAAATTTGAGTGAAGCTGGCTCTTATCGCAGATTCTGGTGTCTGTCGAACCGGAACGAATATTTTCCAACAAACTTCATCACCGGAGCATCGCAGATGAGCCCGTACGAAACTGAGCCAAATCGGCAACGAACGTCAAACTCGAATCGCTCTTAACAGCGGAATCCGCTTGAAACGCATGAACCGCGGTATCTGCTGCTGCTTGAGCCGCTGAAGAAAGACGCGAATCAGCCGGCTGCCGTGCGCTGAAGAGCGGCTTTAAAACGCTGCCTGCTGCGGTCTGGTTTGAACATATCAGTGATTACCCTTACGACAGAATCCGTCCCTGGCGCTGTCGATAGAGATGGGGAGGACCCCGATGTTAGTGTGGGGAAAAGATTCTGTTCCCTTTCTGCTCTGCTACCGTCGGCAACATATGTCTGCATCAGACGTTCATGTTCGTCAACGGTTACATACATTATTTCAGAAACTTTTTGCTATCTTTTTCTTCGTGAAACTTCCTCAATCCCGTTTCGTTTTCGCACACAAGGACGTTACTGTTTCCTTCCCCAAAATTGTATGCTCTTCTGATCTTAGCAATGTAGATGTGAAATTTGAGTGAAGCTGGCTCTTATCGCAGATTCTGGTGTCTGTCGAACCGGAACGAATATTTTCCAACAAACTTCATCACCGGAGCATCGCAGATGAGCCCGTACGAAACTGAGCCAAATCGGCAACGAACGTCAAACTCGAATCGCTCTTAACAGCGGAATCCGCTTGAAACGCATGAACCGCGGTATCTGCTGCTGCTTGAGCCGCTGAAGAAAGACGCGAATCAGCCGGCTGCCGTGCGCTGAAGAGCGGCTTTAAAACGCTGCCTGCTGCGGTCTGGTTTGAACATATCCGTGATTACCCTTACGACAGAATCCGTCCCTGGCGCTGTCGATAGAGATGGGGAGGACCCCGATGTTAGTGTGGGGAAAAGATTCTGTTCCCTTTCTGCTCTGCTACCGTCGGCAACATATGTCTGCATCAGACGTTCATGTTCGTCAACGGTTACATACATTATTTCAGAAACTTTTTGCTATCTTTTTCTTCGTGAAACTTCCTCAATCCCGTTTCGTTTTCGCACACAAGGACGTTACTGTTTCCTTCCCCAAAATTGTATGCTCTTCTCATCTTAGCAATGTAGATGTGAAATTTGAGTGAAGCTGGCTCTTATCGCAGATTCTGGTGTCTGTCGAACCGGAACGAATATTTTCCAACAAACTTCATCACCGGAGCATCGCAGATGAGCCCGTACGAAACTGAGCCAAATCGGCAACGAACGTCAAACTCGAATCGCTCTTAACAGCGGAATCCGCTTGAAACGCATGAACCGCGGTATCTGCTGCTGCTTGAGCCGCTGAAGAAAGACGCGAATCAGCCGGCTGCCGTGCGCTGAAGAGCGGCTTTAAAACGCTGCCTGCTGCGGTCTGGTTTGAACATATCAGTGATTACCCTTACGACAGAATCCGTCCCTGGCGCTGTCGATAGAGATGGGGAGGACCCCGATGTTAGTGCGGGGAAAAGATTCTGTTCCCTTTCTGCTCTGCTACCGTCGGCAACATATGTCTGCATCAGACGTTCATGTTCGTCAACGGTTACATACATTATTTCAGAAACTTTTTGCTATCTTTTTCTTCGTGAAACTTCCTCAATCCCGTTTCGTTTTCGCACACAAGGACGTTACTGTTTCCTTCCCCAAAATTGTATGCTCTTCTGATCTTAGCAATGTAGATGTGAAATTTGAGTGAAGCTGGCTCTTATCGCAGATTCTGGTGTCTGTCGAACCGGAACGAATATTTTCCAACAAACTTCATCACCGGAGCATCGCAGATGAGCCCGTACGAAACTGAGCCAAATCGGCAACGAACGTCAAACTCGAATCGCTCTTAACAGCGGAATCCGCTTGAAACGCATGAACCGCGGTATCTGCTGCTGCTTGAGCCGCTGAAGAAAGACGCGAATCAGCCGGCTGCAGTGCGCTGAAGAGCGGCTTTAAAACGCTGCCTGCTGCGGTCTGGTTTGAACATATCAGTGATTACCCTTACGACAGAATCCGTCCCTGGCGCTGTCGATAGAGATGGGGAGGACCCCGATGTTAGTGTGGGGAAAAGATTCTGTTCCCTTTCTGCTCTGCTACCGTCGGCAACATATGTCTGCATCAGACGTTCATGTTCGTCAACGGTTACATACATTATTTCAGAAACTTTTTGCTATCTTTTTCTTCGTGAAACTTCCTCAATCCCGTTTCGTTTTCGCACACAAGGACGTTACTGTTTCCTTCCCCAAAATTGTATGCTCTTCTGATCTTAGCAATGTAGATGTGAAATTTGAGTGAAGCTGGCTCTTATCGCAGATTCTGGTGTCTGTCGAACCGGAACGAATATTTTCCAACAAACTTCATCACCGGAGCATCGCAGATGAGCCCGTACGAAACTGAGCCAAATCGGCAACGAACGTCAAACTCGAATCGCTCTTAACAGCGGAATCCGCTTGAAACGCATGAACCGCGGTATCTGCTGCTGCTTGAGCCGCTGAAGAAAGACGCGAATCAGCCGGCTGCCGTGCGCTGAAGAGCGGCTTTAAAACGCTGCCTGCTGCGGTCTGGTTTGAACATATCAGTGATTACCCTTACGACAGAATCCGTCCCTGGCGCGGTCGATAGAGATGGGGAGGACCCCGATGTTAGTGTGGGGAAAAGATTCTGTTCCCTTTCTGCTCTGCTACCGTCGGCAACATATGTCTGCATCAGACGTTCATGTTCGTCAACGGTTACATACATTATTTCAGAAACTTTTTGCTATCTTTTTCTTCGTGAAACTTCCTCAATCCCGTTTCGTTTTCGCACACAAGGACGTTACTGTTTCCTTCCCCAAAATTGTATGCTCTTCTGATCTTAGCAATGTAGATGTGAAATTTGAGTGAAGCTGGCTCTTATCGCAGATTCTGGTGTCTGTCGAACCGGAACGAATATTTTCCAACAAACTTCATCACCGGAGCATCGCAGATGAGCCCGTACGAAACTGAGCCAAATCGGCAACGAACGTCAAACTCGAATCGCTCTTAACAGCGGAATCCGCTTGAAACGCATGAACCGCGGTATCTGCTGCTGCTTGAGCCGCTGAAGAAAGACGCGAATCAGCCGGCTGCCGTGCGCTGAAGAGCGGCTTTAAAACGCTGCCTGCTGCGGTCTGGTTTGAACCTATCAGTGATTACCCTTACGACAGAATCCGTCCCTGGCGCGGTCGATAGAGATGGGGAGGACCCCGATGTTAGTGTGGGGAAAAGATTCTGTTCCCTTTCTGCTCTGCTACCGTCGGCAACATATGTCTGCATCAGACGTTCATGTTCGTCAACGGTTACATACATTATTTCAGAAACTTTTTGCTATCTTTTTCTTCGTGAAACTTCCTCAATCCCGTTTCGTTTTCGCACACAAGGACGTTACTGTTTCCTTCCCCAAAATTGTATGCTCTTCTGATCTTAGCAATGTAGATGTGAAATTTGAGTGAAGCTGGCTCTTATCGCAGATTCTGGTGTCTGTCGAACCGGAACGAATATTTTCCAACAAACTTCATCACCGGAGCATCGCAGATGAGCCCGTACGAAACTGAGCCAAATCGGCAACGAACGTCAAACTCGAATCGCTCTTAACAGCGGAATCCGCTTGAAACGCATGAACCGCGGTATCTGCTGCTGCTTGAGCCGCTGAAGAAAGTGGCGAATCAGCCGGCTGCCGTGCGCTGAAGAGCGGCTTTAAAACGCTGCCTGCTGCGGTCTGGTTTGAACCTATCAGTGATTACCCTTACGACAGAATCCGTCCCTGGCGCTGTCGATAGAGATGGGGAGGACCCCGATGTTAGTGTGGGGAAAAGATTCTGTTCCCTTTCTGCTCTGCTACCGTCGGCAACATATGTCTGCATCAGACGTTCATGTTCGTCAACGGTTACATACATTATTTCAGAAACTTTTTGCTATCTTTTTCTTCGTGAAACTTCCTCAATCCCGTTTCGTTTTCGCACACAAGGACGTTACTGTTTCCTTCCCCAAAATTGTATGCTCTTCTGATCTTAGCAATGTAGATGTGAAATTTGAGTGAAGCTGGCTCTTATCGCAGATTCTGGTGTCTGTCGAACCGGAACGAATATTTTCCAACAAACTTCATCACCGGAGCATCGCAGATGAGCCCGTACGAAACTGAGCCAAATCGGCAACGAACGTCAAACTCGAATCGCTCTTAACAGCGGAATCCGCTTGAAACGCATGAACCGCGGTATCTGCTGCTGCTTGAGCCGCTGAAGAAAGACGCGAATCAGCCGGCTGCCGTGCGCTGAAGAGCGGCTTTAAAACGCTGCCTGCTGCGGTCTGGTTTGAACATATCCGTGATTACCCTTACGACAGAATCCGTCCCTGGCGCTGTCGATAGAGATGGGGAGGACCCCGATGTTAGTGTGGGGAAAAGATTCTGTTCCCTTTCTGCTCTGCTACCGTCGGCAACATATGTCTGCATCAGACGTTCATGTTCGTCAACGGTTACATACATTATTTCAGAAACTTTTTGCTATCTTTTTCTTCGTGAAACTTCGTCAATCCCGTTTCGTTTTCGCACACAAGGACGTTACTGTTTCCTTCCCCAAAATTGTATGCTCTTCTCATCTTAGCAATGTAGATGTGAAATTTGAGTGAAGCTGGCTCTTATCGCAGATTTTGGTGTCTGTCGAACCGGAACGAATATTTTCCAACAAACTTCATCACCGGAGCATCGCAGATGAGCCCGTACGAAACTGAGCCAAATCGGCAACGAACGTCAAACTCGAATCGCTCTTAACAGCGGAATCCGCTTGAAACGCATGAACCGCGGTATCTGCTGCTGCTTGAGCCGCTGAAGAAAGACGCGAATCAGCCGGCTGCCGTGCGCTGAAGAGCGGCTTTAAAACGCTGCCTGCTGCGGTCTGGTTTGAACATATCCGTGATTACCCTTACGACAGAATCCGTCCCTGGCGCTGTCGATAGAGATGGGGAGGACCCCGATGTTAGTGTGGGGAAAAGATTCTGTTCCCTTTCTGCTCTGCTACCGTCGGCAACATATGTCTGCATCAGACGTTCATGTTCGTCAACGGTTACATACATTATTTCAGAAACTTTTTGCTATCTTTTTCTTCGTGAAACTTCCTCAATCCCGTTTCGTTTTCGCACACAAGGACGTTACTGTTTCCTTCCCCAAAATTGTATGCTCTTCTGATCTTAGCAATGTAGATGTGAAATTTGAGTGAAGCTGGCTCTTATCGCAGATTCTGGTGTCTGTCGAACCGGAACGAATATTTTCCAACAAACTTCATCACCGGAGCATCGCAGATGAGCCCGTACGAAACTGAGCCAAATCGGCAACGAACGTCAAACTCGAATCGCTCTTAACAGCGGAATCCGCTTGAAACGCATGAACCGCGGTATCTGCTGCTGCTTGAGCCGCTGAAGAAAGACGCGAATCAGCCGGCTGCCGTGCGCTGAAGAGCGGCTTTAAAACGCTGCCTGCTGCGGTCTGGTTTGAACATATCCGTGATTACCCTTACGACAGAATCCGTCCCTGGCGCGGTCGATAGAGATGGGGAGGACCCCGATGTTAGTGTGGGGAAAAGATTCTGTTCCCTTTCTGCTCTGCTACCGTCGGCAACATATGTCTGCATCAGACGTTCATGTTCGTCAACGGTTACATACATTATTTCAGAAACTTTTTGCTATCTTTTTCTTCGTGAAACTTCCTCAATCCCGTTTCGTTTTCGCACACAAGGATGTTACTGTTTCCTTCCCCAAAATTGTATGCTCTTCTGATCTTAGCAATGTAGATGTGAAATTTGAGTGAAGCTGGCTCTTATCGCAGATTCTGGTGTCTGTCGAACCGGAACGAATATTTTCCAACAAACTTCATCACCGGAGCATCGCAGATGAGCCCGTACGAAACTGAGCCAAATCGGCAACGAACGTCAAACTCGAATCGCTCTTAACAGCGGAATCCGCTTGAAACGCATGAACCGCGGTATCTGCTGCTGCTTGAGCCGCTGAAGAAAGACGCGAATCAGCCGGCTGCCGTGCGCTGAAGAGCGGCTTTAAAACGCTGCCTGCTGCGGTCTGGTTTGAACATATCAGTTATTACCCTTACGACAGAATCCGTCCCTGGCGCTGTCGATAGAGATGGGGAGGACCCCGATGTTAGTGTGGGGAAAAGATTCTGTTCCCTTTCTGCTCTGCTACCGTCGGCAACATATGTCTGCATCAGACGTTCATGTTCGTCAACGGTTACATACATTATTTCAGAAACTTTTTGCTATCTTTTTCTTCGTGAAACTTCCTCAATCCCGTTTCGTTTTCGCACACAAGGACGTTACTGTTTCCTTCCCCAAAATTGTATGCTCTTCTGATCTTAGCAATGTAGATGTGAAATTTGAGTGAAGCTGGCTCTTATCGCAGATTCTGGTGTCTGTCGAACCGGAACGAATATTTTCCAACAAACTTCATCACCGGAGCATCGCAGATGAGCCCGTACGAAACTGAGCCAAATCGGCAACGAACGTCAAACTCGAATCGCTCTTAACAGCGGAATCCGCTTGAAACGCATGAACCGCGGTATCTGCTGCTGCTTGAGCCGCTGAAGAAAGACGCGAATCAGCCGGCTGCCGTGCGCTGAAGAGCGGCTTTAAAACGCTGCCTGCTGCGGTCTGGTTTGAACCTATCAGTGATTACCCTTACGACAGAATCCGTCCCTGGCGCTGTCGATAGAGATGGGGAGGACCCCGATGTTAGTGTGGGGAAAAGATTCTGTTCCCTTTCTGCTCTGCTACCGTCGGCAACATATGTCTGCATCAGACGTTCATGTTCGTCAACGGTTACATACATTATTTCAGAAACTTTTTGCTATCTTTTTCTTCGTGAAACTTCCTCAATCCCGTTTCGTTTTCGCACACAAGGACGTTACTGTTTCCTTCCCCAAAATTGTATGCTCTTCTGATCTTAGCAATGTAGATGTGAAATTTGAGTGAAGCTGGCTCTTATCGCAGATTCTGGTGTCTGTCGAACCGGAACGAATATTTTCCAACAAACTTCATCACCGGAGCATCGCAGATGAGCCCGTACGAAACTGAGCCAAATCGGCAACGAACGTCAAACTCGAATCGCTCTTAACAGCGGAATCCGCTTGAAACGCATGAACCGCGGTATCTGCTGCTGCTTGAGCCGCTGAAGAAAGTGGCGAATCAGCCGGCTGCCGTGCGCTGAAGAGCGGCTTTAAAACGCTGCCTGCTGCGGTCTGGTTTGAACCTATCAGTGATTACCCTTACGACAGAATCCGTCCCTGGCGCTGTCGATAGAGATGGGGAGGACCCCGATGTTAGTGTGGGGAAAAGATTCTGTTCCCTTTCTGCTCTGCTACCGTCGGCAACATATGTCTGCATCAGACGTTCATGTTCGTCAACGGTTACATACATTATTTCAGAAACTTTTTGCTATCTTTTTCTTCGTGAAACTTCGTCAATCCCGTTTCGTTTTCGCACACAAGGACGTTACTGTTTCCTTCCCCAAAATTGTATGCTCTTCTGATCTTAGCAATGTAGATGTGAAATTTGAGTGAAGCTGGCTCTTATCGCAGATTCTGGTGTCTGTCGAACCGGAACGAATATTTTCCAACAAACTTCATCACCGGAGCATCGCAGATGAGCCCGTACGAAACTGAGCCAAATCGGCAACGAACGTCAAACTCGAATCGCTCTTAACAGCGGAATCCGCTTGAAACGCATGAACCGCGGTATCTGCTGCTGCTTGAGCCGCTGAAGAAAGACGCGAATCAGCCGGCTGCCGTGCGCTGAAGAGCGGCTTTAAAACGCTGCCTGCTGCGGTCTGGTTTGAACATATCCGTGATTACCCTTACGACAGAATCCGTCCCTGGCGCTGTCGATAGAGATGGGGAGGACCCCGATGTTAGTGTGGGGAAAAGATTCTGTTCCCTTTCTGCTCTGCTACCGTCGGCAACATATGTCTGCATCAGACGTTCATGTTCGTCAACGGTTACATACATTATTTCAGAAACTTTTTGCTATCTTTTTCTTCGTGAAACTTCCTCAATCCCGTTTCGTTTTCGCACACAAGGACGTTACTGTTTCCTTCCCCAAAATTGTATGCTCTTCTGATCTTAGCAATGTAGATGTGAAATTTGAGTGAAGCTGGCTCTTATCGCAGATTTTGGTGTCTGTCGAACCGGAACGAATATTTTCCAACAAACTTCATCACCGGAGCATCGCAGATGAGCCCGTACGAAACTGAGCCAAATCGGCAACGAACGTCAAACTCGAATCGCTCTTAACAGCGGAATCCGCTTGAAACGCATGAACCGCGGTATCTGCTGCTGCTTGAGCCGCTGAAGAAAGACGCGAATCAGCCGGCTGCCGTGCGCTGAAGAGCGGCTTTAAAACGCTGCCTGCTGCGGTCTGGTTTGAACATATCCGTGATTACCCTTACGACAGAATCCGTCCCTGGCGCTGTCGATAGAGATGGGGAGGACCCCGATGTTAGTGTGGGGAAAAGATTCTGTTCCCTTTCTGCTCTGCTACCGTCGGCAACATATGTCTGCATCAGACGTTCATGTTCGTCAACGGTTACATACATTATTTCAGAAACTTTTTGCTATCTTTTTCTTCGTGAAACTTCCTCAATCCCGTTTCGTTTTCGCACACAAGGACGTTACTGTTTCCTTCCCCAAAATTGTATGCTCTTCTGATCTTAGCAATGTAGATGTGAAATTTGAGTGAAGCTGGCTCTTATCGCAGATTCTGGTGTCTGTCGAACCGGAACGAATATTTTCCAACAAACTTCATCACCGGAGCATCGCAGATGAGCCCGTACGAAACTGAGCCAAATCGGCAACGAACGTCAAACTCGAATCGCTCTTAACAGCGGAATCCGCTTGAAACGCATGAACCGCGGTATCTGCTGCTGCTTGAGCCGCTGAAGAAAGACGCGAATCAGCCGGCTGCCGTGCGCTGAAGAGCGGCTTTAAAACGCTGCCTGCTGCGGTCTGGTTTGAACATATCAGTGATTACCCTTACGACAGAATCCGTCCCTGGCGCTGTCGATAGAGATGGGGAGGTCCCCGATGTTAGTGCGGGGAAAAGATTCTGTTCCCTTTCTGCTCTGCTACCGTCGGCAACATATGTCTGCATCAGACGTTCATGTTCGTCAACGGTTACATACATTATTTCAGAAACTTTTTGCTATCTTTTTCTTCGTGAAACTTCGTCAATCCCGTTTCGTTTTCGCACACAAGGACGTTACTGTTTCCTTCCCCAAAATTGTATGCTCTTCTGATCTTAGCAATGTAGATGTGAAATTTGAGTGAAGCTGGCTCTTATCGCAGATTCTGGTGTCTGTCGAACCGGAACGAATATTTTCCAACAAACTTCATCACCGGAGCATCGCAGATGAGCCCGTACGAAACTGAGCCAAATCGGCAACGAACGTCAAACTCGAATCGCTCTTAACAGCGGAATCCGCTTGAAACGCATGAACCGCGGTATCTGCTGCTGCTTGAGCCGCTGAAGAAAGACGCGAATCAGCCGGCTGCCGTGCGCTGAAGAGCGGCTTTAAAACGCTGCCTGCTGCGGTCTGGTTTGAACATATCAGTGATTACCCTTACGACAGAATCCGTCCCTGGCGCTGTCGATAGAGATGGGGAGGACCCCGATGTTAGTGTGGGGAAAAGATTCTGTTCCCTTTCTGCTCTGCTACCGTCGGCAACATATGTCTGCATCAGACGTTCATGTTCGTCAACGGTTACATACATTATTTCAGAAACTTTTTGCTATCTTTTTCTTCGTGAAACTTCCTCAATCCCGTTTCGTTTTCGCACACAAGGACGTTACTGTTTCCTTCCCCAAAATTGTATGCTCTTCTGATCTTAGCAATGTAGATGTGAAATTTGAGTGAAGCTGGCTCTTATCGCAGATTCTGGTGTCTGTCGAACCGGAACGAATATTTTCCAACAAACTTCATCACCGGAGCATCGCAGATGAGCCCGTACGAAACTGAGCCAAATCGGCAACGAACGTCAAACTCGAATCGCTCTTAACAGCGGAATCCGCTTGAAACGCATGAACCGCGGTATCTGCTGCTGCTTGAGCCGCTGAAGAAAGACGCGAATCAGCCGGCTGCCGTGCGCTGAAGAGCGGCTTTAAAACGCTGCCTGCTGCGGTCTGGTTTGAACATATCCGTGATTACCCTTACGACAGAATCCGTCCCTGGCGCTGTCGATAGAGATGGGGAGGACCCCGATGTTAGTGCGGGGAAAAGATTCTGTTCCCTTTCTGCTCTGCTACCGTCGGCAACATATGTCTGCATCAGACGTTCATGTTCGTCAACGGTTACATACATTATTTCAGAAACTTTTTGCTATCTTTTTCTTCGTGAAACTTCCTCAATCCCGTTTCGTTTTCGCACACAAGGACGTTACTGTTTCCTTCCCCAAAATTGTATGCTCTTCTGATCTTAGCAATGTAGATGTGAAATTTGAGTGAAGCTGGCTCTTATCGCAGATTCTGGTGTCTGTCGAACCGGAACGAATATTTTCCAACAAACTTCATCACCGGAGCATCGCAGATGAGCCCGTACGAAACTGAGCCAAATCGGCAACGAACGTCAAACTCGAATCGCTCTTAACAGCGGAATCCGCTTGAAACGCATGAACCGCGGTATCTGCTGCTGCTTGAGCCGCTGAAGAAAGACGCGAATCAGCCGGCTGCCGTGCGCTGAAGAGCGGCTTTAAAACGCTGCCTGCTGCGGTCTGGTTTGAACATATCAGTGATTACCCTTACGACAGAATCCGTCCCTGGCGCTGTCGATAGAGATGGGGAGGACCCCGATGTTAGTGTGGGGAAAAGATTCTGTTCCCTTTCTGCTCTGCTACCGTCGGCAACATATGTCTGCATCAGACGTTCATGTTCGTCAACGGTTACATACATTATTTCAGAAACTTTTTGCTATCTTTTTCTTCGTGAAACTTCCTCAATCCCGTTTCGTTTTCGCACACAAGGACGTTACTGTTTCCTTCCCCAAAATTGTATGCTCTTCTGATCTTAGCAATGTAGATGTGAAATTTGAGTGAAGCTGGCTCTTATCGCAGATTCTGGTGTCTGTCGAACCGGAACGAATATTTTCCAACAAACTTCATCACCGGAGCATCGCAGATGAGCCCGTACGAAACTGAGCCAAATCGGCAACGAACGTCAAACTCGAATCGCTCTTAACAGCGGAATCCGCTTGAAACGCATGAACCGCGGTATCTGCTGCTGCTTGAGCCGCTGAAGAAAGACGCGAATCAGCCGGCTGCCGTGCGCTGAAGAGCGGCTTTAAAACGCTGCCTGCTGCGGTCTGGTTTGAACATATCAGTGATTACCCTTACGACAGAATCCGTCCCTGGCGCGGTCGATAGAGATGGGGAGGACCCCGATGTTAGTGTGGGGAAAAGATTCTGTTCCCTTTCTGCTCTGCTACCGTCGGCAACATATGTCTGCATCAGACGTTCATGTTCGTCAACGGTTACATACATTATTTCAGAAACTTTTTGCTATCTTTTTCTTCGTGAAACTTCCTCAATCCCGTTTCGTTTTCGCACACAAGGACGTTACTGTTTCCTTCCCCAAAATTGTATGCTCTTCTGATCTTAGCAATGTAGATGTGAAATTTGAGTGAAGCTGGCTCTTATCGCAGATTCTGGTGTCTGTCGAACCGGAACGAATATTTTCCAACAAACTTCATCACCGGAGCATCGCAGATGAGCCCGTACGAAACTGAGCCAAATCGGCAACGAACGTCAAACTCGAATCGCTCTTAACAGCGGAATCCGCTTGAAACGCATGAACCGCGGTATCTGCTGCTGCTTGAGCCGCTGAAGAAAGACGCGAATCAGCCGGCTGCCGTGCGCTGAAGAGCGGCTTTAAAACGCTGCCTGCTGCGGTCTGGTTTGAACATATCAGTGATTACCCTTACGACAGAATCCGTCCCTGGCGCTGTCGATAGAGATGGGGAGGACCCCGATGTTAGTGTGGGGAAAAGATTCTGTTCCCTTTCTGCTCTGCTACCGTCGGCAACATATGTCTGCATCAGACGTTCATGTTCGTCAACGGTTACATACATTATTTCAGAAACTTTTTGCTATCTTTTTCTTCGTGAAACTTCCTCAATCCCGTTTCGTTTTCGCACACAAGGACGTTACTGTTTCCTTCCCCAAAATTGTATGCTCTTCTGATCTTAGCAATGTAGATGTGAAATTTGAGTGAAGCTGGCTCTTATCGCAGATTCTGGTGTCTGTCGAACCGGAACGAATATTTTCCAACAAACTTCATCACCGGAGCATCGCAGATGAGCCCGTACGAAACTGAGCCAAATCGGCAACGAACGTCAAACTCGAATCGCTCTTAACAGCGGAATCCGCTTGAAACGCATGAACCGCGGTATCTGCTGCTGCTTGAGCCGCTGAAGAAAGACGCGAATCAGCCGGCTGCCGTGCGCTGAAGAGCGGCTTTAAAACGCTGCCTGCTGCGGTCTGGTTTGAACATATCAGTGATTACCCTTACGACAGAATCCGTCCCTGGCGCTGTCGATAGAGATGGGGAGGTCCCCGATGTTAGTGTGGGGAAAAGATTCTGTTCCCTTTCTGCTCTGCTACCGTCGGCAACATATGTCTGCATCAGACGTTCATGTTCGTCAACGGTTACATACATTATTTCAGAAACTTTTTGCTATCTTTTTCTTCGTGAAACTTCCTCAATCCCGTTTCGTTTTCGCACACAAGGACGTTACTGTTTCCTTCCCCAAAATTGTATGCTCTTCTGATCTTAGCAATGTAGATGTGAAATTTGAGTGAAGCTGGCTCTTATCGCAGATTCTGGTGTCTGTCGAACCGGAACGAATATTTTCCAACAAACTTCATCACCGGAGCATCGCAGATGAGCCCGTACGAAACTGAGCCAAATCGGCAACGAACGTCAAACTCGAATCGCTCTTAACAGCGGAATCCGCTTGAAACGCATGAACCGCGGTATCTGCTGCTGCTTGAGCCGCTGAAGAAAGACGCGAATCCGCCGGCTGCCGTGCGCTGAAGAGCGGCTTTAAAACGCTGCCTGCTGCGGTCTGGTTTGAACATATCAGTGATTACCCTTACGACAGAATCCGTCCCTGGCGCTGTCGATAGAGATGGGGAGGACCCCGATGTTAGTGTGGGGAAAAGATTCTGTTCCCTTTCTGCTCTGCTACCGTCGGCAACATATGTCTGCATCAGACGTTCATGTTCGTCAACGGTTACATACATTATTTCAGAAACTTTTTGCTATCTTTTTCTTCGTGAAACTTCCTCAATCCCGTTTCGTTTTCGCACACAAGGACGTTACTGTTTCCTTCCCCAAAATTGTATGCTCTTCTGATCTTAGCAATGTAGATGTGAAATTTGAGTGAAGCTGGCTCTTATCGCAGATTCTGGTGTCTGTCGAACCGGAACGAATATTTTCCAACAAACTTCATCACCGGAGCATCGCAGATGAGCCCGTACGAAACTGAGCCAAATCGGCAACGAACGTCAAACTCGAATCGCTCTTAACAGCGGAATCCGCTTGAAACGCATGAACCGCGGTATCTGCTGCTGCTTGAGCCGCTGAAGAAAGACGCGAATCAGCCGGCTGCCGTGCGCTGAAGAGCGGCTTTAAAACGCTGCCTGCTGCGGTCTGGTTTGAACATATCAGTGATTACCCTTACGACAGAATCCGTCCCTGGCGCTGTCGATAGAGATGGGGAGGACCCCGATGTTAGTGTGGGGAAAAGATTCTGTTCCCTTTCTGCTCTGCTACCGTCGGCAACATATGTCTGCATCAGACGTTCATGTTCGTCAACGGTTACATACATTATTTCAGAAACTTTTTGCTATCTTTTTCTTCGTGAAACTTCGTCAATCCCGTTTCGTTTTCGCACACAAGGACGTTACTGTTTCCTTCCCCAAAATTGTGTGCTCTTCTGATCTTAGCAATGTAGATGTGAAATTTGAGTGAAGCTGGCTCTTATCGCAGATTCTGGTGTCTGTCGAACCGGAACGAATATTTTCCAACAAACTTCATCACCGGAGCATCGCAGATGAGCCCGTACGAAACTGAGCCAAATCGGCAACGAACGTCAAACTCGAATCGCTCTTAACAGCGGAATCCGCTTGAAACGCATGAACCGCGGTATCTGCTGCTGCTTGAGCCGCTGAAGAAAGACGCGAATCAGCCGGCTGCCGTGCGCTGAAGAGCGGCTTTAAAACGCTGCCTGCTGCGGTCTGGTTTGAACATATCCGTGATTACCCTTACGACAGAATCCGTCCCTGGCGCTGTCGATAGAGATGGGGAGGTCCCCGATGTTAGTGTGGGGAAAAGATTCTGTTCCCTTTCTGCTCTGCTACCGTCGGCAACATATGTCTGCATCAGACGTTCATGTTCGTCAACGGTTACATACATTATTTCAGAAACTTTTTGCTATCTTTTTCTTCGTGAAACTTCGTCAATCCCGTTTCGTTTTCGCACACAAGGACGTTACTGTTTCCTTCCCCAAAATTGTATGCTCTTCTGATCTTAGCAATGTAGATGTGAAATTTGAGTGAAGCTGGCTCTTATCGCAGATTCTGGTGTCTGTCGAACCGGAACGAATATTTTCCAACAAACTTCATCACCGGAGCATCGCAGATGAGCCCGTACGAAACTGAGCCAAATCGGCAACGAACGTCAAACTCGAATCGCTCTTAACAGCGGAATCCGCTTGAAACGCATGAACCGCGGTATCTGCTGCTGCTTGAGCCGCTGAAGAAAGACGCGAATCAGCCGGCTGCCGTGCGCTGAAGAGCGGCTTTAAAACGCTGCCTGCTGCGGTCTGGTTTGAACATATCAGTGATTACCCTTACGACAGAATCCGTCCCTGGCGCTGTCGATAGAGATGGGGAGGACCCCGATGTTAGTGTGGGGAAAAGATTCTGTTCCCTTTCTGCTCTGCTACCGTCGGCAACATATGTCTGCATCAGACGTTCATGTTCGTCAACGGTTACATACATTATTTCAGAAACTTTTTGCTATCTTTTTCTTCGTGAAACTTCCTCAATCCCGTTTCGTTTTCGCACACAAGGACGTTACTGTTTCCTTCCCCAAAATTGTATGCTCTTCTGATCTTAGCAATGTAGATGTGAAATTTGAGTGAAGCTGGCTCTTATCGCAGATTCTGGTGTCTGTCGAACCGGAACGAATATTTTCCAACAAACTTCATCACCGGAGCATCGCAGATGAGCCCGTACGAAACTGAGCCAAATCGGCAACGAACGTCAAACTCGAATCGCTCTTAACAGCGGAATCCGCTTGAAACGCATGAACCGCGGTATCTGCTGCTGCTTGAGCCGCTGAAGAAAGACGCGAATCAGCCGGCTGCCGTGCGCTGAAGAGCGGCTTTAAAACGCTGCCTGCTGCGGTCTGGTTTGAACATATCAGTGATTACCCTTACGACAGAATCCGTCCCTGGCGCGGTCGATAGAGATGGGGAGGACCCCGATGTTAGTGTGGGGAAAAGATTCTGTTCCCTTTCTGCTCTGCTACCGTCGGCAACATATGTCTGCATCAGACGTTCATGTTCGTCAACGGTTACATACATTATTTCAGAAACTTTTTGCTATCTTTTTCTTCGTGAAACTTCGTCAATCCCGTTTCGTTTTCGCACACAAGGACGTTACTGTTTCCTTCCCCAAAATTGTATGCTCTTCTGATCTTAGCAATGTAGATGTGAAATTTGAGTGAAGCTGGCTCTTATCGCAGATTCTGGTGTCTGTCGAACCGGAACGAATATTTTCCAACAAACTTCATCACCGGAGCATCGCAGATGAGCCCGTACGAAACTGAGCCAAATCGGCAACGAACGTCAAACTCGAATCGCTCTTAACAGCGGAATCCGCTTGAAACGCATGAACCGCGGTATCTGCTGCTGCTTGAGCCGCTGAAGAAAGACGCGAATCAGCCGGCTGCCGTGCGCTGAAGAGCGGCTTTAAAACGCTGCCTGCTGCGGTCTGGTTTGAACATATCAGTGATTACCCTTACGACAGAATCCGTCCCTGGCGCTGTCGATAGAGATGGGGAGGACCCCGATGTTAGTGTGGGGAAAAGATTCTGTTCCCTTTCTGCTCTGCTACCGTCGGCAACATATGTCTGCATCAGACGTTCATGTTCGTCAACGGTTACATACATTATTTCAGAAACTTTTTGCTATCTTTTTCTTCGTGAAACTTCCTCAATCCCGTTTCGTTTTCGCACACAAGGACGTTACTGTTTCCTTCCCCAAAATTGTATGCTCTTCTGATCTTAGCAATGTAGATGTGAAATTTGAGTGAAGCTGGCTCTTATCGCAGATTCTGGTGTCTGTCGAACCGGAACGAATATTTTCCAACAAACTTCATCACCGGAGCATCGCAGATGAGCCCGTACGAAACTGAGCCAAATCGGCAACGAACGTCAAACTCGAATCGCTCTTAACAGCGGAATCCGCTTGAAACGCATGAACCGCGGTATCTGCTGCTGCTTGAGCCGCTGAAGAAAGACGCGAATCAGCCGGCTGCCGTGCGCTGAAGAGCGGCTTTAAAACGCTGCCTGCTGCGGTCTGGTTTGAACATATCAGTGATTACCCTTACGACAGAATCCGTCCCTGGCGCTGTCGATAGAGATGGGGAGGTCCCCGATGTTAGTGTGGGGAAAAGATTCTGTTCCCTTTCTGCTCTGCTACCGTCGGCAACATATGTCTGCATCAGACGTTCATGTTCGTCAACGGTTACATACATTATTTCAGAAACTTTTTGCTATCTTTTTCTTCGTGAAACTTCCTCAATCCCGTTTCGTTTTCGCACACAAGGACGTTACTGTTTCCTTCCCCAAAATTGTATGCTCTTCTGATCTTAGCAATGTAGATGTGAAATTTGAGTGAAGCTGGCTCTTATCGCAGATTCTGGTGTCTGTCGAACCGGAACGAATATTTTCCAACAAACTTCATCACCGGAGCATCGCAGATGAGCCCGTACGAAACTGAGCCAAATCGGCAACGAACGTCAAACTCGAATCGCTCTTAACAGCGGAATCCGCTTGAAACGCATGAACCGCGGTATCTGCTGCTGCTTGAGCCGCTGAAGAAAGACGCGAATCCGCCGGCTGCCGTGCGCTGAAGAGCGGCTTTAAAACGCTGCCTGCTGCGGTCTGGTTTGAACATATCAGTGATTACCCTTACGACAGAATCCGTCCCTGGCGCTGTCGATAGAGATGGGGAGGACCCCGATGTTAGTGTGGGGAAAAGATTCTGTTCCCTTTCTGCTCTGCTACCGTCGGCAACATATGTCTGCATCAGACGTTCATGTTCGTCAACGGTTACATACATTATTTCAGAAACTTTTTGCTATCTTTTTCTTCGTGAAACTTCCTCAATCCCGTTTCGTTTTCGCACACAAGGACGTTACTGTTTCCTTCCCCAAAATTGTATGCTCTTCTGATCTTAGCAATGTAGATGTGAAATTTGAGTGAAGCTGGCTCTTATCGCAGATTCTGGTGTCTGTCGAACCGGAACGAATATTTTCCAACAAACTTCATCACCGGAGCATCGCAGATGAGCCCGTACGAAACTGAGCCAAATCGGCAACGAACGTCAAACTCGAATCGCTCTTAACAGCGGAATCCGCTTGAAACGCATGAACCGCGGTATCTGCTGCTGCTTGAGCCGCTGAAGAAAGACGCGAATCAGCCGGCTGCCGTGCGCTGAAGAGCGGCTTTAAAACGCTGCCTGCTGCGGTCTGGTTTGAACATATCAGTGATTACCCTTACGACAGAATCCGTCCCTGGCGCTGTCGATAGAGATGGGGAGGACCCCGATGTTAGTGTGGGGAAAAGATTCTGTTCCCTTTCTGCTCTGCTACCGTCGGCAACATATGTCTGCATCAGACGTTCATGTTCGTCAACGGTTACATACATTATTTCAGAAACTTTTTGCTATCTTTTTCTTCGTGAAACTTCGTCAATCCCGTTTCGTTTTCGCACACAAGGACGTTACTGTTTCCTTCCCCAAAATTGTGTGCTCTTCTGATCTTAGCAATGTAGATGTGAAATTTGAGTGAAGCTGGCTCTTATCGCAGATTCTGGTGTCTGTCGAACCGGAACGAATATTTTCCAACAAACTTCATCACCGGAGCATCGCAGATGAGCCCGTACGAAACTGAGCCAAATCGGCAACGAACGTCAAACTCGAATCGCTCTTAACAGCGGAATCCGCTTGAAACGCATGAACCGCGGTATCTGCTGCTGCTTGAGCCGCTGAAGAAAGACGCGAATCAGCCGGCTGCCGTGCGCTGAAGAGCGGCTTTAAAACGCTGCCTGCTGCGGTCTGGTTTGAACATATCAGTGATTACCCTTACGACAGAATCCGTCCCTGGCGCTGTCGATAGAGATGGGGAGGTCCCCGATGTTAGTGTGGGGAAAAGATTCTGTTCCCTTTCTGCTCTGCTACCGTCGGCAACATATGTCTGCATCAGACGTTCATGTTCGTCAACGGTTACATACATTATTTCAGAAACTTTTTGCTATCTTTTTCTTCGTGAAACTTCGTCAATCCCGTTTCGTTTTCGCACACAAGGACGTTACTGTTTCCTTCCCCAAAATTGTATGCTCTTCTGATCTTAGCAATGTAGATGTGAAATTTGAGTGAAGCTGGCTCTTATCGCAGATTCTGGTGTCTGTCGAACCGGAACGAATATTTTCCAACAAACTTCATCACCGGAGCATCGCAGATGAGCCCGTACGAAACTGAGCCAAATCGGCAACGAACGTCAAACTCGAATCGCTCTTAACAGCGGAATCCGCTTGAAACGCATGAACCGCGGTATCTGCTGCTGCTTGAGCCGCTGAAGAAAGACGCGAATCAGCCGGCTGCCGTGCGCTGAAGAGCGGCTTTAAAACGCTGCCTGCTGCGGTCTGGTTTGAACATATCAGTGATTACCCTTACGACAGAATCCGTCCCTGGCGCTGTCGATAGAGATGGGGAGGTCCCCGATGTTAGTGCGGGGAAAAGATTCTGTTCCCTTTCTGCTCTGCTACCGTCGGCAACATATGTCTGCATCAGACGTTCATGTTCGTCAACGGTTACATACATTATTTCAGAAACTTTTTGCTATCTTTTTCTTCGTGAAACTTCGTCAATCCCGTTTCGTTTTCGCACACAAGGACGTTACTGTTTCCTTCCCCAAAATTGTATGCTCTTCTGATCTTAGCAATGTAGATGTGAAATTTGAGTGAAGCTGGCTCTTATCGCAGATTCTGGTGTCTGTCGAACCGGAACGAATATTTTCCAACAAACTTCATCACCGGAGCATCGCAGATGAGCCCGTACGAAACTGAGCCAAATCGGCAACGAACGTCAAACTCGAATCGCTCTTAACAGCGGAATCCGCTTGAAACGCATGAACCGCGGTATCTGCTGCTGCTTGAGCCGCTGAAGAAAGACGCGAATCAGCCGGCTGCCGTGCGCTGAAGAGCGGCTTTAAAACGCTGCCTGCTGCGGTCTGGTTTGAACATATCAGTGATTACCCTTACGACAGAATCCGTCCCTGGCGCTGTCGATAGAGATGGGGAGGACCCCGATGTTAGTGTGGGGAAAAGATTCTGTTCCCTTTCTGCTCTGCTACCGTCGGCAACATATGTCTGCATCAGACGTTCATGTTCGTCAACGATTACATACATTATTTCAGAAACTTTTTGCTATCTTTTTCTTCGTGAAACTTCGTCAATCCCGTTTCGTTTTCGCACACAAGGACGTTACTGTTTCCTTCCCCAAAATTGTATGCTCTTCTGATCTTAGCAATGTAGATGTGAAATTTGAGTGAAGCTGGCTCTTATCGCAGATTCTGGTGTCTGTCGAACCGGAACGAATATTTTCCAACAAACTTCATCACCGGAGCATCGCAGATGAGCCCGTACGAAACTGAGCCAAATCGGCAACGAACGTCAAACTCGAATCGCTCTTAACAGCGGAATCCGCTTGAAACGCATGAACCGCGGTATCTGCTGCTGCTTGAGCCGCTGAAGAAAGACGCGAATCAGCCGGCTGCCGTGCGCTGAAGAGCGGCTTTAAAACGCTGCCTGCTGCGGTCTGGTTTGAACATATCAGTGATTACCCTTACGACAGAATCCGTCCCTGGCGCTGTCGATAGAGATGGGGAGGACCCCGATGTTAGTGTGGGGAAAAGATTCTGTTCCCTTTCTGCTCTGCTACCGTCGGCAACATATGTCTGCATCAGACGTTCATGTTCGTCAACGGTTACATACATTATTTCAGAAACTTTTTGCTATCTTTTTCTTCGTGAAACTTCCTCAATCCCGTTTCGTTTTCGCACACAAGGACGTTACTGTTTCCTTCCCCAAAATTGTATGCTCTTCTGATCTTAGCAATGTAGATGTGAAATTTGAGTGAAGCTGGCTCTTATCGCAGATTCTGGTGTCTGTCGAACCGGAACGAATATTTTCCAACAAACTTCATCACCGGAGCATCGCAGATGAGCCCGTACGAAACTGAGCCAAATCGGCAACGAACGTCAAACTCGAATCGCTCTTAACAGCGGAATCCGCTTGAAACGCATGAACCGCGGTATCTGCTGCTGCTTGAGCCGCTGAAGAAAGACGCGAATCAGCCGGCTGCCGTGCGCTGAAGAGCGGCTTTAAAACGCTGCCTGCTGCGGTCTGGTTTGAACATATCAGTGATTACCCTTACGACAGAATCCGTCCCTGGCGCTGTCGATAGAGATGGGGAGGTCCCCGATGTTAGTGTGGGGAAAAGATTCTGTTCCCTTTCTGCTCTGCTACCGTCGGCAACATATGTCTGCATCAGACGTTCATGTTCGTCAACGGTTACATACATTATTTCAGAAACTTTTTGCTATCTTTTTCTTCGTGAAACTTCCTCAATCCCGTTTCGTTTTCGCACACAAGGACGTTACTGTTTCCTTCCCCAAAATTGTATGCTCTTCTGATCTTAGCAATGTAGATGTGAAATTTGAGTGAAGCTGGCTCTTATCGCAGATTCTGGTGTCTGTCGAACCGGAACGAATATTTTCCAACAAACTTCATCACCGGAGCATCGCAGATGAGCCCGTACGAAACTGAGCCAAATCGGCAACGAACGTCAAACTCGAATCGCTCTTAACAGCGGAATCCGCTTGAAACGCATGAACCGCGGTATCTGCTGCTGCTTGAGCCGCTGAAGAAAGACGCGAATCCGCCGGCTGCCGTGCGCTGAAGAGCGGCTTTAAAACGCTGCCTGCTGCGGTCTGGTTTGAACATATCAGTGATTACCCTTACGACAGAATCCGTCCCTGGCGCTGTCGATAGAGATGGGGAGGACCCCGATGTTAGTGTGGGGAAAAGATTCTGTTCCCTTTCTGCTCTGCTACCGTCGGCAACATATGTCTGCATCAGACGTTCATGTTCGTCAACGGTTACATACATTATTTCAGAAACTTTTTGCTATCTTTTTCTTCGTGAAACTTCCTCAATCCCGTTTCGTTTTCGCACACAAGGACGTTACTGTTTCCTTCCCCAAAATTGTATGCTCTTCTGATCTTAGCAATGTAGATGTGAAATTTGAGTGAAGCTGGCTCTTATCGCAGATTCTGGTGTCTGTCGAACCGGAACGAATATTTTCCAACAAACTTCATCACCGGAGCATCGCAGATGAGCCCGTACGAAACTGAGCCAAATCGGCAACGAACGTCAAACTCGAATCGCTCTTAACAGCGGAATCCGCTTGAAACGCATGAACCGCGGTATCTGCTGCTGCTTGAGCCGCTGAAGAAAGACGCGAATCAGCCGGCTGCCGTGCGCTGAAGAGCGGCTTTAAAACGCTGCCTGCTGCGGTCTGGTTTGAACATATCAGTGATTACCCTTACGACAGAATCCGTCCCTGGCGCTGTCGATAGAGATGGGGAGGACCCCGATGTTAGTGTGGGGAAAAGATTCTGTTCCCTTTCTGCTCTGCTACCGTCGGCAACATATGTCTGCATCAGACGTTCATGTTCGTCAACGGTTACATACATTATTTCAGAAACTTTTTGCTATCTTTTTCTTCGTGAAACTTCGTCAATCCCGTTTCGTTTTCGCACACAAGGACGTTACTGTTTCCTTCCCCAAAATTGTGTGCTCTTCTGATCTTAGCAATGTAGATGTGAAATTTGAGTGAAGCTGGCTCTTATCGCAGATTCTGGTGTCTGTCGAACCGGAACGAATATTTTCCAACAAACTTCATCACCGGAGCATCGCAGATGAGCCCGTACGAAACTGAGCCAAATCGGCAACGAACGTCAAACTCGAATCGCTCTTAACAGCGGAATCCGCTTGAAACGCATGAACCGCGGTATCTGCTGCTGCTTGAGCCGCTGAAGAAAGACGCGAATCAGCCGGCTGCCGTGCGCTGAAGAGCGGCTTTAAAACGCTGCCTGCTGCGGTCTGGTTTGAACATATCAGTGATTACCCTTACGACAGAATCCGTCCCTGGCGCTGTCGATAGAGATGGGGAGGTCCCCGATGTTAGTGTGGGGAAAAGATTCTGTTCCCTTTCTGCTCTGCTACCGTCGGCAACATATGTCTGCATCAGACGTTCATGTTCGTCAACGGTTACATACATTATTTCAGAAACTTTTTGCTATCTTTTTCTTCGTGAAACTTCGTCAATCCCGTTTCGTTTTCGCACACAAGGACGTTACTGTTTCCTTCCCCAAAATTGTATGCTCTTCTGATCTTAGCAATGTAGATGTGAAATTTGAGTGAAGCTGGCTCTTATCGCAGATTCTGGTGTCTGTCGAACCGGAACGAATATTTTCCAACAAACTTCATCACCGGAGCATCGCAGATGAGCCCGTACGAAACTGAGCCAAATCGGCAACGAACGTCAAACTCGAATCGCTCTTAACAGCGGAATCCGCTTGAAACACATGAACCGCGGTATCTGCTGCTGCTTGAGCCGCTGAAGAAAGACGCGAATCAGCCGGCTGCCGTGCGCTGAAGAGCGGCTTTAAAACGCTGCCTGCTGCGGTCTGGTTTGAACATATCAGTGATTACCCTTACGACAGAATCCGTCCCTGGCGCTGTCGATAGAGATGGGGAGGACCCCGATGTTAGTGTGGGGAAAAGATTCTGTTCCCTTTCTGCTCTGCTACCGTCGGCAACATATGTCTGCATCAGACGTTCATGTTCGTCAACGATTACATACATTATTTCAGAAACTTTTTGCTATCTTTTTCTTCGTGAAACTTCGTCAATCCCGTTTCGTTTTCGCACACAAGGACGTTACTGTTTCCTTCCCCAAAATTGTATGCTCTTCTGATCTTAGCAATGTAGATGTGAAATTTGAGTGAAGCTGGCTCTTATCGCAGATTCTGGTGTCTGTCGAACCGGAACGAATATTTTCCAACAAACTTCATCACCGGAGCATCGCAGATGAGCCCGTACGAAACTGAGCCAAATCGGCAACGAACGTCAAACTCGAATCGCTCTTAACAGCGGAATCCGCTTGAAACGCATGAACCGCGGTATCTGCTGCTGCTTGAGCCGCTGAAGAAAGACGCGAATCAGCCGGCTGCCGTGCGCTGAAGAGCGGCTTTAAAACGCTGCCTGCTGCGGTCTGGTTTGAACATATCAGTGATTACCCTTACGACAGAATCCGTCCCTGGCGCTGTCGATAGAGATGGGGAGGACCCCGATGTTAGTGTGGGGAAAAGATTCTGTTCCCTTTCTGCTCTGCTACCGTCGGCAACATATGTCTGCATCAGACGTTCATGTTCGTCAACGGTTACATACATTATTTCAGAAACTTTTTGCTATCTTTTTCTTCGTGAAACTTCCTCAATCCCGTTTCGTTTTCGCACACAAGGACGTTACTGTTTCCTTCCCCAAAATTGTATGCTCTTCTGATCTTAGCAATGTAGATGTGAAATTTGAGTGAAGCTGGCTCTTATCGCAGATTCTGGTGTCTGTCGAACCGGAACGAATATTTTCCAACAAACTTCATCACCGGAGCATCGCAGATGAGCCCGTACGAAACTGAGCCAAATCGGCAACGAACGTCAAACTCGAATCGCTCTTAACAGCGGAATCCGCTTGAAACGCATGAACCGCGGTATCTGCTGCTGCTTGAGCCGCTGAAGAAAGACGCGAATCAGCCGGCTGCCGTGCGCTGAAGAGCGGCTTTAAAACGCTGCCTGCTGCGGTCTGGTTTGAACATATCAGTGATTACCCTTACGACAGAATCCGTCCCTGGCGCTGTCGATAGAGATGGGGAGGACCCCGATGTTAGTGTGGGGAAAAGATTCTGTTCCCTTTCTGCTCTGCTACCGTCGGCAACATATGTCTGCATCAGACGTTCATGTTCGTCAACGGTTACATACATTATTTCAGAAACTTTTTGCTATCTTTTTCTTCGTGAAACTTCGTCAATCCCGTTTCGTTTTCGCACACAAGGACGTTACTGTTTCCTTCCCCAAAATTGTGTGCTCTTCTGATCTTAGCAATGTAGATGTGAAATTTGAGTGAAGCTGGCTCTTATCGCAGATTCTGGTGTCTGTCGAACCGGAACGAATATTTTCCAACAAACTTCATCACCGGAGCATCGCAGATGAGCCCGTACGAAACTGAGCCAAATCGGCAACGAACGTCAAACTCGAATCGCTCTTAACAGCGGAATCCGCTTGAAACGCATGAACCGCGGTATCTGCTGCTGCTTGAGCCGCTGAAGAAAGACGCGAATCAGCCGGCTGCCGTGCGCTGAAGAGCGGCTTTAAAACGCTGCCTGCTGCGGTCTGGTTTGAACATATCCGTGATTACCCTTACGACAGAATCCGTCCCTGGCGCTGTCGATAGAGATGGGGAGGACCCCGATGTTAGTGTGGGGAAAAGATTCTGTTCCCTTTCTGCTCTGCTACCGTCGGCAACATATGTCTGCATCAGACGTTCATGTTCGTCAACGGTTACATACATTATTTCAGAAACTTTTTGCTATCTTTTTCTTCGTGAAACTTCGTCAATCCCGTTTCGTTTTCGCACACAAGGACGTTACTGTTTCCTTCCCCAAAATTGTATGCTCTTCTGATCTTAGCAATGTAGATGTGAAATTTGAGTGAAGCTGGCTCTTATCGCAGATTCTGGTGTCTGTCGAACCGGAACGAATATTTTCCAACAAACTTCATCACCGGAGCATCGCAGATGAGCCCGTACGAAACTGAGCCAAATCGGCAACGAACGTCAAACTCGAATCGCTCTTAACAGCGGAATCCGCTTGAAACGCATGAACCGCGGTATCTGCTGCTGCTTGAGCCGCTGAAGAAAGACGCGAATCAGCCGGCTGCCGTGCGCTGAAGAGCGGCTTTAAAACGCTGCCTGCTGCGGTCTGGTTTGAACATATCAGTGATTACCCTTACGACAGAATCCGTCCCTGGCGCGGTCGATAGAGATGGGGAGGACCCCGATGTTAGTGTGGGGAAAAGATTCTGTTCCCTTTCTGCTCTGCTACCGTCGGCAACATATGTCTGCATCAGACGTTCATGTTCGTCAACGGTTACATACATTATTTCAGAAACTTTTTGCTATCTTTTTCTTCGTTAAACTTCCTCAATCCCGTTTCGTTTTCGCACACAAGGACGTTACTGTTTCCTTCCCCAAAATTGTATGCTCTTCTGATCTTAGCAATGTAGATGTGAAATTTGAGTGAAGCTGGCTCTTATCGCAGATTCTGGTGTCTGTCGAACCGGAACGAATATTTTCCAACAAACTTCATCACCGGAGCATCGCAGATGAGCCCGTACGAAACTGAGCCAAATCGGCAACGAACGTCAAACTCGAATCGCTCTTAACAGCGGAATCCGCTTGAAACGCATGAACCGCGGTATCTGCTGCTGCTTGAGCCGCTGAAGAAAGACGCGAATCAGCCGGCTGCCGTGCGCTGAAGAGCGGCTTTAAAACGCTGCCTGCTGCGGTCTGGTTTGAACATATCAGTGATTACCCTTACGACAGAATCCGTCCCTGGCGCTGTCGATAGAGATGGGGAGGACCCCGATGTTAGTGCGGGGAAAAGATTCTGTTCCCTTTCTGCTCTGCTACCGTCGGCAACATATGTCTGCATCAGACGTTCATGTTCGTCAACGGTTACATACATTATTTCAGAAACTTTTTGCTATCTTTTTCTTCGTGAAACTTCCTCAATCCCGTTTCGTTTTCGCACACAAGGACGTTACTGTTTCCTTCCCCAAAATTGTATGCTCTTCTGATCTTAGCAATGTAGATGTGAAATTTGAGTGAAGCTGGCTCTTATCGCAGATTCTGGTGTCTGTCGAACCGGAACGAATATTTTCCAACAAACTTCATCACCGGAGCATCGCAGATGAGCCCGTACGAAACTGAGCCAAATCGGCAACGAACGTCAAACTCGAATCGCTCTTAACAGCGGAATCTGCTTGAAACGCATGAACCGCGGTATCTGCTGCTGCTTGAGCCGCTGAAGAAAGACGCGAATCAGCCGGCTGCCGTGCGCTGAAGAGCGGCTTTAAAACGCTGCCTGCTGCGGTCTGGTTTGAACATATCAGTGATTACCCTTACGACAGAATCCGTCCCTGGCGCTGTCGATAGAGATGGGGAGGTCCCCGATGTTAGTGCGGGGAAAAGATTCTGTTCCCTTTCTGCTCTGCTACCGTCGGCAACATATGTCTGCATCAGACGTTCATGTTCGTCAACGGTTACATACATTATTTCAGAAACTTTTTGCTATCTTTTTCTTCGTGAAACTTCGTCAATCCCGTTTCGTTTTCGCACACAAGGACGTTACTGTTTCCTTCCCCAAAATTGTATGCTCTTCTGATCTTAGCAATGTAGATGTGAAATTTGAGTGAAGCTGGCTCTTATCGCAGATTCTGGTGTCTGTCGAACCGGAACGAATATTTTCCAACAAACTTCATCACCGGAGCATCGCAGATGAGCCCGTACGAAACTGAGCCAAATCGGCAACGAACGTCAAACTCGAATCGCTCTTAACAGCGGAATCCGCTTGAAACGCATGAACCGCGGTATCTGCTGCTGCTTGAGCCGCTGAAGAAAGACGCGAATCAGCCGGCTGCCGTGCGCTGAAGAGCGGCTTTAAAACGCTGCCTGCTGCGGTCTGGTTTGAACATATCAGTGATTACCCTTACGACAGAATCCGTCCCTGGCGTTGTCGATAGAGATGGGGAGGACCCCGATGTTAGTGCGGGGAAAAGATTCTGTTCCCTTTCTGCTCTGCTACCGTCGGCAACATATGTCTGCATCAGACGTTCATGTTCGTCAACGGTTACATACATTATTTCAGAAACTTTTTGCTATCTTTTTCTTCGTGAAACTTCCTCAATCCCGTTTCGTTTTCGCACACAAGGACGTTACTGTTTCCTTCCCCAAAATTGTATGCTCTTCTGATCTTAGCAATGTAGATGTGAAATTTGAGTGAAGCTGGCTCTTATCGCAGATTCTGGTGTCTGTCGAACCGGAACGAATATTTTCCAACAAACTTCATCACCGGAGCATCGCAGATGAGCCCGTACGAAACTGAGCCAAATCGGCAACGAACGTCAAACTCGAATCGCTCTTAACAGCGGAATCCGCTTGAAACGCATGAACCGCGGTATCTGCTGCTGCTTGAGCCGCTGAAGAAAGACGCGAATCAGCCGGCTGCCGTGCGCTGAAGAGCGGCTTTAAAACGCTGCCTGCTGCGGTCTGGTTTGAACATATCAGTGATTACCCTTACGACAGAATCCGTCCCTGGCGCTGTCGATAGAGATGGGGAGGTCCCCGATGTTAGTGCGGGGAAAAGATTCTGTTCCCTTTCTGCTCTGCTACCGTCGGCAACATATGTCTGCATCAGACGTTCATGTTCGTCAACGGTTACATACATTATTTCAGAAACTTTTTGCTATCTTTTTCTTCGTGAAACTTCGTCAATCCCGTTTCGTTTTCGCACACAAGGACGTTACTGTTTCCTTCCCCAAAATTGTATGCTCTTCTGATCTTAGCAATGTAGATGTGAAATTTGAGTGAAGCTGGCTCTTATCGCAGATTCTGGTGTCTGTCGAAACGGAACGAATATTTTCCAACAAACTTCATCACCGGAGCATCGCAGATGAGCCCGTACGAAACTGAGCCAAATCGGCAACGAACGTCAAACTCGAATCGCTCTTAACAGCGGAATCCGCTTGAAACGCATGAACCGCGGTATCTGCTGCTGCTTGAGCCGCTGAAGAAAGACGCGAATCAGCCGGCTGCCGTGCGCTGAAGAGCGGCTTTAAAACGCTGCCTGCTGCGGTCTGGTTTGAACATATCAGTGATTACCCTTACGACAGAATCCGTCCCTGGCGCTGTCGATAGAGATGGGGAGGTCCCCGATGTTAGTGCGGGGAAAAGATTCTGTTCCCTTTCTGCTCTGCTACCGTCGGCAACATATGTCTGCATCAGACGTTCATGTTCGTCAACGGTTACATACATTATTTCAGAAACTTTTTGCTATCTTTTTCTTCGTGAAACTTCGTCAATCCCGTTTCGTTTTCGCACACAAGGACGTTACTGTTTCCTTCCCCAAAATTGTATGCTCTTCTCATCTTAGCAATGTAGATGTGAAATTTGAGTGAAGCTGGCTCTTATCGCAGATTCTGGTGTCTGTCGAACCGGAACGAATATTTTCCAACAAACTTCATCACCGGAGCATCGCAGATGAGCCCGTACGAAACTGAGCCAAATCGGCAACGAACGTCAAACTCGAATCGCTCTTAACAGCGGAATCCGCTTGAAACGCATGAACCGCGGTATCTGCTGCTGCTTGAGCCGCTGAAGAAAGACGCGAATCAGCCGGCTGCCGTGCGCTGAAGAGCGGCTTTAAAACGCTGCCTGCTGCGGTCTGGTTTGAACATATCAGTGATTACCCTTACGACAGAATCCGTCCCTGGCGCTGTCGATAGAGATGGGGAGGACCCCGATGTTAGTGTGGGGAAAAGATTCTGTTCCCTTTCTGCTCTGCTACCGTCGGCAACATATGTCTGCATCAGACGTTCATGTTCGTCAACGGTTACATACATTATTTCAGAAACTTTTTGCTATCTTTTTCTTCGTGAAACTTCCTCAATCCCGTTTCGTTTTCGCACACAAGGACGTTACTGTTTCCTTCCCCAAAATTGTATGCTCTTCTGATCTTAGCAATGTAGATGTGAAATTTGAGTGAAGCTGGCTCTTATCGCAGATTCTGGTGTCTGTCGAACCGGAACGAATATTTTCCAACAAACTTCATCACCGGAGCATCGCAGATGAGCCCGTACGAAACTGAGCCAAATCGGCAACGAACGTCAAACTCGAATCGCTCTTAACAGCGGAATCCGCTTGAAACGCATGAACCGCGGTATCTGCTGCTGCTTGAGCCGCTGAAGAAAGACGCGAATCAGCCGGCTGCCGTGCGCTGAAGAGCGGCTTTAAAACGCTGCCTGCTGCGGTCTGGTTTGAACATATCAGTGATTACCCTTACGACAGAATCCGTCCCTGGCGCTGTCGATAGAGATGGGGAGGACCCCGATGTTAGTGCGGGGAAAAGATTCTGTTCCCTTTCTGCTCTGCTACCGTCGGCAACATATGTCTGCATCAGACGTTCATGTTCGTCAACGGTTACATACATTATTTCAGAAACTTTTTGCTATCTTTTTCTTCGTGAAACTTCCTCAATCCCGTTTCGTTTTCGCACACAAGGACGTTACTGTTTCCTTCCCCAAAATTGTATGCTCTTCTCATCTTAGCAATGTAGATGTGAAATTTGAGTGAAGCTGGCTCTTATCGCAGATTTTGGTGTCTGTCGAACCGGAACGAATATTTTCCAACAAACTTCATCACCGGAGCATCGCAGATGAGCCCGTACGAAACTGAGCCAAATCGGCAACGAACGTCAAACTCGAATCGCTCTTAACAGCGGAATCCGCTTGAAACGCATGAACCGCGGTATCTGCTGCTGCTTGAGCCGCTGAAGAAAGACGCGAATCAGCCGGCTGCCGTGCGCTGAAGAGCGGCTTTAAAACGCTGCCTGCTGCGGTCTGGTTTGAACATATCCGTGATTACCCTTACGACAGAATCCGTCCCTGGCGCTGTCGATAGAGATGGGGAGGACCCCGATGTTAGTGTGGGGAAAAGATTCTGTTCCCTTTCTGCTCTGCTACCGTCGGCAACATATGTCTGCATCAGACGTTCATGTTCGTCAACGGTTACATACATTATTTCAGAAACTTTTTGCTATCTTTTTCTTCGTGAAACTTCCTCAATCCCGTTTCGTTTTCGCACACAAGGACGTTACTGTTTCCTTCCCCAAAATTGTATGCTCTTCTGATCTTAGCAATGTAGATGTGAAATTTGAGTGAAGCTGGCTCTTATCGCAGATTCTGGTGTCTGTCGAACCGGAACGAATATTTTCCAACAAACTTCATCACCGGAGCATCGCAGATGAGCCCGTACGAAACTGAGCCAAATCGGCAACGAACGTCAAACTCGAATCGCTCTTAACAGCGGAATCCGCTTGAAACGCATGAACCGCGGTATCTGCTGCTGCTTGAGCCGCTGAAGAAAGACGCGAATCAGCCGGCTGCCGTGCGCTGAAGTGCGGCTTTAAAACGCTGCCTGCTGCGGTCTGGTTTGAACATATCAGTGATTACCCTTACGACAGAATCCGTCCCTGGCGCTGTCGATAGAGATGGGGAGGTCCTTGATGTTAGTGCGGGGAAAAGATTCTGTTCCCTTTCTGCTCTGCTACCGTCGGCAACATATGTCTGCATCAGACGTTCATGTTCGTCAACGGTTACATACATTATTTCAGAAACTTTTTGCTATCTTTTTCTTCGTGAAACTTCCTCAATCCCGTTTCGTTTTCGCACACAAGGACGTTACTGTTTCCTTCCCCAAAATTGTATGCTCTTCTGATCTTAGCAATGTAGATGTGAAATTTGAGTGAAGCTGGCTCTTATCGCAGATTCTGGTGTCTGTCGAACCGGAACGAATATTTTCCAACAAAATTCATCACCGGAGCATCGCAGATGAGCCCGTACGAAACTGAGCCAAATCGGCAACGAACGTCAAACTCGAATCGCTCTTAACAGCGGAATCCGCTTGAAACGCATGAACCGCGGTATCTGCTGCTGCTTGAGCCGCTGAAGAAAGACGCGAATCAGCCGGCTGCCGTGCGCTGAAGAGCGGCTTTAAAACGCTGCCTGCTGCGGTCTGGTTTGAACATATCCGTGATTACCCTTACGACAGAATCCGTCCCTGGCGCTGTCGATAGAGATGGGGAGGACCCCGATGTTAGTGTGGGGAAAAGATTCTGTTCCCTTTCTGCTCTGCTACCGTCGGCAACATATGTCTGCATCAGACGTTCATGTTCGTCAACGGTTACATACATTATTTCAGAAACTTTTTGCTATCTTTTTCTTCGTGAAACTTCCTCAATCCCGTTTCGTTTTCGCACACAAGGACGTTACTGTTTCCTTCCCCAAAATTGTATGCTCTTCTGATCTTAGCAATGTAGATGTGAAATTTGAGTGAAGCTGGCTCTTATCGCAGATTCTGGTGTCTGTCGAACCGGAACGAATATTTTCCAACAAACTTCATCACCGGAGCATCGCAGATGAGCCCGTACGAAACTGAGCCAAATTGGCAACGAACGTCAAACTCGAATCGCTCTTAACAGCGGAATCCGCTTGAAACGCATGAACCGCGGTATCTGCTGCTGCTTGAGCCGCTGAAGAAAGACGCGAATCAGCCGGCTGCCGTGCGCTGAAGAGCGGCTTTAAAACGCTGCCTGCTGCGGTCTGGTTTGAACATATCCGTGATTACCCTTACGACAGAATCCGTCCCTGGCGCTGTCGATAGAGATGGGGAGGACCCCGATGTTAGTGTGGGGAAAAGATTCTGTTCCCTTTCTGCTCTGCTACCGTCGGCAACATATGTCTGCATCAGACGTTCATGTTCGTCAACGGTTACATACATTATTTCAGAAACTTTTTGCTATCTTTTTCTTCGTGAAACTTCCTCAATCCCGTTTCGTTTTCGCACACAAGGACGTTACTGTTTCCTTCCCCAAAATTGTATGCTCTTCTCATCTTAGCAATGTAGATGTGAAATTTGAGTGAAGCTGGCTCTTATCGCAGATTTTGGTGTCTGTCGAACCGGAACGAATATTTTCCAACAAACTTCATCACCGGAGCATCGCAGATGAGCCCGTACGAAACTGAGCCAAATCGGCAACGAACGTCAAACTCGAATCGCTCTTAACAGCGGAATCCGCTTGAAACGCATGAACCGCGGTATCTGCTGCTGCTTGAGCCGCTGAAGAAAGACGCGAATCAGCCGGCTGCCGTGCGCTGAAGAGCGGCTTTAAAACGCTGCCTGCTGCGGTCTGGTTTGAACATATCAGTGATTACCCTTACGACAGAATCCGTCCCTGGCGCTGTCGATAGAGATGGGGAGGTCCCCGATGTTAGTGTGGGGAAAAGATTCTGTTCCCTTTCTGCTCTGCTACCGTCGGCAACATATGTCTGCATCAGACGTTCATGTTCGTCAACGGTTACATACATTATTTCAGAAACTTTTTGCTATCTTTTTCTTCGTGAAACTTCCTCAATCCCGTTTCGTTTTCGCACACAAGGACGTTACTGTTTCCTTCCCCAAAATTGTATGCTCTTCTGATCTTAGCAATGTAGATGTGAAATTTGAGTGAAGCTGGCTCTTATCGCAGATTCTGGTGTCTGTCGAACCGGAACGAATATTTTCCAACAAACTTCATCACCGGAGCATCGCAGATGAGCCCGTACGAAACTGAGCCAAATCGGCAACGAACGTCAAACTCGAATCGCTCTTAACAGCGGAATCCGCTTGAAACGCATGAACCGCGGTATCTGCTGCTGCTTGAGCCGCTGAAGAAAGACGCGAATCAGCCGGCTGCCGTGCGCTGAAGAGCGGCTTTAAAACGCTGCCTGCTGCGGTCTGGTTTGAACATATCAGTGATTACCCTTACGACAGAATCCGTCCCTGGCGCTGTCGATAGAGATGGGGAGGACCCCGATGTTAGTGTGGGGAAAAGATTCTGTTCCCTTTCTGCTCTGCTACCGTCGGCAACATATGTCTGCATCAGACGTTCATGTTCGTCAACGGTTACATACATTATTTCAGAAACTTTTTGCTATCTTTTTCTTCGTGAAACTTCCTCAATCCCGTTTCGTTTTCGCACACAAGGACGTTACTGTTTCCTTCCCCAAAATTGTATGCTCTTCTGATCTTAGCAATGTAGATGTGAAATTTGAGTGAAGCTGGCTCTTATCGCAGATTCTGGTGTCTGTCGAACCGGAACGAATATTTTCCAACAAACTTCATCACCGGAGCATCGCAGATGAGCCCGTACGAAACTGAGCCAAATCGGCAACGAACGTCAAACTCGAATCGCTCTTAACAGCGGAATCCGCTTGAAACGCATGAACCGCGGTATCTGCTGCTGCTTGAGCCGCTGAAGAAAGACGCGAATCAGCCGGCTGCCGTGCGCTGAAGAGCGGCTTTAAAACGCTGCCTGCTGCGGTCTGGTTTGAACATATCAGTGATTACCCTTACGACAGAATCCGTCCCTGGCGCTGTCGATAGAGATGGGGAGGACCCCGATGTTAGTGTGGGGAAAAGATTCTGTTCCCTTTCTGCTCTGCTACCGTCGGCAACATATGTCTGCATCAGACGTTCATGTTCGTCAACGGTTACATACATTATTTCAGAAACTTTTTGCTATCTTTTTCTTCGTGAAACTTCCTCAATCCCGTTTCGTTTTCGCACACAAGGACGTTACTGTTTCCTTCCCCAAAATTGTATGCTCTTCTGATCTTAGCAATGTAGATGTGAAATTTGAGTGAAGCTGGCTCTTATCGCAGATTCTGGTGTCTGTCGAACCGGAACGAATATTTTCCAACAAACTTCATCACCGGAGCATCGCAGATGAGCCCGTACGAAACTGAGCCAAATCGGCAACGAACGTCAAACTCGAATCGCTCTTAACAGCGGAATCCGCTTGAAACGCATGAACCGCGGTATCTGCTGCTGCTTGAGCCGCTGAAGAAAGACGCGAATCAGCCGGCTGCCGTGCGCTGAAGAGCGGCTTTAAAACGCTGCCTGCTGCGGTCTGGTTTGAACATATCCGTGATTACCCTTACGACAGAATCCGTCCCTGGCGCTGTCGATAGAGATGGGGAGGACCCCGATGTTAGTGTGGGGAAAAGATTCTGTTCCCTTTCTGCTCTGCTACCGTCGGCAACATATGTCTGCATCAGACGTTCATGTTCGTCAACGGTTACATACATTATTTCAGAAACTTTTTGCTATCTTTTTCTTCGTGAAACTTCCTCAATCCCGTTTCGTTTTCGCACACAAGGACGTTACTGTTTCCTTCCCCAAAATTGTATGCTCTTCTGATCTTAGCAATGTAGATGTGAAATTTGAGTGAAGCTGGCTCTTATCGCAGATTCTGGTGTCTGTCGAACCGGAACGAATATTTTCCAACAAACTTCATCACCGGAGCATCGCAGATGAGCCCGTACGAAACTGAGCCAAATCGGCAACGAACGTCAAACTCGAATCGCTCTTAACAGCGGAATCCGCTTGAAACGCATGAACCGCGGTATCTGCTGCTGCTTGAGCCGCTGAAGAAAGACGCGAATCAGCCGGCTGCCGTGCGCTGAAGAGCGGCTTTAAAACGCTGCCTGCTGCGGTCTGGTTTGAACATATCAGTGATTACCCTTACGACAGAATCCGTCCCTGGCGCTGTCGATAGAGATGGGGAGGACCCCGATGTTAGTGTGGGGAAAAGATTCTGTTCCCTTTCTGCTCTGCTACCGTCGGCAACATATGTCTGCATCAGACGTTCATGTTCGTCAACGGTTACATACATTATTTCAGAAACTTTTTGCTATCTTTTTCTTCGTGAAACTTCCTCAATCCCGTTTCGTTTTCGCACACAAGGACGTTACTGTTTCCTTCCCCAAAATTGTATGCTCTTCTGATCTTAGCAATGTAGATGTGAAATTTGAGTGAAGCTGGCTCTTATCGCAGATTCTGGTGTCTGTCGAACCGGAACGAATATTTTCCAACAAACTTCATCACCGGAGCATCGCAGATGAGCCCGTACGAAACTGAGCCAAATCGGCAACGAACGTCAAACTCGAATCGCTCTTAACAGCGGAATCCGCTTGAAACGCATGAACCGCGGTATCTGCTGCTGCTTGAGCCGCTGAAGAAAGACGCGAATCAGCCGGCTGCCGTGCGCTGAAGAGCGGCTTTAAAACGCTGCCTGCTGCGGTCTGGTTTGAACATATCAGTGATTACCCTTACGACAGAATCCGTCCCTGGCGCGGTCGATAGAGATGGGGAGGACCCCGATGTTAGTGTGGGGAAAAGATTCTGTTCCCTTTCTGCTCTGCTACCGTCGGCAACATATGTCTGCATCAGACGTTCATGTTCGTCAACGGTTACATACATTATTTCAGAAACTTTTTGCTATCTTTTTCTTCGTGAAACTTCCTCAATCCCGTTTCGTTTTCGCACACAAGGACGTTACTGTTTCCTTCCCCAAAATTGTATGCTCTTCTGATCATAGCAATGTAGATGTGAAATTTGAGTGAAGCTGGCTCTTATCGCAGATTCTGGTGTCTGTCGAACCGGAACGAATATTTTCCAACAAACTTCATCACCGGAGCATCGCAGATGAGCCCGTACGAAACTGAGCCAAATCGGCAACGAACGTCAAACTCGAATCGCTCTTAACAGCGGAATCCGCTTGAAACGCATGAACCGCGGTATCTGCTGCTGCTTGAGCCGCTGAAGAAAGACGCGAATCAGCCGGCTGCCGTGCGCTGAAGAGCGGCTTTAAAACGCTGCCTGCTGCGGTCTGGTTTGAACATATCAGTGATTACCCTTACGACAGAATCCGTCCCTGGCGCTGTCGATAGAGATGGGGAGGACCCCGATGTTAGTGTGGGGAAAAGATTCTGTTCCCTTTCTGCTCTGCTACCGTCGGCAACATATGTCTGCATCAGACGTTCATGTTCGTCAACGGTTACATACATTATTTCAGAAACTTTTTGCTATCTTTTTCTTCGTGAAACTTCGTCAATCCCGTTTCGTTTTCGCACACAAGGACGTTACTGTTTCCTTCCCCAAAATTGTATGCTCTTCTGATCTTAGCAATGTAGATGTGAAATTTGAGTGAAGCTGGCTCTTATCGCAGATTCTGGTGTCTGTCGAACCGGAACGAATATTTTCCAACAAACTTCATCACCGGAGCATCGCAGATGAGCCCGTACGAAACTGAGCCAAATCGGCAACGAACGTCAAACTCGAATCGCTCTTAACAGCGGAATCCGCTTGAAACGCATGAACCGCGGTATCTGCTGCTGCTTGAGCCGCTGAAGAAAGACGCGAATCAGCCGGCTGCCGTGCGCTGAAGAGCGGCTTTAAAACGCTGCCTGCTGCGGTCTGGTTTGAACATATCAGTGATTACCCTTACGACAGAATCCGTCCCTGGCGCTGTCGATAGAGATGGGGAGGTCCCCGATGTTAGTGTGGGGAAAAGATTCTGTTCCCTTTCTGCTCTGCTACCGTCGGCAACATATGTCTGCATCAGACGTTCATGTTCGTCAACGGTTACATACATTATTTCAGAAACTTTTTGCTATCTTTTTCTTCGTGAAACTTCCTCAATCCCGTTTCGTTTTCGCACACAAGGACGTTACTGTTTCCTTCCCCAAAATTGTATGCTCTTCTGATCTTAGCAATGTAGATGTGAAATTTGAGTGAAGCTGGCTCTTATCGCAGATTCTGGTGTCTGTCGAACCGGAACGAATATTTTCCAACAAACTTCATCACCGGAGCATCGCAGATGAGCCCGTACGAAACTGAGCCAAATCGGCAACGAACGTCAAACTCGAATCGCTCTTAACAGCGGAATCCGCTTGAAACGCATGAACCGCGGTATCTGCTGCTGCTTGAGCCGCTGAAGAAAGACGCGAATCAGCCGGCTGCCGTGCGCTGAAGAGCGGCTTTAAAACGCTGCCTGCTGCGGTCTGGTTTGAACATATCAGTGATTACCCTTACGACAGAATCCGTCCCTGGCGCTGTCGATAGAGATGGGGAGGACCCCGATGTTAGTGTGGGGAAAAGATTCTGTTCCCTTTCTGCTCTGCTACCGTCGGCAACATATGTCTGCATCAGACGTTCATGTTCGTCAACGGTTACATACATTATTTCAGAAACTTTTTGCTATCTTTTTCTTCGTGAAACTTCCTCAATCCCGTTTCGTTTTCGCACACAAGGACGTTACTGTTTCCTTCCCCAAAATTGTATGCTCTTCTGATCTTAGCAATGTAGATGTGAAATTTGAGTGAAGCTGGCTCTTATCGCAGATTCTGGTGTCTGTCGAACCGGAACGAATATTTTCCAACAAACTTCATCACCGGAGCATCGCAGATGAGCCCGTACGAAACTGAGCCAAATCGGCAACGAACGTCAAACTCGAATCGCTCTTAACAGCGGAATCCGCTTGAAACGCATGAACCGCGGTATCTGCTGCTGCTTGAGCCGCTGAAGAAAGACGCGAATCAGCCGGCTGCCGTGCGCTGAAGAGCGGCTTTAAAACGCTGCCTGCTGCGGTCTGGTTTGAACATATCAGTGATTACCCTTACGACAGAATCCGTCCCTGGCGCTGTCGATAGAGATGGGGAGGTCCCCGATGTTAGTGTGGGGAAAAGATTCTGTTCCCTTTCTGCTCTGCTACCGTCGGCAACATATGTCTGCATCAGACGTTCATGTTCGTCAACGGTTACATACATTATTTCAGAAACTTTTTGCTATCTTTTTCTTCGTGAAACTTCGTCAATCCCGTTTCGTTTTCGCACACAAGGACGTTACTGTTTCCTTCCCCAAAATTGTATGCTCTTCTGATCTTAGCAATGTAGATGTGAAATTTGAGTGAAGCTGGCTCTTATCGCAGATTCTGGTGTCTGTCGAACCGGAACGAATATTTTCCAACAAACTTCATCACCGGAGCATCGCAGATGAGCCCGTACGAAACTGAGCCAAATCGGCAACGAACGTCAAACTCGAATCGCTCTTAACAGCGGAATCCGCTTGAAACGCATGAACCGCGGTATCTGCTGCTGCTTGAGCCGCTGAAGAAAGACGCGAATCCGCCGGCTGCCGTGCGCTGAAGAGCGGCTTTAAAACGCTGCCTGCTGCGGTCTGGTTTGAACATATCAGTGATTACCCTTACGACAGAATCCGTCCCTGGCGCTGTCGATAGAGATGGGGAGGACCCCGATGTTAGTGTGGGGAAAAGATTCTGTTCCCTTTCTGCTCTGCTACCGTCGGCAACATATGTCTGCATCAGACGTTCATGTTCGTCAACGGTTACATACATTATTTCAGAAACTTTTTGCTATCTTTTTCTTCGTGAAACTTCCTCAATCCCGTTTCGTTTTCGCACACAAGGACGTTACTGTTTCCTTCCCCAAAATTGTATGCTCTTCTGATCTTAGCAATGTAGATGTGAAATTTGAGTGAAGCTGGCTCTTATCGCAGATTCTGGTGTCTGTCGAACCGGAACGAATATTTTCCAACAAACTTCATCACCGGAGCATCGCAGATGAGCCCGTACGAAACTGAGCCAAATCGGCAACGAACGTCAAACTCGAATCGCTCTTAACAGCGGAATCCGCTTGAAACGCATGAACCGCGGTATCTGCTGCTGCTTGAGCCGCTGAAGAAAGACGCGAATCAGCCGGCTGCCGTGCGCTGAAGAGCGGCTTTAAAACGCTGCCTGCTGCGGTCTGGTTTGAACATATCAGTGATTACCCTTACGACAGAATCCGTCCCTGGCGCTGTCGATAGAGATGGGGAGGACCCCGATGTTAGTGTGGGGAAAAGATTCTGTTCCCTTTCTGCTCTGCTACCGTCGGCAACATATGTCTGCATCAGACGTTCATGTTCGTCAACGGTTACATACATTATTTCAGAAACTTTTTGCTATCTTTTTCTTCGTGAAACTTCGTCAATCCCGTTTCGTTTTCGCACACAAGGACGTTACTGTTTCCTTCCCCAAAATTGTATGCTCTTCTGATCTTAGCAATGTAGATGTGAAATTTGAGTGAAGCTGGCTCTTATCGCAGATTCTGGTGTCTGTCGAACCGGAACGAATATTTTCCAACAAACTTCATCACCGGAGCATCGCAGATGAGCCCGTACGAAACTGAGCCAAATCGGCAACGAACGTCAAACTCGAATCGCTCTTAACAGCGGAATCCGCTTGAAACGCATGAACCGCGGTATCTGCTGCTGCTTGAGCCGCTGAAGAAAGACGCGAATCAGCCGGCTGCCGTGCGCTGAAGAGCGGCTTTAAAACGCTGCCTGCTGCGGTCTGGTTTGAACATATCAGTGATTACCCTTACGACAGAATCCGTCCCTGGCGCTGTCGATAGAGATGGGGAGGACCCCGATGTTAGTGTGGGGAAAAGATTCTGTTCCCTTTCTGCTCTGCTACCGTCGGCAACATATGTCTGCATCAGACGTTCATGTTCGTCAACGGTTACATACATTATTTCAGAAACTTTTTGCTATCTTTTTCTTCGTGAAACTTCGTCAATCCCGTTTCGTTTTCGCACACAAGGACGTTACTGTTTCCTTCCCCAAAATTGTATGCTCTTCTGATCTTAGCAATGTAGATGTGAAATTTGAGTGAAGCTGGCTCTTATCGCAGATTCTGGTGTCTGTCGAACCGGAACGAATATTTTCCAACAAACTTCATCACCGGAGCATCGCAGATGAGCCCGTACGAAACTGAGCCAAATCGGCAACGAACGTCAAACTCGAATCGCTCTTAACAGCGGAATCCGCTTGAAACGCATGAACCGCGGTATCTGCTGCTGCTTGAGCCGCTGAAGAAAGACGCGAATCAGCCGGCTGCCGTGCGCTGAAGAGCGGCTTTAAAACGCTGCCTGCTGCGGTCTGGTTTGAACATATCCGTGATTACCCTTACGACAGAATCCGTCCCTGGCGCTGTCGATAGAGATGGGGAGGACCCCGATGTTAGTGTGGGGAAAAGATTCTGTTCCCTTTCTGCTCTGCTACCGTCGGCAACATATGTCTGCATCAGACGTTCATGTTCGTCAACGGTTACATACATTATTTCAGAAACTTTTTGCTATCTTTTTCTTCGTGAAACTTCCTCAATCCCGTTTCGTTTTCGCACACAAGGACGTTACTGTTTCCTTCCCCAAAATTGTATGCTCTTCTCATCTTAGCAATGTAGATGTGAAATTTGAGTGAAGCTGGCTCTTATCGCAGATTCTGGTGTCTGTCGAACCGGAACGAATATTTTCCAACAAACTTCATCACCGGAGCATCGCAGATGAGCCCGTACGAAACTGAGCCAAATCGGCAACGAACGTCAAACTCGAATCGCTCTTAACAGCGGAATCCGCTTGAAACGCATGAACCGCGGTATCTGCTGCTGCTTGAGCCGCTGAAGAAAGACGCGAATCAGCCGGCTGCCGTGCGCTGAAGAGCGGCTTTAAAACGCTGCCTGCTGCGGTCTGGTTTGAACATATCAGTGATTACCCTTACGACAGAATCCGTCCCTGGCGCTGTCGATAGAGATGGGGAGGACCCCGATGTTAGTGTGGGGAAAAGATTCTGTTCCCTTTCTGCTCTGCTACCGTCGGCAACATATGTCTGCATCAGACGTTCATGTTCGTCAACGGTTACATACATTATTTCAGAAACTTTTTGCTATCTTTTTCTTCGTGAAACTTCGTCAATCCCGTTTCGTTTTCGCACACAAGGACGTTACTGTTTCCTTCCCCAAAATTGTATGCTCTTCTGATCTTAGCAATGTAGATGTGAAATTTGAGTGAAGCTGGCTCTTATCGCAGATTCTGGTGTCTGTCGAACCGGAACGAATATTTTCCAACAAACTTCATCACCGGAGCATCGCAGATGAGCCCGTACGAAACTGAGCCAAATCGGCAACGAACGTCAAACTCGAATCGCTCTTAACAGCGGAATCCGCTTGAAACGCATGAACCGCGGTATCTGCTGCTGCTTGAGCCGCTGAAGAAAGACGCGAATCAGCCGGCTGCCGTGCGCTGAAGAGCGGCTTTAAAACGCTGCCTGCTGCGGTCTGGTTTGAACATATCAGTGATTACCCTTACGACAGAATCCGTCCCTGGCGCTGTCGATAGAGATGGGGAGGACCCCGATGTTAGTGCGGGGAAAAGATTCTGTTCCCTTTCTGCTCTGCTACCGTCGGCAACATATGTCTGCATCAGACGTTCATGTTCGTCAACGGTTACATACATTATTTCAGAAACTTTTTGCTATCTTTTTCTTCGTGAAACTTCCTCAATCCCGTTTCGTTTTCGCACACAAGGACGTTACTGTTTCCTTCCCCAAAATTGTATGCTCTTCTGATCTTAGCAATGTAGATGTGAAATTTGAGTGAAGCTGGCTCTTATCGCAGATTCTGGTGTCTGTCGAACCGGAACGAATATTTTCCAACAAACTTCATCACCGGAGCATCGCAGATGAGCCCGTACGAAACTGAGCCAAATCGGCAACGAACGTCAAACTCGAATCGCTCTTAACAGCGGAATCCGCTTGAAACGCATGAACCGCGGTATCTGCTGCTGCTTGAGCCGCTGAAGAAAGACGCGAATCAGCCGGCTGCCGTGCGCTGAAGAGCGGCTTTAAAACGCTGCCTGCTGCGGTCTGGTTTGAACATATCAGTGATTACCCTTACGACAGAATCCGTCCCTGGCGCTGTCGATAGAGATGGGGAGGTCCCCGATGTTAGTGCGGGGAAAAGATTCTGTTCCCTTTCTGCTCTGCTACCGTCGGCAACATATGTCTGCATCAGACGTTCATGTTCGTCAACGGTTACATACATTATTTCAGAAACTTTTTGCTATCTTTTTCTTCGTGAAACTTCCTCAATCCCGTTTCGTTTTCGCACACAAGGACGTTACTGTTTCCTTCCCCAAAATTGTATGCTCTTCTGATCTTAGCAATGTAGATGTGAAATTTGAGTGAAGCTGGCTCTTATCGCAGATTCTGGTGTCTGTCGAACCGGAACGAATATTTTCCAACAAACTTCATCACCGGAGCATCGCAGATGAGCCCGTACGAAACTGAGCCAAATCGGCAACGAACGTCCAACTCGAATCGCTCTTAACAGCGGAATCCGCTTGAAACACATGAACCGCGGTATCTGCTGCTGCTTGAGCCGCTGAAGAAAGACGCGAATCAGCCGGCTGCCGTGCGCTGAAGAGCGGCTTTAAAACGCTGCCTGCTGCGGTCTGGTTTGAACATATCAGTGATTACCCTTACGACAGAATCCGTCCCTGGCGCTGTCGATAGAGATGGGGAGGACCCCGATGTTAGTGCGGGGAAAAGATTCTGTTCCCTTTCTGCTCTGCTACCGTCGGCAACATATGTCTGCATCAGACGTTCATGTTCGTCAACGGTTACATACATTATTTCAGAAACTTTTTGCTATCTTTTTCTTCGTGAAACTTCGTCAATCCCGTTTCGTTTTCGCACACAAGGACGTTACTGTTTCCTTCCCCAAAATTGTATGCTCTTCTGATCTTAGCAATGTAGATGTGAAATTTGAGTGAAGCTGGCTCTTATCGCAGATTCTGGTGTCTGTCGAAACGGAACGAATATTTTCCAACAAACTTCATCACCGGAGCATCGCAGATGAGCCCGTACGAAACTGAGCCAAATCGGCAACGAACGTCAAACTCGAATCGCTCTTAACAGCGGAATCCGCTTGAAACGCATGAACCGCGGTATCTGCTGCTGCTTGAGCCGCTGAAGAAAGACGTGAATCAGCCGGCTGCCGTGCGCTGAAGAGCGGCTTTAAAACGCTGCCTGCTGCGGTCTGGTTTGAACATATCAGTGATTACCCTTACGACAGAATCCGTCCCTGGCGCTGTCGATAGAGATGGGGAGGACCCCGATGTTAGTGCGGGGAAAAGATTCTGTTCCCTTTCTGCTCTGCTACCGTCGGCAACATATGTCTGCATCAGACGTTCATGTTCGTCAACGGTTACATACATTATTTCAGAAACTTTTTGCTATCTTTTTCTTCGTGAAACTTCGTCAATCCCGTTTCGTTTTCGCACACAAGGACGTTACTGTTTCCTTCCCCAAAATTGTATGCTCTTCTGATCTTAGCAATGTAGATGTGAAATTTGAGTGAAGCTGGCTCTTATCGCAGATTCTGGTGTCTGTCGAACCGGAACGAATATTTTCCAACAAACTTCATCACCGGAGCATCGCAGATGAGCCCGTACGAAACTGAGCCAAATCGGCAACGAACGTCCAACTCGAATCGCTCTTAACAGCGGAATCCGCTTGAAACACATGAACCGCGGTATCTGCTGCTGCTTGAGCCGCTGAAGAAAGACGCGAATCAGCCGGCTGCCGTGCGCTGAAGAGCGGCTTTAAAACGCTGCCTGCTGCGGTCTGGTTTGAACATATCAGTGATTACCCTTACGACAGAATCCGTCCCTGGCGCTGTCGATAGAGATGGGGAGGACCCCGATGTTAGTGCGGGGAAAAGATTCTGTTCCCTTTCTGCTCTGCTACCGTCGGCAACATATGTCTGCATCAGACGTTCATGTTCGTCAACGGTTACATACATTATTTCAGAAACTTTTTGCTATCTTTTTCTTCGTGAAACTTCGTCAATCCCGTTTCGTTTTCGCACACAAGGACGTTACTGTTTCCTTCCCCAAAATTGTATGCTCTTCTGATCTTAGCAATGTAGATGTGAAATTTGAGTGAAGCTGGCTCTTATCGCAGATTCTGGTGTCTGTCGAAACGGAACGAATATTTTCCAACAAACTTCATCACCGGAGCATCGCAGATGAGCCCGTACGAAACTGAGCCAAATCGGCAACGAACGTCAAACTCGAATCGCTCTTAACAGCGGAATCCGCTTGAAACGCATGAACCGCGGTATCTGCTGCTGCTTGAGCCGCTGAAGAAAGACGCGAATCAGCCGGCTGCCGTGCGCTGAAGAGCGGCTTTAAAACGCTGCCTGCTGCGGTCTGGTTTGAACCTATCAGTGATTACCCTTACGACAGAATCCGTCCCTGGCGCTGTCGATAGAGATGGGGAGGTCCCCGATGTTAGTGCGGGGAAAAGATTCTGTTCCCTTTCTGCTCTGCTACCGTCGGCAACATATGTCTGCATCAGACGTTCATGTTCGTCAACGGTTACATACATTATTTCAGAAACTTTTTGCTATCTTTTTCTTCGTGAAACTTCCTCAATCCCGTTTCGTTTTCGCACACAAGGACGTTACTGTTTCCTTCCCCAAAATTGTATGCTCTTCTGATCTTAGCAATGTAGATGTGAAATTTGAGTGAAGCTGGCTCTTATCGCAGATTCTGGTGTCTGTCGAACCGGAACGAATATTTTCCAACAAACTTCATCACCGGAGCATCGCAGATGAGCCCGTACGAAACTGAGCCAAATCGGCAACGAACGTCAAACTCGAATCGCTCTTAACAGCGGAATCCGCTTGAAACGCATGAACCGCGGTATCTGCTGCTGCTTGAGCCGCTGAAGAAAGACGCGAATCAGCCGGCTGCCGTGCGCTGAAGAGCGGCTTTAAAACGCTGCCTGCTGCGGTCTGGTTTGAACCTATCAGTGATTACCCTTACGACAGAATCCGTCCCTGGCGCTGTCGATAGAGATGGGGAGGTCCCCGATGTTAGTGCGGGGAAAAGATTCTGTTCCCTTTCTGCTCTGCTACCGTCGGCAACATATGTCTGCATCAGACGTTCATGTTCGTCAACGGTTACATACATTATTTCAGAAACTTTTTGCTATCTTTTTCTTCGTGAAACTTCCTCAATCCCGTTTCGTTTTCGCACACAAGGACGTTACTGTTTCCTTCCCCAAAATTGTATGCTCTTCTGATCTTAGCAATGTAGATGTGAAATTTGAGTGAAGCTGGCTCTTATCGCAGATTCTGGTGTCTGTCGAACCGGAACGAATATTTTCCAACAAACTTCATCACCGGAGCATCGCAGATGAGCCCGTACGAAACTGAGCCAAATCGGCAACGAACGTCAAACTCGAATCGCTCTTAACAGCGGAATCCGCTTGAAACGCATGAACCGCGGTATCTGCTGCTGCTTGAGCCGCTGAAGAAAGACGCGAATCAGCCGGCTGCCGTGCGCTGAAGAGCGGCTTTAAAACGCTGCCTGCTGCGGTCTGGTTTGAACATATCAGTGATTACCCTTACGACAGAATCCGTCCCTGGCGCTGTCGATAGAGATGGGGAGGACCCCGATGTTAGTGCGGGGAAAAGATTCTGTTCCCTTTCTGCTCTGCTACCGTCGGCAACATATGTCTGCATCAGACGTTCATGTTCGTCAACGGTTACATACATTATTTCAGAAACTTTTTGCTATCTTTTTCTTCGTGAAACTTCGTCAATCCCGTTTCGTTTTCGCACACAAGGACGTTACTGTTTCCTTCCCCAAAATTGTATGCTCTTCTGATCTTAGCAATGTAGATGTGAAATTTGAGTGAAGCTGGCTCTTATCGCAGATTCTGGTGTCTGTCGAACCGGAACGAATATTTTCCAACAAACTTCATCACCGGAGCATCGCAGATGAGCCCGTACGAAACTGAGCCAAATCGGCAACGAACGTCAAACTCGAATCGCTCTTAACAGCGGAATCCGCTTGAAACGCATGAACCGCGGTATCTGCTGCTGCTTGAGCCGCTGAAGAAAGACGCGAATCAGCCGGCTGCCGTGCGCTGAAGAGCGGCTTTAAAACGCTGCCTGCTGCGGTCTGGTTTGAACATATCAGTGATTACCCTTACGACAGAATCCGTCCCTGGCGCGGTCGATAGAGATGGGGAGGACCCCGATGTTAGTGCGGGGAAAAGATTCTGTTCCCTTTCTGCTCTGCTACCGTCGGCAACATATGTCTGCATCAGACGTTCATGTTCGTCAACGGTTACATACATTATTTCAGAAACTTTTTGCTATCTTTTTCTTCGTGAAACTTCCTCAATCCCGTTTCGTTTTCGCACACAAGGACGTTACTGTTTCCTTCCCCAAAATTGTATGCTCTTCTCATCTTAGCAATGTAGATGTGAAATTTGAGTGAAGCTGGCTCTTATCGCAGATTCTGGTGTCTGTCGAACCGGAACGAATATTTTCCAACAAACTTCATCACCGGAGCATCGCAGATGAGCCCGTACGAAACTGAGCCAAATCGGCAACGAACGTCAAACTCGAATCGCTCTTAACAGCGGAATCCGCTTGAAACGCATGAACCGCGGTATCTGCTGCTGCTTGAGCCGCTGAAGAAAGACGCGAATCAGCCGGCTGCCGTGCGCTGAAGAGCGGCTTTAAAACGCTGCCTGCTGCGGTCTGGTTTGAACATATCAGTGATTACCCTTACGACAGAATCCGTCCCTGGCGCTGTCGATAGAGATGGGGAGGACCCCGATGTTAGTGCGGGGAAAAGATTCTGTTCCCTTTCTGCTCTGCTACCGTCGGCAACATATGTCTGCATCAGACGTTCATGTTCGTCAACGGTTACATACATTATTTCAGAAACTTTTTGCTATCTTTTTCTTCGTGAAACTTCCTCAATCCCGTTTCGTTTTCGCACACAAGGACGTTACTGTTTCCTTCCCCAAAATTGTATGCTCTTCTGATCTTAGCAATGTAGATGTGAAATTTGAGTGAAGCTGGCTCTTATCGCAGATTCTGGTGTCTGTCGAAACGGAACGAATATTTTCCAACAAACTTCATCACCGGAGCATCGCAGATGAGCCCGTACGAAACTGAGCCAAATCGGCAACGAACGTCAAACTCGAATCGCTCTTAACAGCGGAATCCGCTTGAAACGCATGAACCGCGGTATCTGCTGCTGCTTGAGCCGCTGAAGAAAGACGCGAATCAGCCGGCTGCCGTGCGCTGAAGAGCGGCTTTAAAACGCTGCCTGCTGCGGTCTGGTTTGAACCTATCAGTGATTACCCTTACGACAGAATCCGTCCCTGGCGCTGTCGATAGAGATGGGGAGGTCCCCGATGTTAGTGCGGGGAAAAGATTCTGTTCCCTTTCTGCTCTGCTACCGTCGGCAACATATGTCTGCATCAGACGTTCATGTTCGTCAACGGTTACATACATTATTTCAGAAACTTTTTGCTATCTTTTTCTTCGTGAAACTTCCTCAATCCCGTTTCGTTTTCGCACACAAGGACGTTACTGTTTCCTTCCCCAAAATTGTATGCTCTTCTGATCTTAGCAATGTAGATGTGAAATTTGAGTGAAGCTGGCTCTTATCGCAGATTCTGGTGTCTGTCGAACCGGAACGAATATTTTCCAACAAACTTCATCACCGGAGCATCGCAGATGAGCCCGTACGAAACTGAGCCAAATCGGCAACGAACGTCAAACTCGAATCGCTCTTAACAGCGGAATCCGCTTGAAACGCATGAACCGCGGTATCTGCTGCTGCTTGAGCCGCTGAAGAAAGACGCGAATCAGCCGGCTGCCGTGCGCTGAAGAGCGGCTTTAAAACGCTGCCTGCTGCGGTCTGGTTTGAACCTATCAGTGATTACCCTTACGACAGAATCCGTCCCTGGCGCTGTCGATAGAGATGGGGAGGTCCCCGATGTTAGTGCGGGGAAAAGATTCTGTTCCCTTTCTGCTCTGCTACCGTCGGCAACATATGTCTGCATCAGACGTTCATGTTCGTCAACGGTTACATACATTATTTCAGAAACTTTTTGCTATCTTTTTCTTCGTGAAACTTCCTCAATCCCGTTTCGTTTTCGCACACAAGGACGTTACTGTTTCCTTCCCCAAAATTGTATGCTCTTCTGATCTTAGCAATGTAGATGTGAAATTTGAGTGAAGCTGGCTCTTATCGCAGATTCTGGTGTCTGTCGAACCGGAACGAATATTTTCCAACAAACTTCATCACCGGAGCATCGCAGATGAGCCCGTACGAAACTGAGCCAAATCGGCAACGAACGTCAAACTCGAATCGCTCTTAACAGCGGAATCCGCTTGAAACGCATGAACCGCGGTATCTGCTGCTGCTTGAGCCGCTGAAGAAAGACGCGAATCAGCCGGCTGCCGTGCGCTGAAGAGCGGCTTTAAAACGCTGCCTGCTGCGGTCTGGTTTGAACATATCAGTGATTACCCTTACGACAGAATCCGTCCCTGGCGCTGTCGATAGAGATGGGGAGGACCCCGATGTTAGTGTGGGGAAAAGATTCTGTTCCCTTTCTGCTCTGCTACCGTCGGCAACATATGTCTGCATCAGACGTTCATGTTCGTCAACGGTTACATACATTATTTCAGAAACTTTTTGCTATCTTTTTCTTCGTGAAACTTCGTCAATCCCGTTTCGTTTTCGCACACAAGGACGTTACTGTTTCCTTCCCCAAAATTGTATGCTCTTCTGATCTTAGCAATGTAGATGTGAAATTTGAGTGAAGCTGGCTCTTATCGCAGATTCTGGTGTCTGTCGAACCGGAACGAATATTTTCCAACAAACTTCATCACCGGAGCATCGCAGATGAGCCCGTACGAAACTGAGCCAAATCGGCAACGAACGTCAAACTCGAATCGCTCTTAACAGCGGAATCCGCTTGAAACGCATGAACCGCGGTATCTGCTGCTGCTTGAGCCGCTGAAGAAAGACGCGAATCAGCCGGCTGCCGTGCGCTGAAGAGCGGCTTTAAAACGCTGCCTGCTGCGGTCTGGTTTGAACATATCAGTGATTACCCTTACGACAGAATCCGTCCCTGGCGCGGTCGATAGAGATGGGGAGGACCCCGATGTTAGTGTGGGGAAAAGATTCTGTTCCCTTTCTGCTCTGCTACCGTCGGCAACATATGTCTGCATCAGACGTTCATGTTCGTCAACGGTTACATACATTATTTCAGAAACTTTTTGCTATCTTTTTCTTCGTGAAACTTCCTCAATCCCGTTTCGTTTTCGCACACAAGGACGTTACTGTTTCCTTCCCCAAAATTGTATGCTCTTCTCATCTTAGCAATGTAGATGTGAAATTTGAGTGAAGCTGGCTCTTATCGCAGATTCTGGTGTCTGTCGAACCGGAACGAATATTTTCCAACAAACTTCATCACCGGAGCATCGCAGATGAGCCCGTACGAAACTGAGCCAAATCGGCAACGAACGTCAAACTCGAATCGCTCTTAACAGCGGAATCCGCTTGAAACGCATGAACCGCGGTATCTGCTGCTGCTTGAGCCGCTGAAGAAAGACGCGAATCAGCCGGCTGCCGTGCGCTGAAGAGCGGCTTTAAAACGCTGCCTGCTGCGGTCTGGTTTGAACATATCAGTGATTACCCTTACGACAGAATCCGTCCCTGGCGCTGTCGATAGAGATGGGGAGGACCCCGATGTTAGTGTGGGGAAAAGATTCTGTTCCCTTTCTGCTCTGCTACCGTCGGCAACATATGTCTGCATCAGACGTTCATGTTCGTCAACGGTTACATACATTATTTCAGAAACTTTTTGCTATCTTTTTCTTCGTGAAACTTCCTCAATCCCGTTTCGTTTTCGCACACAAGGACGTTACTGTTTCCTTCCCCAAAATTGTATGCTCTTCTGATCTTAGCAATGTAGATGTGAAATTTGAGTGAAGCTGGCTCTTATCGCAGATTCTGGTGTCTGTCGAACCGGAACGAATATTTTCCAACAAACTTCATCACCGGAGCATCGCAGATGAGCCCGTACGAAACTGAGCCAAATCGGCAACGAACGTCAAACTCGAATCGCTCTTAACAGCGGAATCCGCTTGAAACGCATGAACCGCGGTATCTGCTGCTGCTTGAGCCGCTGAAGAAAGACGCGAATCAGCCGGCTGCCGTGCGCTGAAGAGCGGCTTTAAAACGCTGCCTGCTGCGGTCTGGTTTGAACATATCAGTGATTACCCTTACGACAGAATCCGTCCCTGGCGCGGTCGATAGAGATGGGGAGGACCCCGATGTTAGTGTGGGGAAAAGATTCTGTTCCCTTTCTGCTCTGCTACCGTCGGCAACATATGTCTGCATCAGACGTTCATGTTCGTCAACGGTTACATACATTATTTCAGAAACTTTTTGCTATCTTTTTCTTCGTGAAACTTCCTCAATCCCGTTTCGTTTTCGCACACAAGGACGTTACTGTTTCCTTCCCCAAAATTGTATGCTCTTCTGATCTTAGCAATGTAGATGTGAAATTTGAGTGAAGCTGGCTCTTATCGCAGATTCTGGTGTCTGTCGAACCGGAACGAATATTTTCCAACAAACTTCATCACCGGAGCATCGCAGATGAGCCCGTACGAAACTGAGCCAAATCGGCAACGAACGTCAAACTCGAATCGCTCTTAACAGCGGAATCCGCTTGAAACGCATGAACCGCGGTATCTGCTGCTGCTTGAGCCGCTGAAGAAAGACGCGAATCAGCCGGCTGCCGTGCGCTGAAGAGCGGCTTTAAAACGCTGCCTGCTGCGGTCTGGTTTGAACATATCAGTGATTACCCTTACGACAGAATCCGTCCCTGGCGCTGTCGATAGAGATGGGGAGGTCCCCGATGTTAGTGTGGGGAAAAGATTCTGTTCCCTTTCTGCTCTGCTACCGTCGGCAACATATGTCTGCATCAGACGTTCATGTTCGTCAACGGTTACATACATTATTTCAGAAACTTTTTGCTATCTTTTTCTTCGTGAAACTTCGTCAATCCCGTTTCGTTTTCGCACACAAGGACGTTACTGTTTCCTTCCCCAAAATTGTATGCTCTTCTGATCTTAGCAATGTAGATGTGAAATTTGAGTGAAGCTGGCTCTTATCGCAGATTCTGGTGTCTGTCGAACCGGAACGAATATTTTCCAACAAACTTCATCACCGGAGCATCGCAGATGAGCCCGTACGAAACTGAGCCAAATCGGCAACGAACGTCAAACTCGAATCGCTCTTAACAGCGGAATCCGCTTGAAACGCATGAACCGCGGTATCTGCTGCTGCTTGAGCCGCTGAAGAAAGACGCGAATCAGCCGGCTGCCGTGCGCTGAAGAGCGGCTTTAAAACGCTGCCTGCTGCGGTCTGGTTTGAACATATCAGTGATTACCCTTACGACAGAATCCGTCCCTGGCGCTGTCGATAGAGATGGGGAGGTCCCCGATGTTAGTGCGGGGAAAAGATTCTGTTCCCTTTCTGCTCTGCTACCGTCGGCAACATATGTCTGCATCAGACGTTCATGTTCGTCAACGGTTACATACATTATTTCAGAAACTTTTTGCTATCTTTTTCTTCGTGAAACTTCGTCAATCCCGTTTCGTTTTCGCACACAAGGACGTTACTGTTTCCTTCCCCAAAATTGTATGCTCTTCTGATCTTAGCAATGTAGATGTGAAATTTGAGTGAAGCTGGCTCTTATCGCAGATTCTGGTGTCTGTCGAACCGGAACGAATATTTTCCAACAAACTTCATCACCGGAGCATCGCAGATGAGCCCGTACGAAACTGAGCCAAATCGGCAACGAACGTCAAACTCGAATCGCTCTTAACAGCGGAATCCGCTTGAAACGCATGAACCGCGGTATCTGCTGCTGCTTGAGCCGCTGAAGAAAGACGCGAATCAGCCGGCTGCCGTGCGCTGAAGAGCGGCTTTAAAACGCTGCCTGCTGCAGTCTGGTTTGAACATATCAGTGATTACCCTTACGACAGAATCCGTCCCTGGCGCTGTCGATAGAGATGGGGAGGACCCCGATGTTAGTGCGGGGAAAAGATTCTGTTCCCTTTCTGCTCTGCTACCGTCGGCAACATATGTCTGCATCAGACGTTCATGTTCGTCAACGGTTACATACATTATTTCAGAAACTTTTTGCTATCTTTTTCTTCGTGAAACTTCGTCAATCCCGTTTCGTTTTCGCACACAAGGACGTTACTGTTTCCTTCCCCAAAATTGTATGCTCTTCTGATCTTAGCAATGTAGATGTGAAATTTGAGTGAAGCTGGCTCTTATCGCAGATTCTGGTGTCTGTCGAACCGGAACGAATATTTTCCAACAAACTTCATCACCGGAGCATCGCAGATGAGCCCGTACGAAACTGAGCCAAATCGGCAACGAACGTCAAACTCGAATCGCTCTTAACAGCGGAATCCGCTTGAAACGCATGAACCGCGGTATCTGCTGCTGCTTGAGCCGCTGAAGAAAGACGCGAATCAGCCGGCTGCCGTGCGCTGAAGAGCGGCTTTAAAACGCTGCCTGCTGCGGTCTGGTTTGAACATATCAGTGATTACCCTTACGACAGAATCCGTACCTGGCGCTGTCGATAGAGATGGGGAGGACCCCGATGTTAGTGTGGGGAAAAGATTCTGTTCCCTTTCTGCTCTGCTACCGTCGGCAACATATGTCTGCATCAGACGTTCATGTTCGTCAACGGTTACATACATTATTTCAGAAACTTTTTGCTATCTTTTTCTTCGTGAAACTTCCTCAATCCCGTTTCGTTTTCGCACACAAGGACGTTACTGTTTCCTTCCCCAAAATTGTATGCTCTTCTGATCTTAGCAATGTAGATGTGAAATTTGAGTGAAGCTGGCTCTTATCGCAGATTCTGGTGTCTGTCGAACCGGAACGAATATTTTCCAACAAACTTCATCACCGGAGCATCGCAGATGAGCCCGTACGAAACTGAGCCAAATCGGCAACGAACGTCAAACTCGAATCGCTCTTAACAGCGGAATCCGCTTGAAACGCATGAACCGCGGTATCTGCTGCTGCTTGAGCCGCTGAAGAAAGACGCGAATCAGCCGGCTGCCGTGCGCTGAAGAGCGGCTTTAAAACGCTGCCTGCTGCGGTCTGGTTTGAACATATCAGTGATTACCCTTACGACAGAATCTGTCCCTGGCGCTGTCGATAGAGATGGGGAGGACCCCGATGTTAGTGTGGGGAAAAGATTCTGTTCCCTTTCTGCTCTGCTACCGTCGGCAACATATGTCTGCATCAGACGTTCATGTTCGTCAACGGTTACATACATTATTTCAGAAACTTTTTGCTATCTTTTTCTTCGTGAAACTTCGTCAATCCCGTTTCGTTTTCGCACACAAGGACGTTACTGTTTCCTTCCCCAAAATTGTATGCTCTTCTGATCTTAGCAATGTAGATGTGAAATTTGAGTGAAGCTGGCTCTTATCGCAGATTCTGGTGTCTGTCGAACCGGAACGAATATTTTCCAACAAACTTCATCACCGGAGCATCGCAGATGAGCCCGTACGAAACTGAGCCAAATCGGCAACGAACGTCAAACTCGAATCGCTCTTAACAGCGGAATCCGCTTGAAACGCATGAACCGCGGTATCTGCTGCTGCTTGAGCCGCTGAAGAAAGACGCGAATCAGCCGGCTGCCGTGCGCTGAAGAGCGGCTTTAAAACGCTGCCTGCTGCGGTCTGGTTTGAACATATCAGTGATTACCCTTACGACAGAATCCGTCCCTGGCGCTGTCGATAGAGATGGGGAGGACCCCGATGTTAGTGTGGGGAAAAGATTCTGTTCCCTTTCTGCTCTGCTACCGTCGGCAACATATGTCTGCATCAGACGTTCATGTTCGTCAACGGTTACATACATTATTTCAGAAACTTTTTGCTATCTTTTTCTTCGTGAAACTTCCTCAATCCCGTTTCGTTTTCGCACACAAGGACGTTACTGTTTCCTTCCCCAAAATTGTATGCTCTTCTGATCTTAGCAATGTAGATGTGAAATTTGAGTGAAGCTGGCTCTTATCGCAGATTCTGGTGTCTGTCGAACCGGAACGAATATTTTCCAACAAACTTCATCACCGGAGCATCGCAGATGAGCCCGTACGAAACTGAGCCAAATCGGCAACGAACGTCAAACTCGAATCGCTCTTAACAGCGGAATCCGCTTGAAACGCATGAACCGCGGTATCTGCTGCTGCTTGAGCCGCTGAAGAAAGACGCGAATCAGCCAGCTGCCGTGCGCTGAAGAGCGGCTTTAAAACGCTGCCTGCTGCGGTCTGGTTTGAACATATCAGTGATTACCCTTACGACAGAATCCGTCCCTGGCGCTGTCGATAGAGATGGGGAGGACCCCGATGTTAGTGTGGGGAAAAGATTCTGTTCCCTTTCTGCTCTGCTACCGTCGGCAACATATGTCTGCATCAGACGTTCATGTTCGTCAACGGTTACATACATTATTTCAGAAACTTTTTGCTATCTTTTTCTTCGTGAAACTTCCTCAATCCCGTTTCGTTTTCGCACACAAGGACGTTACTGTTTCCTTCCCCAAAATTGTATGCTCTTCTGATCTTAGCAATGTAGATGTGAAATTTGAGTGAAGCTGGCTCTTATCGCAGATTCTGGTGTCTGTCGAACCGGAACGAATATTTTCCAACAAACTTCATCACCGGAGCATCGCAGATGAGCCCGTACGAAACTGAGCCAAATCGGCAACGAACGTCAAACTCGAATCGCTCTTAACAGCGGAATCCGCTTGAAACGCATGAACCGCGGTATCTGCTGCTGCTTGAGCCGCTGAAGAAAGACGCGAATCAGCCGGCTGCCGTGCGCTGAAGAGCGGCTTTAAAACGCTGCCTGCTGCGGTCTGGTTTGAACATATCAGTGATTACCCTTACGACAGAATCCGTCCCTGGCGCGGTCGATAGAGATGGGGAGGACCCCGATGTTAGTGTGGGGAAAAGATTCTGTTCCCTTTCTGCTCTGCTACCGTCGGCAACATATGTCTGCATCAGACGTTCATGTTCGTCAACGGTTACATACATTATTTCAGAAACTTTTTGCTATCTTTTTCTTCGTGAAACTTCCTCAATCCCGTTTCGTTTTCGCACACAAGGACGTTACTGTTTCCTTCCCCAAAATTGTATGCTCTTCTGATCTTAGCAATGTAGATGTGAAATTTGAGTGAAGCTGGCTCTTATCGCAGATTCTGGTGTCTGTCGAACCGGAACGAATATTTTCCAACAAACTTCATCACCGGAGCATCGCAGATGAGCCCGTACGAAACTGAGCCAAATCGGCAACGAACGTCAAACTCGAATCGCTCTTAACAGCGGAATCCGCTTGAAACGCATGAACCGCGGTATCTGCTGCTGCTTGAGCCGCTGAAGAAAGACGCGAATCAGCCGGCTGCCGTGCGCTGAAGAGCGGCTTTAAAACGCTGCCTGCTGCGGTCTGGTTTGAACATATCAGTGATTACCCTTACGACAGAATCCGTCCCTGGCGCGGTCGATAGAGATGGGGAGGACCCCGATGTTAGTGTGGGGAAAAGATTCTGTTCCCTTTCTGCTCTGCTACCGTCGGCAACATATGTCTGCATCAGACGTTCATGTTCGTCAACGGTTACATACATTATTTCAGAAACTTTTTGCTATCTTTTTCTTCGTGAAACTTCCTCAATCCCGTTTCGTTTTCGCACACAAGGACGTTACTGTTTCCTTCCCCAAAATTGTATGCTCTTCTGATCTTAGCAATGTAGATGTGAAATTTGAGTGAAGCTGGCTCTTATCGCAGATTCTGGTGTCTGTCGAACCGGAACGAATATTTTCCAACAAACTTCATCACCGGAGCATCGCAGATGAGCCCGTACGAAACTGAGCCAAATCGGCAACGAACGTCAAACTCGAATCGCTCTTAACAGCGGAATCCGCTTGAAACGCATGAACCGCGGTATCTGCTGCTGCTTGAGCCGCTGAAGAAAGACGCGAATCAGCCGGCTGCCGTGCGCTGAAGAGCGGCTTTAAAACGCTGCCTGCTGCGGTCTGGTTTGAACATATCAGTGATTACCCTTACGACAGAATCCGTCCCTGGCGCTGTCGATAGAGATGGGGAGGACCCCGATGTTAGTGTGGGGAAAAGATTCTGTTCCCTTTCTGCTCTGCTACCGTCGGCAACATATGTCTGCATCAGACGTTCATGTTCGTCAACGGTTACATACATTATTTCAGAAACTTTTTGCTATCTTTTTCTTCGTGAAACTTCCTCAATCCCGTTTCGTTTTCGCACACAAGGACGTTACTGTTTCCTTCCCCAAAATTGTATGCTCTTCTGATCTTAGCAATGTAGATGTGAAATTTGAGTGAAGCTGGCTCTTATCGCAGATTCTGGTGTCTGTCGAACCGGAACGAATATTTTCCAACAAACTTCATCACCGGAGCATCGCAGATGAGCCCGTACGAAACTGAGCCAAATCGGCAACGAACGTCAAACTCGAATCGCTCTTAACAGCGGAATCCGCTTGAAACGCATGAACCGCGGTATCTGCTGCTGCTTGAGCCGCTGAAGAAAGACGCGAATCAGCCGGCTGCCGTGCGCTGAAGAGCGGCTTTAAAACGCTGCCTGCTGCGGTCTGGTTTGAACATATCAGTGATTACCCTTACGACAGAATCCGTCCCTGGCGCTGTCGATAGAGATGGGGAGGACCCCGATGTTAGTGTGGGGAAAAGATTCTGTTCCCTTTCTGCTCTGCTACCGTCGGCAACATATGTCTGCATCAGACGTTCATGTTCGTCAACGGTTACATACATTATTTCAGAAACTTTTTGCTATCTTTTTCTTCGTGAAACTTCCTCAATCCCGTTTCGTTTTCGCACACAAGGACGTTACTGTTTCCTTCCCCAAAATTGTATGCTCTTCTGATCTTAGCAATGTAGATGTGAAATTTGAGTGAAGCTGGCTCTTATCGCAGATTCTGGTGTCTGTCGAACCGGAACGAATATTTTCCAACAAACTTCATCACCGGAGCATCGCAGATGAGCCCGTACGAAACTGAGCCAAATCGGCAACGAACGTCAAACTCGAATCGCTCTTAACAGCGGAATCCGCTTGAAACGCATGAACCGCGGTATCTGCTGCTGCTTGAGCCGCTGAAGAAAGACGCGAATCAGCCGGCTGCCGTGCGCTGAAGAGCGGCTTTAAAACGCTGCCTGCTGCGGTCTGGTTTGAACATATCCGTGATTACCCTTACGACAGAATCCGTCCCTGGCGCTGTCGATAGAGATGGGGAGGACCCCGATGTTAGTGTGGGGAAAAGATTCTGTTCCCTTTCTGCTCTGCTACCGTCGGCAACATATGTCTGCATCAGACGTTCATGTTCGTCAACGGTTACATACATTATTTCAGAAACTTTTTGCTATCTTTTTCTTCGTGAAACTTCCTCAATCCCGTTTCGTTTTCGCACACAAGGACGTTACTGTTTCCTTCCCCAAAATTGTATGCTCTTCTGATCTTAGCAATGTAGATGTGAAATTTGAGTGAAGCTGGCTCTTATCGCAGATTCTGGTGTCTGTCGAACCGGAACGAATATTTTCCAACAAACTTCATCACCGGAGCATCGCAGATGAGCCCGTACGAAACTGAGCCAAATCGGCAACGAACGTCAAACTCGAATCGCTCTTAACAGCGGAATCCGCTTGAAACGCATGAACCGCGGTATCTGCTGCTGCTTGAGCCGCTGAAGAAAGACGCGAATCAGCCGGCTGCCGTGCGCTGAAGAGCGGCTTTAAAACGCTGCCTGCTGCGGTCTGGTTTGAACATATCAGTGATTACCCTTACGACAGAATCCGTCCCTGGCGCTGTCGATAGAGATGGGGAGGTCCCCGATGTTAGTGTGGGGAAAAGATTCTGTTCCCTTTCTGCTCTGCTACCGTCGGCAACATATGTCTGCATCAGACGTTCATGTTCGTCAACGGTTACATACATTATTTCAGAAACTTTTTGCTATCTTTTTCTTCGTGAAACTTCCTCAATCCCGTTTCGTTTTCGCACACAAGGACGTTACTGTTTCCTTCCCCAAAATTGTATGCTCTTCTGATCTTAGCAATGTAGATGTGAAATTTGAGTGAAGCTGGCTCTTATCGCAGATTCTGGTGTCTGTCGAACCGGAACGAATATTTTCCAACAAACTTCATCACCGGAGCATCGCAGATGAGCCCGTACGAAACTGAGCCAAATCGGCAACGAACGTCAAACTCGAATCGCTCTTAACAGCGGAATCCGCTTGAAACGCATGAACCGCGGTATCTGCTGCTGCTTGAGCCGCTGAAGAAAGACGCGAATCAGCCGGCTGCCGTGCGCTGAAGAGCGGCTTTAAAACGCTGCCTGCTGCGGTCTGGTTTGAACATATCAGTGATTACCCTTACGACAGAATCCGTCCCTGGCGCGGTCGATAGAGATGGGGAGGACCCCGATGTTAGTGTGGGGAAAAGATTCTGTTCCCTTTCTGCTCTGCTACCGTCGGCAACATATGTCTGCATCAGACGTTCATGTTCGTCAACGGTTACATACATTATTTCAGAAACTTTTTGCTATCTTTTTCTTCGTGAAACTTCCTCAATCCCGTTTCGTTTTCGCACACAAGGACGTTACTGTTTCCTTCCCCAAAATTGTATGCTCTTCTGATCTTAGCAATGTAGATGTGAAATTTGAGTGAAGCTGGCTCTTATCGCAGATTCTGGTGTCTGTCGAACCGGAACGAATATTTTCCAACAAACTTCATCACCGGAGCATCGCAGATGAGCCCGTACGAAACTGAGCCAAATCGGCAACGAACGTCAAACTCGAATCGCTCTTAACAGCGGAATCCGCTTGAAACGCATGAACCGCGGTATCTGCTGCTGCTTGAGCCGCTGAAGAAAGACGCGAATCAGCCGGCTGCCGTGCGCTGAAGAGCGGCTTTAAAACGCTGCCTGCTGCGGTCTGGTTTGAACATATCAGTGATTACCCTTACGACAGAATCCGTCCCTGGCGCTGTCGATAGAGATGGGGAGGTCCCCGATGTTAGTGTGGGGAAAAGATTCTGTTCCCTTTCTGCTCTGCTACCGTCGGCAACATATGTCTGCATCAGACGTTCATGTTCGTCAACGGTTACATACATTATTTCAGAAACTTTTTGCTATCTTTTTCTTCGTGAAACTTCCTCAATCCCGTTTCGTTTTCGCACACAAGGACGTTACTGTTTCCTTCCCCAAAATTGTATGCTCTTCTGATCTTAGCAATGTAGATGTGAAATTTGAGTGAAGCTGGCTCTTATCGCAGATTCTGGTGTCTGTCGAACCGGAACGAATATTTTCCAACAAACTTCATCACCGGAGCATCGCAGATGAGCCCGTACGAAACTGAGCCAAATCGGCAACGAACGTCAAACTCGAATCGCTCTTAACAGCGGAATCCGCTTGAAACGCATGAACCGCGGTATCTGCTGCTGCTTGAGCCGCTGAAGAAAGACGCGAATCAGCCGGCTGCCGTGCGCTGAAGAGCGGCTTTAAAACGCTGCCTGCTGCGGTCTGGTTTGAACATATCCGTGATTACCCTTACGACAGAATCCGTCCCTGGCGCTGTCGATAGAGATGGGGAGGACCCCGATGTTAGTGTGGGGAAAAGATTCTGTTCCCTTTCTGCTCTGCTACCGTCGGCAACATATGTCTGCATCAGACGTTCATGTTCGTCAACGGTTACATACATTATTTCAGAAACTTTTTGCTATCTTTTTCTTCGTGAAACTTCGTCAATCCCGTTTCGTTTTCGCACACAAGGACGTTACTGTTTCCTTCCCCAAAATTGTATGCTCTTCTGATCTTAGCAATGTAGATGTGAAATTTGAGTGAAGCTGGCTCTTATCGCAGATTCTGGTGTCTGTCGAACCGGAACGAATATTTTCCAACAAACTTCATCACCGGAGCATCGCAGATGAGCCCGTACGAAACTGAGCCAAATCGGCAACGAACGTCAAACTCGAATCGCTCTTAACAGCGGAATCCGCTTGAAACGCATGAACCGCGGTATCTGCTGCTGCTTGAGCCGCTGAAGAAAGACGCGAATCAGCCGGCTGCCGTGCGCTGAAGAGCGGCTTTAAAACGCTGCCTGCTGCGGTCTGGTTTGAACCTATCAGTGATTACCCTTACGACAGAATCCGTCCCTGGCGCTGTCGATAGAGATGGGGAGGACCCCGATGTTAGTGCGGGGAAAAGATTCTGTTCCCTTTCTGCTCTGCTACCGTCGGCAACATATGTCTGCATCAGACGTTCATGTTCGTCAACGGTTACATACATTATTTCAGAAACTTTTTGCTATCTTTTTCTTCGTGAAACTTCCTCAATCCCGTTTCGTTTTCGCACACAAGGACGTTACTGTTTCCTTCCCCAAAATTGTATGCTCTTCTGATCTTAGCAATGTAGATGTGAAATTTGAGTGAAGCTGGCTCTTATCGCAGATTCTGGTGTCTGTCGAACCGGAACGAATATTTTCCAACAAACTTCATCACCGGAGCATCGCAGATGAGCCCGTACGAAACTGAGCCAAATCGGCAACGAACGTCAAACTCGAATCGCTCTTAACAGCGGAATCCGCTTGAAACGCATGAACCGCGGTATCTGCTGCTGCTTGAGCCGCTGAAGAAAGACGCGAATCAGCCGGCTGCCGTGCGCTGAAGAGCGGCTTTAAAACGCTGCCTGCTGCGGTCTGGTTTGAACATATCAGTGATTACCCTTACGACAGAATCCGTCCCTGGCGCTGTCGATAGAGATGGGGAGGTCCCCGATGTTAGTGTGGGGAAAAGATTCTGTTCCCTTTCTGCTCTGCTACCGTCGGCAACATATGTCTGCATCAGACGTTCATGTTCGTCAACGGTTACATACATTATTTCAGAAACTTTTTGCTATCTTTTTCTTCGTGAAACTTCCTCAATCCCGTTTCGTTTTCGCACACAAGGACGTTACTGTTTCCTTCCCCAAAATTGTATGCTCTTCTGATCTTAGCAATGTAGTTTTGAAATTTGAGTGAAGCTGGCTCTTATCGCAGATTCTGGTGTCTGTCGAACCGGAACGAATATTTTCCAACAAACTTCATCACCGGAGCATCGCAGATGAGCCCGTACGAAACTGAGCCAAATCGGCAACGAACGTCAAACTCGAATCGCTCTTAACAGCGGAATCCGCTTGAAACGCATGAACCGCGGTATCTGCTGCTGCTTGAGCCGCTGAAGAAAGACGCGAATCAGCCGGCTGCCGTGCGCTGAAGAGCGGCTTTAAAACGCTGCCTGCTGCGGTCTGGTTTGAACATATCAGTGATTACCCTTACGACAGAATCCGTCCCTGGCGCTGTCGATAGAGATGGGGAGGACCCCGATGTTAGTGTGGGGAAAAGATTCTGTTCCCTTTCTGCTCTGCTACCGTCGGCAACATATGTCTGCATCAGACGTTCATGTTCGTCAACGGTTACATACATTATTTCAGAAACTTTTTGCTATCTTTTTCTTCGTGAAACTTCCTCAATCCCGTTTCGTTTTCGCACACAAGGACGTTACTGTTTCCTTCCCCAAAATTGTATGCTCTTCTGATCTTAGCAATGTAGATGTGAAATTTGAGTGAAGCTGGCTCTTATCGCAGATTCTGGTGTCTGTCGAACCGGAACGAATATTTTCCAACAAACTTCATCACCGGAGCATCGCAGATGAGCCCGTACGAAACTGAGCCAAATCGGCAACGAACGTCAAACTCGAATCGCTCTTAACAGCGGAATCCGCTTGAAACGCATGAACCGCGGTATCTGCTGCTGCTTGTGCCGCTGAAGAAAGACGCGAATCAGCCGGCTGCCGTGCGCTGAAGAGCGGCTTTAAAACGCTGCCTGCTGCGGTCTGGTTTGAACATATCCGTGATTACCCTTACGACAGAATCCGTCCCTGGCGCTGTCGATAGAGATGGGGAGGACCCCGATGTTAGTGTGGGGAAAAGATTCTGTTCCCTTTCTGCTCTGCTACCGTCGGCAACATATGTCTGCATCAGACGTTCATGTTCGTCAACGGTTACATACATTATTTCAGAAACTTTTTGCTATCTTTTTCTTCGTGAAACTTCCTCAATCCCGTTTCGTTTTCGCACACAAGGACGTTACTGTTTCCTTCCCCAAAATTGTATGCTCTTCTCATCTTAGCAATGTAGATGTGAAATTTGAGTGAAGCTGGCTCTTATCGCAGATTCTGGTGTCTGTCGAACCGGAACGAATATTTTCCAACAAACTTCATCACCGGAGCATCGCAGATGAGCCCGTACGAAACTGAGCCAAATCGGCAACGAACGTCAAACTCGAATCGCTCTTAACAGCGGAATCCGCTTGAAACGCATGAACCGCGGTATCTGCTGCTGCTTGAGCCGCTGAAGAAAGACGCGAATCAGCCGGCTGCCGTGCGCTGAAGAGCGGCTTTAAAACGCTGCCTGCTGCGGTCTGGTTTGAACATATCAGTGATTACCCTTACGACAGAATCCGTCCCTGGCGCTGTCGATAGAGATGGGGAGGTCCCCGATGTTAGTGTGGGGAAAAGATTCTGTTCCCTTTCTGCTCTGCTACCGTCGGCAACATATGTCTGCATCAGACGTTCATGTTCGTCAACGGTTACATACATTATTTCAGAAACTTTTTGCTATCTTTTTCTTCGTGAAACTTCGTCAATCCCGTTTCGTTTTCGCACACAAGGACGTTACTGTTTCCTTCCCCAAAATTGTATGCTCTTCTCATCTTAGCAATGTAGATGTGAAATTTGAGTGAAGCTGGCTCTTATCGCAGATTCTGGTGTCTGTCGAACCGGAACGAATATTTTCCAACAAACTTCATCACCGGAGCATCGCAGATGAGCCCGTACGAAACTGAGCCAAATCGGCAACGAACGTCAAACTCGAATCGCTCTTAACAGCGGAATCCGCTTGAAACGCATGAACCGCGGTATCTGCTGCTGCTTGAGCCGCTGAAGAAAGACGCGAATCAGCCGGCTGCCGTGCGCTGAAGAGCGGCTTTAAAACGCTGCCTGCTGCGGTCTGGTTTGAACATATCAGTGATTACCCTTACGACAGAATCCGTCCCTGGCGCTGTCGATAGAGATGGGGAGGACCCCGATGTTAGTGTGGGGAAAAGATTCTGTTCCCTTTCTGCTCTGCTACCGTCGGCAACATATGTCTGCATCAGACGTTCATGTTCGTCAACGGTTACATACATTATTTCAGAAACTTTTTGCTATCTTTTTCTTCGTGAAACTTCCTCAATCCCGTTTCGTTTTCGCACACAAGGACGTTACTGTTTCCTTCCCCAAAATTGTATGCTCTTCTGATCTTAGCAATGTAGATGTGAAATTTGAGTGAAGCTGGCTCTTATCGCAGATTCTGGTGTCTGTCGAACCGGAACGAATATTTTCCAACAAACTTCATCACCGGAGCATCGCAGATGAGCCCGTACGAAACTGAGCCAAATCGGCAACGAACGTCAAACTCGAATCGCTCTTAACAGCGGAATCCGCTTGAAACGCATGAACCGCGGTATCTGCTGCTGCTTGAGCCGCTGAAGAAAGACGCGAATCAGCCGGCTGCCGTGCGCTGAAGAGCGGCTTTAAAACGCTGCCTGCTGCGGTCTGGTTTGAACATATCAGTGATTACCCTTACGACAGAATCCGTCCCTGGCGCTGTCGATAGAGATGGGGAGGACCCCGATGTTAGTGTGGGGAAAAGATTCTGTTCCCTTTCTGCTCTGCTACCGTCGGCAACATATGTCTGCATCAGACGTTCATGTTCGTCAACGGTTACATACATTATTTCAGAAACTTTTTGCTATCTTTTTCTTCGTGAAACTTCCTCAATCCCGTTTCGTTTTCGCACACAAGGACGTTACTGTTTCCTTCCCCAAAATTGTATGCTCTTCTGATCTTAGCAATGTAGATGTGAAATTTGAGTGAAGCTGGCTCTTATCGCAGATTCTGGTGTCTGTCGAACCGGAACGAATATTTTCCAACAAACTTCATCACCGGAGCATCGCAGATGAGCCCGTACGAAACTGAGCCAAATCGGCAACGAACGTCAAACTCGAATCGCTCTTAACAGCGGAATCCGCTTGAAACGCATGAACCGCGGTATCTGCTGCTGCTTGAGCCGCTGAAGAAAGACGCGAATCAGCCGGCTGCCGTGCGCTGAAGAGCGGCTTTAAAACGCTGCCTGCTGCGGTCTGGTTTGAACATATCAGTGATTACCCTTACGACAGAATCCGTCCCTGGCGCTGTCGATAGAGATGGGGAGGACCCCGATGTTAGTGTGGGGAAAAGATTCTGTTCCCTTTCTGCTCTGCTACCGTCGGCAACATATGTCTGCATCAGACGTTCATGTTCGTCAACGGTTACATACATTATTTCAGAAACTTTTTGCTATCTTTTTCTTCGTGAAACTTCCTCAATCCCGTTTCGTTTTCGCACACAAGGACGTTACTGTTTCCTTCCCCAAAATTGTATGCTCTTCTGATCTTAGCAATGTAGATGTGAAATTTGAGTGAAGCTGGCTCTTATCGCAGATTCTGGTGTCTGTCGAACCGGAACGAATATTTTCCAACAAACTTCATCACCGGAGCATCGCAGATGAGCCCGTACGAAACTGAGCCAAATCGGCAACGAACGTCAAACTCGAATCGCTCTTAACAGCGGAATCCGCTTGAAACGCATGAACCGCGGTATCTGCTGCTGCTTGAGCCGCTGAAGAAAGACGCGAATCAGCCGGCTGCCGTGCGCTGAAGAGCGGCTTTAAAACGCTGCCTGCTGCGGTCTGGTTTGAACATATCAGTGATTACCCTTACGACAGAATCCGTCCCTGGCGCGGTCGATAGAGATGGGGAGGACCCCGATGTTAGTGTGGGGAAAAGATTCTGTTCCCTTTCTGCTCTGCTACCGTCGGCAACATATGTCTGCATCAGACGTTCATGTTCGTCAACGGTTACATACATTATTTCAGAAACTTTTTGCTATCTTTTTCTTCGTGAAACTTCCTCAATCCCGTTTCGTTTTCGCACACAAGGACGTTACTGTTTCCTTCCCCAAAATTGTATGCTCTTCTGATCTTAGCAATGTAGATGTGAAATTTGAGTGAAGCTGGCTCTTATCGCAGATTCTGGTGTCTGTCGAACCGGAACGAATATTTTCCAACAAACTTCATCACCGGAGCATCGCAGATGAGCCCGTACGAAACTGAGCCAAATCGGCAACGAACGTCAAACTCGAATCGCTCTTAACAGCGGAATCCGCTTGAAACGCATGAACCGCGGTATCTGCTGCTGCTTGAGCCGCTGAAGAAAGACGCGAATCAGCCGGCTGCCGTGCGCTGAAGAGCGGCTTTAAAACGCTGCCTGCTGCGGTCTGGTTTGAACATATCAGTGATTACCCTTACGACAGAATCCGTCCCTGGCGCTGTCGATAGAGATGGGGAGGTCCCCGATGTTAGTGTGGGGAAAAGATTCTGTTCCCTTTCTGCTCTGCTACCGTCGGCAACATATGTCTGCATCAGACGTTCATGTTCGTCAACGGTTACATACATTATTTCAGAAACTTTTTGCTATCTTTTTCTTCGTGAAACTTCCTCAATCCCGTTTCGTTTTCGCACACAAGGACGTTACTGTTTCCTTCCCCAAAATTGTATGCTCTTCTGATCTTAGCAATGTAGATGTGAAATTTGAGTGAAGCTGGCTCTTATCGCAGATTCTGGTGTCTGTCGAACCGGAACGAATATTTTCCAACAAACTTCATCACCGGAGCATCGCAGATGAGCCCGTACGAAACTGAGCCAAATCGGCAACGAACGTCAAACTCGAATCGCTCTTAACAGCGGAATCCGCTTGAAACGCATGAACCGCGGTATCTGCTGCTGCTTGAGCCGCTGAAGAAAGACGCGAATCAGCCGGCTGCCGTGCGCTGAAGAGCGGCTTTAAAACGCTGCCTGCTGCGGTCTGGTTTGAACATATCCGTGATTACCCTTACGACAGAATCCGTCCCTGGCGCTGTCGATAGAGATGGGGAGGTCCCCGATGTTAGTGTGGGGAAAAGATTCTGTTCCCTTTCTGCTCTGCTACCGTCGGCAACATATGTCTGCATCAGACGTTCATGTTCGTCAACGGTTACATACATTATTTCAGAAACTTTTTGCTATCTTTTTCTTCGTGAAACTTCCTCAATCCCGTTTCGTTTTCGCACACAAGGACGTTACTGTTTCCTTCCCCAAAATTGTATGCTCTTCTGATCTTAGCAATGTAGATGTGAAATTTGAGTGAAGCTGGCTCTTATCGCAGATTCTGGTGTCTGTCGAACCGGAACGAATATTTTCCAACAAACTTCATCACCGGAGCATCGCAGATGAGCCCGTACGAAACTGAGCCAAATCGGCAACGAACGTCAAACTCGAATCGCTCTTAACAGCGGAATCCGCTTGAAACGCATGAACCGCGGTATCTGCTGCTGCTTGAGCCGCTGAAGAAAGACGCGAATCAGCCGGCTGCCGTGCGCTGAAGAGCGGCTTTAAAACGCTGCCTGCTGCGGTCTGGTTTGAACATATCAGTGATTACCCTTACGACAGAATCCGTCCCTGGCGCTGTCGATAGAGATGGGGAGGACCCCGATGTTAGTGTGGGGAAAAGATTCTGTTCCCTTTCTGCTCTGCTACCGTCGGCAACATATGTCTGCATCAGACGTTCATGTTCGTCAACGGTTACATACATTATTTCAGAAACTTTTTGCTATCTTTTTCTTCGTGAAACTTCCTCAATCCCGTTTCGTTTTCGCACACAAGGACGTTACTGTTTCCTTCCCCAAAATTGTATGCTCTTCTGATCTTAGCAATGTAGATGTGAAATTTGAGTGAAGCTGGCTCTTATCGCAGATTCTGGTGTCTGTCGAACCGGAACGAATATTTTCCAACAAACTTCATCACCGGAGCATCGCAGATGAGCCCGTACGAAACTGAGCCAAATCGGCAACGAACGTCAAACTCGAATCGCTCTTAACAGCGGAATCCGCTTGAAACGCATGAACCGCGGTATCTGCTGCTGCTTGAGCCGCTGAAGAAAGACGCGAATCAGCCGGCTGCCGTGCGCTGAAGAGCGGCTTTAAAACGCTGCCTGCTGCGGTCTGGTTTGAACATATCAGTGATTACCCTTACGACAGAATCCGTCCCTGGCGCTGTCGATAGAGATGGGGAGGACCCCGATGTTAGTGTGGGGAAAAGATTCTGTTCCCTTTCTGCTCTGCTACCGTCGGCAACATATGTCTGCATCAGACGTTCATGTTCGTCAACGGTTACATACATTATTTCAGAAACTTTTTGCTATCTTTTTCTTCGTGAAACTTCCTCAATCCCGTTTCGTTTTCGCACACAAGGACGTTACTGTTTCCTTCCCCAAAATTGTATGCTCTTCTGATCTTAGCAATGTAGATGTGAAATTTGAGTGAAGCTGGCTCTTATCGCAGATTCTGGTGTCTGTCGAACCGGAACGAATATTTTCCAACAAACTTCATCACCGGAGCATCGCAGATGAGCCCGTACGAAACTGAGCCAAATCGGCAACGAACGTCAAACTCGAATCGCTCTTAACAGCGGAATCCGCTTGAAACGCATGAACCGCGGTATCTGCTGCTGCTTGAGCCGCTGAAGAAAGACGCGAATCAGCCGGCTGCCGTGCGCTGAAGAGCGGCTTTAAAACGCTGCCTGCTGCGGTCTGGTTTGAACATATCAGTGATTACCCTTACGACAGAATCCGTCCCTGGCGCTGTCGATAGAGATGGGGAGGTCCCCGATGTTAGTGTGGGGAAAAGATTCTGTTCCCTTTCTGCTCTGCTACCGTCGGCAACATATGTCTGCATCAGACGTTCATGTTCGTCAACGGTTACATACATTATTTCAGAAACTTTTTGCTATCTTTTTCTTCGTGAAACTTCCTCAATCCCGTTTCGTTTTCGCACACAAGGACGTTACTGTTTCCTTCCCCAAAATTGTATGCTCTTCTGATCTTAGCAATGTAGATGTGAAATTTGAGTGAAGCTGGCTCTTATCGCAGATTCTGGTGTCTGTCGAACCGGAACGAATATTTTCCAACAAACTTCATCACCGGAGCATCGCAGATGAGCCCGTACGAAACTGAGCCAAATCGGCAACGAACGTCAAACTCGAATCGCTCTTAACAGCGGAATCCGCTTGAAACGCATGAACCGCGGTATCTGCTGCTGCTTGAGCCGCTGAAGAAAGACGCGAATCAGCCGGCTGCCGTGCGCTGAAGAGCGGCTTTAAAACGCTGCCTGCTGCGGTCTGGTTTGAACATATCAGTGATTACCCTTACGACAGAATCCGTCCCTGGCGCTGTCGATAGAGATGGGGAGGACCCCGATGTTAGTGTGGGGAAAAGATTCTGTTCCCTTTCTGCTCTGCTACCGTCGGCAACATATGTCTGCATCAGACGTTCATGTTCGTCAACGGTTACATACATTATTTCAGAAACTTTTTGCTATCTTTTTCTTCGTGAAACTTCCTCAATCCCGTTTCGTTTTCGCACACAAGGACGTTACTGTTTCCTTCCCCAAAATTGTATGCTCTTCTGATCTTAGCAATGTAGATGTGAAATTTGAGTGAAGCTGGCTCTTATCGCAGATTCTGGTGTCTGTCGAACCGGAACGAATATTTTCCAACAAACTTCATCACCGGAGCATCGCAGATGAGCCCGTACGAAACTGAGCCAAATCGGCAACGAACGTCAAACTCGAATCGCTCTTAACAGCGGAATCCGCTTGAAACGCATGAACCGCGGTATCTGCTGCTGCTTGAGCCGCTGAAGAAAGACGCGAATCAGCCGGCTGCCGTGCGCTGAAGAGCGGCTTTAAAACGCTGCCTGCTGCGGTCTGGTTTGAACATATCAGTGATTACCCTTACGACAGAATCCGTCCCTGGCGCTGTCGATAGAGATGGGGAGGTCCCCGATGTTAGTGTGGGGAAAAGATTCTGTTCCCTTTCTGCTCTGCTACCGTCGGCAACATATGTCTGCATCAGACGTTCATGTTCGTCAACGGTTACATACATTATTTCAGAAACTTTTTGCTATCTTTTTCTTCGTGAAACTTCCTCAATCCCGTTTCGTTTTCGCACACAAGGACGTTACTGTTTCCTTCCCCAAAATTGTATGCTCTTCTGATCTTAGCAATGTAGATGTGAAATTTGAGTGAAGCTGGCTCTTATCGCAGATTCTGGTGTCTGTCGAACCGGAACGAATATTTTCCAACAAACTTCATCACCGGAGCATCGCAGATGAGCCCGTACGAAACTGAGCCAAATCGGCAACGAACGTCAAACTCGAATCGCTCTTAACAGCGGAATCCGCTTGAAACGCATGAACCGCGGTATCTGCTGCTGCTTGAGCCGCTGAAGAAAGACGCGAATCAGCCGGCTGCCGTGCGCTGAAGAGCGGCTTTAAAACGCTGCCTGCTGCGGTCTGGTTTGAACATATCAGTGATTACCCTTACGACAGAATCCGTCCCTGGCGCTGTCGATAGAGATGGGGAGGTCCCCGATGTTAGTGTGGGGAAAAGATTCTGTTCCCTTTCTGCTCTGCTACCGTCGGCAACATATGTCTGCATCAGACGTTCATGTTCGTCAACGGTTACATACATTATTTCAGAAACTTTTTGCTATCTTTTTCTTCGTGAAACTTCGTCAATCCCGTTTCGTTTTCGCACACAAGGACGTTACTGTTTCCTTCCCCAAAATTGTATGCTCTTCTGATCTTAGCAATGTAGATGTGAAATTTGAGTGAAGCTGGCTCTTATCGCAGATTCTGGTGTCTGTCGAACCGGAACGAATATTTTCCAACAAACTTCATCACCGGAGCATCGCAGATGAGCCCGTACGAAACTGAGCCAAATCGGCAACGAACGTCAAACTCGAATCGCTCTTAACAGCGGAATCCGCTTGAAACGCATGAACCGCGGTATCTGCTGCTGCTTGAGCCGCTGAAGAAAGACGCGAATCAGCCGGCTGCCGTGCGCTGAAGAGCGGCTTTAAAACGCTGCCTGCTGCGGTCTGGTTTGAACATATCAGTGATTACCCTTACGACAGAATCCGTCCCTGGCGCTGTCGATAGAGATGGGGAGGACCCCGATGTTAGTGTGGGGAAAAGATTCTGTTCCCTTTCTGCTCTGCTACCGTCGGCAACATATGTCTGCATCAGACGTTCATGTTCGTCAACGGTTACATACATTATTTCAGAAACTTTTTGCTATCTTTTTCTTCGTGAAACTTCCTCAATCCCGTTTCGTTTTCGCACACAAGGACGTTACTGTTTCCTTCCCCAAAATTGTATGCTCTTCTGATCTTAGCAATGTAGATGTGAAATTTGAGTGAAGCTGGCTCTTATCGCAGATTCTGGTGTCTGTCGAACCGGAACGAATATTTTCCAACAAACTTCATCACCGGAGCATCGCAGATGAGCCCGTACGAAACTGAGCCAAATCGGCAACGAACGTCAAACTCGAATCGCTCTTAACAGCGGAATCCGCTTGAAACGCATGAACCGCGGTATCTGCTGCTGCTTGAGCCGCTGAAGAAAGACGCGAATCAGCCGGCTGCCGTGCGCTGAAGAGCGGCTTTAAAACGCTGCCTGCTGCGGTCTGGTTTGAACATATCAGTGATTACCCTTACGACAGAATCCGTCCCTGGCGCTGTCGATAGAGATGGGGAGGTCCCCGATGTTAGTGTGGGGAAAAGATTCTGTTCCCTTTCTGCTCTGCTACCGTCGGCAACATATGTCTGCATCAGACGTTCATGTTCGTCAACGGTTACATACATTATTTCAGAAACTTTTTGCTATCTTTTTCTTCGTGAAACTTCCTCAATCCCGTTTCGTTTTCGCACACAAGGACGTTACTGTTTCCTTCCCCAAAATTGTATGCTCTTCTGATCTTAGCAATGTAGATGTGAAATTTGAGTGAAGCTGGCTCTTATCGCAGATTCTGGTGTCTGTCGAACCGGAACGAATATTTTCCAACAAACTTCATCACCGGAGCATCGCAGATGAGCCCGTACGAAACTGAGCCAAATCGGCAACGAACGTCAAACTCGAATCGCTCTTAACAGCGGAATCCGCTTGAAACGCATGAACCGCGGTATCTGCTGCTGCTTGAGCCGCTGAAGAAAGACGCGAATCAGCCGGCTGCCGTGCGCTGAAGAGCGGCTTTAAAACGCTGCCTGCTGCGGTCTGGTTTGAACATATCAGTGATTACCCTTACGACAGAATCCGTCCCTGGCGCTGTCGATAGAGATGGGGAGGTCCCCGATGTTAGTGTGGGGAAAAGATTCTGTTCCCTTTCTGCTCTGCTACCGTCGGCAACATATGTCTGCATCAGACGTTCATGTTCGTCAACGGTTACATACATTATTTCAGAAACTTTTTGCTATCTTTTTCTTCGTGAAACTTCGTCAATCCCGTTTCGTTTTCGCACACAAGGACGTTACTGTTTCCTTCCCCAAAATTGTATGCTCTTCTGATCTTAGCAATGTAGATGTGAAATTTGAGTGAAGCTGGCTCTTATCGCAGATTCTGGTGTCTGTCGAACCGGAACGAATATTTTCCAACAAACTTCATCACCGGAGCATCGCAGATGAGCCCGTACGAAACTGAGCCAAATCGGCAACGAACGTCAAACTCGAATCGCTCTTAACAGCGGAATCCGCTTGAAACGCATGAACCGCGGTATCTGCTGCTGCTTGAGCCGCTGAAGAAAGACGCGAATCAGCCGGCTGCCGTGCGCTGAAGAGCGGCTTTAAAACGCTGCCTGCTGCGGTCTGGTTTGAACATATCAGTGATTACCCTTACGACAGAATCCGTCCCTGGCGCTGTCGATAGAGATGGGGAGGACCCCGATGTTAGTGTGGGGAAAAGATTCTGTTCCCTTTCTGCTCTGCTACCGTCGGCAACATATGTCTGCATCAGACGTTCATGTTCGTCAACGGTTACATACATTATTTCAGAAACTTTTTGCTATCTTTTTCTTCGTGAAACTTCCTCAATCCCGTTTCGTTTTCGCACACAAGGACGTTACTGTTTCCTTCCCCAAAATTGTATGCTCTTCTGATCTTAGCAATGTAGATGTGAAATTTGAGTGAAGCTGGCTCTTATCGCAGATTCTGGTGTCTGTCGAACCGGAACGAATATTTTCCAACAAACTTCATCACCGGAGCATCGCAGATGAGCCCGTACGAAACTGAGCCAAATCGGCAACGAACGTCAAACTCGAATCGCTCTTAACAGCGGAATCCGCTTGAAACGCATGAACCGCGGTATCTGCTGCTGCTTGAGCCGCTGAAGAAAGACGCGAATCAGCCGGCTGCCGTGCGCTGAAGAGCGGCTTTAAAACGCTGCCTGCTGCGGTCTGGTTTGAACATATCAGTGATTACCCTTACGACAGAATCCGTCCCTGGCGCTGTCGATAGAGATGGGGAGGACCCCGATGTTAGTGTGGGGAAAAGATTCTGTTCCCTTTCTGCTCTGCTACCGTCGGCAACATATGTCTGCATCAGACGTTCATGTTCGTCAACGGTTACATACATTATTTCAGAAACTTTTTGCTATCTTTTTCTTCGTGAAACTTCCTCAATCCCGTTTCGTTTTCGCACACAAGGACGTTACTGTTTCCTTCCCCAAAATTGTATGCTCTTCTGATCTTAGCAATGTAGATGTGAAATTTGAGTGAAGCTGGCTCTTATCGCAGATTCTGGTGTCTGTCGAACCGGAACGAATATTTTCCAACAAACTTCATCACCGGAGCATCGCAGATGAGCCCGTACGAAACTGAGCCAAATCGGCAACGAACGTCAAACTCGAATCGCTCTTAACAGCGGAATCCGCTTGAAACGCATGAACCGCGGTATCTGCTGCTGCTTGAGCCGCTGAAGAAAGACGCGAATCAGCCGGCTGCCGTGCGCTGAAGAGCGGCTTTAAAACGCTGCCTGCTGCGGTCTGGTTTGAACATATCAGTGATTACCCTTACGACAGAATCCGTCCCTGGCGCTGTCGATAGAGATGGGGAGGACCCCGATGTTAGTGTGGGGAAAAGATTCTGTTCCCTTTCTGCTCTGCTACCGTCGGCAACATATGTCTGCATCAGACGTTCATGTTCGTCAACGGTTACATACATTATTTCAGAAACTTTTTGCTATCTTTTTCTTCGTGAAACTTCCTCAATCCCGTTTCGTTTTCGCACACAAGGACGTTACTGTTTCCTTCCCCAAAATTGTATGCTCTTCTGATCTTAGCAATGTAGATGTGAAATTTGAGTGAAGCTGGCTCTTATCGCAGATTCTGGTGTCTGTCGAACCGGAACGAATATTTTCCAACAAACTTCATCACCGGAGCATCGCAGATGAGCCCGTACGAAACTGAGCCAAATCGGCAACGAACGTCAAACTCGAATCGCTCTTAACAGCGGAATCCGCTTGAAACGCATGAACCGCGGTATCTGCTGCTGCTTGAGCCGCTGAAGAAAGACGCGAATCAGCCGGCTGCCGTGCGCTGAAGAGCGGCTTTAAAACGCTGCCTGCTGCGGTCTGGTTTGAACATATCCGTGATTACCCTTACGACAGAATCCGTCCCTGGCGCTGTCGATAGAGATGGGGAGGACCCCGATGTTAGTGTGGGGAAAAGATTCTGTTCCCTTTCTGCTCTGCTACCGTCGGCAACATATGTCTGCATCAGACGTTCATGTTCGTCAACGGTTACATACATTATTTCAGAAACTTTTTGCTATCTTTTTCTTCGTGAAACTTCCTCAATCCCGTTTCGTTTTCGCACACAAGGACGTTACTGTTTCCTTCCCCAAAATTGTATGCTCTTCTGATCTTAGCAATGTAGATGTGAAATTTGAGTGAAGCTGGCTCTTATCGCAGATTCTGGTGTCTGTCGAACCGGAACGAATATTTTCCAACAAACTTCATCACCGGAGCATCGCAGATGAGCCCGTACGAAACTGAGCCAAATCGGCAACGAACGTCAAACTCGAATCGCTCTTAACAGCGGAATCCGCTTGAAACGCATGAACCGCGGTATCTGCTGCTGCTTGAGCCGCTGAAGAAAGACGCGAATCAGCCGGCTGCCGTGCGCTGAAGAGCGGCTTTAAAACGCTGCCTGCTGCGGTCTGGTTTGAACATATCAGTGATTACCCTTACGACAGAATCCGTCCCTGGCGCTGTCGATAGAGATGGGGAGGACCCCGATGTTAGTGTGGGGAAAAGATTCTGTTCCCTTTCTGCTCTGCTACCGTCGGCAACATATGTCTGCATCAGACGTTCATGTTCGTCAACGGTTACATACATTATTTCAGAAACTTTTTGCTATCTTTTTCTTCGTGAAACTTCCTCAATCCCGTTTCGTTTTCGCACACAAGGACGTTACTGTTTCCTTCCCCAAAATTGTATGCTCTTCTGATCTTAGCAATGTAGATGTGAAATTTGAGTGAAGCTGGCTCTTATCGCAGATTCTGGTGTCTGTCGAACCGGAACGAATATTTTCCAACAAACTTCATCACCGGAGCATCGCAGATGAGCCCGTACGAAACTGAGCCAAATCGGCAACGAACGTCAAACTCGAATCGCTCTTAACAGCGGAATCCGCTTGAAACGCATGAACCGCGGTATCTGCTGCTGCTTGAGCCGCTGAAGAAAGACGCGAATCAGCCGGCTGCCGTGCGCTGAAGAGCGGCTTTAAAACGCTGCCTGCTGCGGTCTGGTTTGAACATATCAGTGATTACCCTTACGACAGAATCCGTCCCTGGCGCTGTCGATAGAGATGGGGAGGACCCCGATGTTAGTGTGGGGAAAAGATTCTGTTCCCTTTCTGCTCTGCTACCGTCGGCAACATATGTCTGCATCAGACGTTCATGTTCGTCAACGGTTACATACATTATTTCAGAAACTTTTTGCTATCTTTTTCTTCGTGAAACTTCCTCAATCCCGTTTCGTTTTCGCACACAAGGACGTTACTGTTTCCTTCCCCAAAATTGTATGCTCTTCTGATCTTAGCAATGTAGATGTGAAATTTGAGTGAAGCTGGCTCTTATCGCAGATTCTGGTGTCTGTCGAACCGGAACGAATATTTTCCAACAAACTTCATCACCGGAGCATCGCAGATGAGCCCGTACGAAACTGAGCCAAATCGGCAACGAACGTCAAACTCGAATCGCTCTTAACAGCGGAATCCGCTTGAAACGCATGAACCGCGGTATCTGCTGCTGCTTGAGCCGCTGAAGAAAGACGCGAATCAGCCGGCTGCCGTGCGCTGAAGAGCGGCTTTAAAACGCTGCCTGCTGCGGTCTGGTTTGAACATATCAGTGATTACCCTTACGACAGAATCCGTCCCTGGCGCTGTCGATAGAGATGGGGAGGACCCCGATGTTAGTGTGGGGAAAAGATTCTGTTCCCTTTCTGCTCTGCTACCGTCGGCAACATATGTCTGCATCAGACGTTCATGTTCGTCAACGGTTACATACATTATTTCAGAAACTTTTTGCTATCTTTTTCTTCGTGAAACTTCCTCAATCCCGTTTCGTTTTCGCACACAAGGACGTTACTGTTTCCTTCCCCAAAATTGTATGCTCTTCTGATCTTAGCAATGTAGATGTGAAATTTGAGTGAAGCTGGCTCTTATCGCAGATTCTGGTGTCTGTCGAACCGGAACGAATATTTTCCAACAAACTTCATCACCGGAGCATCGCAGATGAGCCCGTACGAAACTGAGCCAAATCGGCAACGAACGTCAAACTCGAATCGCTCTTAACAGCGGAATCCGCTTGAAACGCATGAACCGCGGTATCTGCTGCTGCTTGAGCCGCTGAAGAAAGACGCGAATCAGCCGGCTGCCGTGCGCTGAAGAGCGGCTTTAAAACGCTGCCTGCTGCGGTCTGGTTTGAACATATCAGTGATTACCCTTACGACAGAATCCGTCCCTGGCGCTGTCGATAGAGATGGGGAGGACCCCGATGTTAGTGTGGGGAAAAGATTCTGTTCCCTTTCTGCTCTGCTACCGTCGGCAACATATGTCTGCATCAGACGTTCATGTTCGTCAACGGTTACATACATTATTTCAGAAACTTTTTGCTATCTTTTTCTTCGTGAAACTTCCTCAATCCCGTTTCGTTTTCGCACACAAGGACGTTACTGTTTCCTTCCCCAAAATTGTATGCTCTTCTGATCTTAGCAATGTAGATGTGAAATTTGAGTGAAGCTGGCTCTTATCGCAGATTCTGGTGTCTGTCGAACCGGAACGAATATTTTCCAACAAACTTCATCACCGGAGCATCGCAGATGAGCCCGTACGAAACTGAGCCAAATCGGCAACGAACGTCAAACTCGAATCGCTCTTAACAGCGGAATCCGCTTGAAACGCATGAACCGCGGTATCTGCTGCTGCTTGAGCCGCTGAAGAAAGACGCGAATCAGCCGGCTGCCGTGCGCTGAAGAGCGGCTTTAAAACGCTGCCTGCTGCGGTCTGGTTTGAACATATCAGTGATTACCCTTACGACAGAATCCGTCCCTGGCGCTGTCGATAGAGATGGGGAGGACCCCGATGTTAGTGTGGGGAAAAGATTCTGTTCCCTTTCTGCTCTGCTACCGTCGGCAACATATGTCTGCATCAGACGTTCATGTTCGTCAACGGTTACATACATTATTTCAGAAACTTTTTGCTATCTTTTTCTTCGTGAAACTTCCTCAATCCCGTTTCGTTTTCGCACACAAGGACGTTACTGTTTCCTTCCCCAAAATTGTATGCTCTTCTGATCTTAGCAATGTAGATGTGAAATTTGAGTGAAGCTGGCTCTTATCGCAGATTCTGGTGTCTGTCGAACCGGAACGAATATTTTCCAACAAACTTCATCACCGGAGCATCGCAGATGAGCCCGTACGAAACTGAGCCAAATCGGCAACGAATGTCAAACTCGAATCGCTCTTAACAGCGGAATCCGCTTGAAACGCATGAACCGCGGTATCTGCTGCTGCTTGAGCCGCTGAAGAAAGACGCGAATCAGCCGGCTGCCGTGCGCTGAAGAGCGGCTTTAAAACGCTGCCTGCTGCGGTCTGGTTTGAACATATCAGTGATTACCCTTACGACAGAATCCGTCCCTGGCGCTGTCGATAGAGATGGGGAGGACCCCGATGTTAGTGTGGGGAAAAGATTCTGTTCCCTTTCTGCTCTGCTACCGTCGGCAACATATGTCTGCATCAGACGTTCATGTTCGTCAACGGTTACATACATTATTTCAGAAACTTTTTGCTATCTTTTTCTTCGTGAAACTTCGTCAATCCCGTTTCGTTTTCGCACACAAGGACGTTACTGTTTCCTTCCCCAAAATTGTATGCTCTTCTGATCTTAGCAATGTAGATGTGAAATTTGAGTGAAGCTGGCTCTTATCGCAGATTCTGGTGTCTGTCGAACCGGAACGAATATTTTCCAACAAACTTCATCACCGGAGCATCGCAGATGAGCCCGTACAAAACTGAGCCAAATCGGCAACGAACGTCAAACTCGAATCGCTCTTAACAGCGGAATCCGCTTGAAACGCATGAACCGCGGTATCTGCTGCTGCTTGAGCCGCTGAAGAAAGACGCGAATCAGCCGGCTGCCGTGCGCTGAAGAGCGGCTTTAAAACGCTGCCTGCTGCGGTCTGGTTTGAACATATCAGTGATTACCCTTACGACAGAATCCGTCCCTGGCGCGGTCGATAGAGATGGGGAGGACCCCGATGTTAGTGTGGGGAAAAGATTCTGTTCCCTTTCTGCTCTGCTACCGTCGGCAACATATGTCTGCATCAGACGTTCATGTTCGTCAACGGTTACATACATTATTTCAGAAACTTTTTGCTATCTTTTTCTTCGTGAAACTTCCTCAATCCCGTTTCGTTTTCGCACACAAGGACGTTACTGTTTCCTTCCCCAAAATTGTATGCTCTTCTGATCTTAGCAATGTAGATGTGAAATTTGAGTGAAGCTGGCTCTTATCGCAGATTCTGGTGTCTGTCGAACCGGAACGAATATTTTCCAACAAACTTCATCACCGGAGCATCGCAGATGAGCCCGTACGAAACTGAGCCAAATCGGCAACGAACGTCAAACTCGAATCGCTCTTAACAGCGGAATCCGCTTGAAACGCATGAACCGCGGTATCTGCTGCTGCTTGAGCCGCTGAAGAAAGACGCGAATCAGCCGGCTGCCGTGCGCTGAAGAGCGGCTTTAAAACGCTGCCTGCTGCGGTCTGGTTTGAACATATCAGTGATTACCCTTACGACAGAATCCGTCCCTGGCGCTGTCGATAGAGATGGGGAGGACCCCGATGTTAGTGTGGGGAAAAGATTCTGTTCCCTTTCTGCTCTGCTACCGTCGGCAACATATGTCTGCATCAGACGTTCATGTTCGTCAACGGTTACATACATTATTTCAGAAACTTTTTGCTATCTTTTTCTTCGTGAAACTTCCTCAATCCCGTTTCGTTTTCGCACACAAGGACGTTACTGTTTCCTTCCCCAAAATTGTATGCTCTTCTGATCTTAGCAATGTAGATGTGAAATTTGAGTGAAGCTGGCTCTTATCGCAGATTCTGGTGTCTGTCGAACCGGAACGAATATTTTCCAACAAACTTCATCACCGGAGCATCGCAGATGAGCCCGTACGAAACTGAGCCAAATCGGCAACGAACGTCAAACTCGAATCGCTCTTAACAGCGGAATCCGCTTGAAACGCATGAACCGCGGTATCTGCTGCTGCTTGAGCCGCTGAAGAAAGACGCGAATCAGCCGGCTGCCGTGCGCTGAAGAGCGGCTTTAAAACGCTGCCTGCTGCGGTCTGGTTTGAACATATCAGTGATTACCCTTACGACAGAATCCGTCCCTGGCGCTGTCGATAGAGATGGGGAGGACCCCGATGTTAGTGTGGGGAAAAGATTCTGTTCCCTTTCTGCTCTGCTACCGTCGGCAACATATGTCTGCATCAGACGTTCATGTTCGTCAACGGTTACATACATTATTTCAGAAACTTTTTGCTATCTTTTTCTTCGTGAAACTTCCTCAATCCCGTTTCGTTTTCGCACACAAGGACGTTACTGTTTCCTTCCCCAAAATTGTATGCTCTTCTGATCTTAGCAATGTAGATGTGAAATTTGAGTGAAGCTGGCTCTTATCGCAGATTCTGGTGTCTGTCGAACCGGAACGAATATTTTCCAACAAACTTCATCACCGGAGCATCGCAGATGAGCCCGTACGAAACTGAGCCAAATCGGCAACGAACGTCAAACTCGAATCGCTCTTAACAGCGGAATCCGCTTGAAACGCATGAACCGCGGTATCTGCTGCTGCTTGAGCCGCTGAAGAAAGACGCGAATCAGCCGGCTGCCGTGCGCTGAAGAGCGGCTTTAAAACGCTGCCTGCTGCGGTCTGGTTTGAACATATCAGTGATTACCCTTACGACAGAATCCGTCCCTGGCGCTGTCGATAGAGATGGGGAGGACCCCGATGTTAGTGTGGGGAAAAGATTCTGTTCCCTTTCTGCTCTGCTACCGTCGGCAACATATGTCTGCATCAGACGTTCATGTTCGTCAACGGTTACATACATTATTTCAGAAACTTTTTGCTATCTTTTTCTTCGTGAAACTTCCTCAATCCCGTTTCGTTTTCGCACACAAGGACGTTACTGTTTCCTTCCCCAAAATTGTATGCTCTTCTGATCTTAGCAATGTAGATGTGAAATTTGAGTGAAGCTGGCTCTTATCGCAGATTCTGGTGTCTGTCGAACCGGAACGAATATTTTCCAACAAACTTCATCACCGGAGCATCGCAGATGAGCCCGTACGAAACTGAGCCAAATCGGCAACGAACGTCAAACTCGAATCGCTCTTAACAGCGGAATCCGCTTGAAACGCATGAACCGCGGTATCTGCTGCTGCTTGAGCCGCTGAAGAAAGACGCGAATCAGCCGGCTGCCGTGCGCTGAAGAGCGGCTTTAAAACGCTGCCTGCTGCGGTCTGGTTTGAACATATCAGTGATTACCCTTACGACAGAATCCGTCCCTGGCGCTGTCGATAGAGATGGGGAGGTCCCCGATGTTAGTGTGGGGAAAAGATTCTGTTCCCTTTCTGCTCTGCTACCGTCGGCAACATATGTCTGCATCAGACGTTCATGTTCGTCAACGGTTACATACATTATTTCAGAAACTTTTTGCTATCTTTTTCTTCGTGAAACTTCGTCAATCCCGTTTCGTTTTCGCACACAAGGACGTTACTGTTTCCTTCCCCAAAATTGTATGCTCTTCTGATCTTAGCAATGTAGATGTGAAATTTGAGTGAAGCTGGCTCTTATCGCAGATTCTGGTGTCTGTCGAACCGGAACGAATATTTTCCAACAAACTTCATCACCGGAGCATCGCAGATGAGCCCGTACGAAACTGAGCCAAATCGGCAACGAACGTCAAACTCGAATCGCTCTTAACAGCGGAATCCGCTTGAAACGCATGAACCGCGGTATCTGCTGCTGCTTGAGCCGCTGAAGAAAGACGCGAATCAGCCGGCTGCCGTGCGCTGAAGAGCGGCTTTAAAACGCTGCCTGCTGCGGTCTGGTTTGAACATATCAGTGATTACCCTTACGACAGAATCCGTCCCTGGCGCTGTCGATAGAGATGGGGAGGACCCCGATGTTAGTGTGGGGAAAAGATTCTGTTCCCTTTCTGCTCTGCTACCGTCGGCAACATATGTCTGCATCAGACGTTCATGTTCGTCAACGGTTACATACATTATTTCAGAAACTTTTTGCTATCTTTTTCTTCGTGAAACTTCCTCAATCCCGTTTCGTTTTCGCACACAAGGACGTTACTGTTTCCTTCCCCAAAATTGTATGCTCTTCTGATCTTAGCAATGTAGATGTGAAATTTGAGTGAAGCTGGCTCTTATCGCAGATTCTGGTGTCTGTCGAACCGGAACGAATATTTTCCAACAAACTTCATCACCGGAGCATCGCAGATGAGCCCGTACGAAACTGAGCCAAATCGGCAACGAACGTCAAACTCGAATCGCTCTTAACAGCGGAATCCGCTTGAAACGCATGAACCGCGGTATCTGCTGCTGCTTGAGCCGCTGAAGAAAGACGCGAATCAGCCGGCTGCCGTGCGCTGAAGAGCGGCTTTAAAACGCTGCCTGCTGCGGTCTGGTTTGAACATATCAGTGATTACCCTTACGACAGAATCCGTCCCTGGCGCTGTCGATAGAGATGGGGAGGACCCCGATGTTAGTGTGGGGAAAAGATTCTGTTCCCTTTCTGCTCTGCTACCGTCGGCAACATATGTCTGCATCAGACGTTCATGTTCGTCAACGGTTACATACATTATTTCAGAAACTTTTTGCTATCTTTTTCTTCGTGAAACTTCCTCAATCCCGTTTCGTTTTCGCACACAAGGACGTTACTGTTTCCTTCCCCAAAATTGTATGCTCTTCTGATCTTAGCAATGTAGATGTGAAATTTGAGTGAAGCTGGCTCTTATCGCAGATTCTGGTGTCTGTCGAACCGGAACGAATATTTTCCAACAAACTTCATCACCGGAGCATCGCAGATGAGCCCGTACGAAACTGAGCCAAATCGGCAACGAACGTCAAACTCGAATCGCTCTTAACAGCGGAATCCGCTTGAAACGCATGAACCGCGGTATCTGCTGCTGCTTGAGCCGCTGAAGAAAGACGCGAATCAGCCGGCTGCCGTGCGCTGAAGAGCGGCTTTAAAACGCTGCCTGCTGCGGTCTGGTTTGAACATATCAGTGATTACCCTTACGACAGAATCCGTCCCTGGCGCTGTCGATAGAGATGGGGAGGACCCCGATGTTAGTGTGGGGAAAAGATTCTGTTCCCTTTCTGCTCTGCTACCGTCGGCAACATATGTCTGCATCAGACGTTCATGTTCGTCAACGGTTACATACATTATTTCAGAAACTTTTTGCTATCTTTTTCTTCGTGAAACTTCCTCAATCCCGTTTCGTTTTCGCACACAAGGACGTTACTGTTTCCTTCCCCAAAATTGTATGCTCTTCTGATCTTAGCAATGTAGATGTGAAATTTGAGTGAAGCTGGCTCTTATCGCAGATTCTGGTGTCTGTCGAACCGGAACGAATATTTTCCAACAAACTTCATCACCGGAGCATCGCAGATGAGCCCGTACGAAACTGAGCCAAATCGGCAACGAACGTCAAACTCGAATCGCTCTTAACAGCGGAATCCGCTTGAAACGCATGAACCGCGGTATCTGCTGCTGCTTGAGCCGCTGAAGAAAGACGCGAATCAGCCGGCTGCCGTGCGCTGAAGAGCGGCTTTAAAACGCTGCCTGCTGCGGTCTGGTTTGAACATATCCGTGATTACCCTTACGACAGAATCTGTCCCTGGCGCTGTCGATAGAGATGGGGAGGACCCCGATGTTAGTGCGGGGAAAAGATTCTGTTCCCTTTCTGCTCTGCTACCGTCGGCAACATATGTCTGCATCAGACGTTCATGTTCGTCAACGGTTACATACATTATTTCAGAAACTTTTTGCTATCTTTTTCTTCGTGAAACTTCCTCAATCCCGTTTCGTTTTCGCACACAAGGACGTTACTGTTTCCTTCCCCAAAATTGTATGCTCTTCTGATCTTAGCAATGTAGATGTGAAATTTGAGTGAAGCTGGCTCTTATCGCAGATTCTGGTGTCTGTCGAACCGGAACGAATATTTTCCAACAAACTTCATCACCGGAGCATCGCAGATGAGCCCGTACGAAACTGAGCCAAATCGGCAACGAACGTCAAACTCGAATCGCTCTTAACAGCGGAATCCGCTTGAAACGCATGAACCGCGGTATCTGCTGCTGCTTGAGCCGCTGAAGAAAGACGCGAATCAGCCGGCTGCCGTGCGCTGAAGAGCGGCTTTAAAACGCTGCCTGCTGCGGTCTGGTTTGAACATATCAGTGATTACCCTTACGACAGAATCCGTCCCTGGCGCTGTCGATAGAGATGGGGAGGACCCCGATGTTAGTGCGGGGAAAAGATTCTGTTCCCTTTCTGCTCTGCTACCGTCGGCAACATATGTCTGCATCAGACGTTCATGTTCGTCAACGGTTACATACATTATTTCAGAAACTTTTTGCTATCTTTTTCTTCGTGAAACTTCCTCAATCCCGTTTCGTTTTCGCACACAAGGACGTTACTGTTTCCTTCCCCAAAATTGTATGCTCTTCTGATCTTAGCAATGTAGATGTGAAATTTGAGTGAAGCTGGCTCTTATCGCAGATTCTGGTGTCTGTCGAACCGGAACGAATATTTTCCAACAAACTTCATCACCGGAGCATCGCAGATGAGCCCGTACGAAACTGAGCCAAATCGGCAACGAACGTCAAACTCGAATCGCTCTTAACAGCGGAATCCGCTTGAAACGCATGAACCGCGGTATCTGCTGCTGCTTGAGCCGCTGAAGAAAGACGCGAATCAGCCGGCTGCCGTGCGCTGAAGAGCGGCTTTAAAACGCTGCCTGCTGCGGTCTGGTTTGAACATATCAGTGATTACCCTTACGACAGAATCCGTCCCTGGCGCTGTCGATAGAGATGGGGAGGACCCCGATGTTAGTGTGGGGAAAAGATTCTGTTCCCTTTCTGCTCTGCTACCGTCGGCAACATATGTCTGCATCAGACGTTCATGTTCGTCAACGGTTACATACATTATTTCAGAAACATTTTGCTATCTTTTTCTTCGTGAAACTTCGTCAATCCCGTTTCGTTTTCGCACACAAGGACGTTACTGTTTCCTTCCCCAAAATTGTATGCTCTTCTGATCTTAGCAATGTAGATGTGAAATTTGAGTGAAGCTGGCTCTTATCGCAGATTCTGGTGTCTGTCGAACCGGAACGAATATTTTCCAACAAACTTCATCACCGGAGCATCGCAGATGAGCCCGTACGAAACTGAGCCAAATCGGCAACGAACGTCAAACTCGAATCGCTCTTAACAGCGGAATCCGCTTGAAACGCATGAACCGCGGTATCTGCTGCTGCTTGAGCCGCTGAAGAAAGACGCGAATCAGCCGGCTGCCGTGCGCTGAAGAGCGGCTTTAAAACGCTGCCTGCTGCGGTCTGGTTTGAACATATCAGTGATTACCCTTACGACAGAATCCGTCCCTGGCGCGGTCGATAGAGATGGGGAGGACCCCGATGTTAGTGCGGGGAAAAGATTCTGTTCCCTTTCTGCTCTGCTACCGTCGGCAACATATGTCTGCATCAGACGTTCATGTTCGTCAACGGTTACATACATTATTTCAGAAACTTTTTGCTATCTTTTTCTTCGTGAAACTTCGTCAATCCCGTTTCGTTTTCGCACACAAGGACGTTACTGTTTCCTTCCCCAAAATTGTATGCTCTTCTGATCTTAGCAATGTAGATGTGAAATTTGAGTGAAGCTGGCTCTTATCGCAGATTCTGGTGTCTGTCGAACCGGAACGAATATTTTCCAACAAACTTCATCACCGGAGCATCGCAGATGAGCCCGTACGAAACTGAGCCAAATCGGCAACGAACGTCAAACTCGAATCGCTCTTAACAGCGGAATCCGCTTGAAACGCATGAACCGCGGTATCTGCTGCTGCTTGAGCCGCTGAAGAAAGACGCGAATCAGCCGGCTGCCGTGCGCTGAAGAGCAGCTTTAAAACGCTGCCTGCTGCGGTCTGGTTTGAACATATCAGTGATTACCCTTACGACAGAATCCGTCCCTGGCGCGGTCGATAGAGATGGGGAGGACCCCGATGTTAGTGCGGGGAAAAGATTCTGTTCCCTTTCTGCTCTGCTACCGTCGGCAACATATGTCTGCATCAGACGTTCATGTTCGTCAACGGTTACATACATTATTTCAGAAACTTTTTGCTATCTTTTTCTTCGTGAAACTTCCTCAATCCCGTTTCGTTTTCGCACACAAGGACGTTACTGTTTCCTTCCCCAAAATTGTATGCTCTTCTGATCTTAGCAATGTAGATGTGAAATTTGAGTGAAGCTGGCTCTTATCGCAGATTCTGGTGTCTGTCGAACCGGAACGAATATTTTCCAACAAACTTCATCACCGGAGCATCGCAGATGAGCCCGTACGAAACTGAGCCAAATCGGCAACGAACGTCAAACTCGAATCGCTCTTAACAGCGGAATCCGCTTGAAACGCATGAACCGCGGTATCTGCTGCTGCTTGAGCCGCTGAAGAAAGACGCGAATCAGCCGGCTGCCGTGCGCTGAAGAGCGGCTTTAAAACGCTGCCTGCTGCGGTCTGGTTTGAACATATCAGTGATTACCCTTACGACAGAATCCGTCCCTGGCGCTGTCGATAGAGATGGGGAGGTCCCCGATGTTAGTGCGGGGAAAAGATTCTGTTCCCTTTCTGCTCTGCTACCGTCGGCAACATATGTCTGCATCAGACGTTCATGTTCGTCAACGGTTACATACATTATTTCAGAAACTTTTTGCTATCTTTTTCTTCGTGAAACTTCCTCAATCCCGTTTCGTTTTCGCACACAAGGACGTTACTGTTTCCTTCCCCAAAATTGTATGCTCTTCTGATCTTAGCAATGTAGATGTGAAATTTGAGTGAAGCTGGCTCTTATCGCAGATTCTGGTGTCTGTCGAACCGGAACGAATATTTTCCAACAAACTTCATCACCGGAGCATCGCAGATGAGCCCGTACGAAACTGAGCCAAATCGGCAACGAACGTCAAACTCGAATCGCTCTTAACAGCGGAATCCGCTTGAAACGCATGAACCGCGGTATCTGCTGCTGCTTGAGCCGCTGAAGAAAGACGCGAATCAGCCGGCTGCCGTGCGCTGAAGAGCGGCTTTAAAACGCTGCCTGCTGCGGTCTGGTTTGAACATATCAGTGATTACCCTTACGACAGAATCCGTCCCTGGCGCTGTCGATAGAGATGGGGAGGACCCCGATGTTAGTGCGGGGAAAAGATTCTGTTCCCTTTCTGCTCTGCTACCGTCGGCAACATATGTCTGCATCAGACGTTCATGTTCGTCAACGGTTACATACATTATTTCAGAAACTTTTTGCTATCTTTTTCTTCGTGAAACTTCCTCAATCCCGTTTCGTTTTCGCACACAAGGACGTTACTGTTTCCTTCCCCAAAATTGTATGCTCTTCTGATCTTAGCAATGTAGATGTGAAATTTGAGTGAAGCTGGCTCTTATCGCAGATTCTGGTGTCTGTCGAACCGGAACGAATATTTTCCAACAAACTTCATCACCGGAGCATCGCAGATGAGCCCGTACGAAACTGAGCCAAATCGGCAACGAACGTCAAACTCGAATCGCTCTTAACAGCGGAATCCGCTTGAAACGCATGAACCGCGGTATCTGCTGCTGCTTGAGCCGCTGAAGAAAGACGCGAATCAGCCGGCTGCCGTGCGCTGAAGAGCGGCTTTAAAACGCTGCCTGCTGCGGTCTGGTTTGAACATATCAGTGATTACCCTTACGACAGAATCCGTCCCTGGCGCTGTCGATAGAGATGGGGAGGACCCCGATGTTAGTGCGGGGAAAAGATTCTGTTCCCTTTCTGCTCTGCTACCGTCGGCAACATATGTCTGCATCAGACGTTCATGTTCGTCAACGGTTACATACATTATTTCAGAAACTTTTTGCTATCTTTTTCTTCGTGAAACTTCCTCAATCCCGTTTCGTTTTCGCACACAAGGACGTTACTGTTTCCTTCCCCAAAATTGTATGCTCTTCTGATCTTAGCAATGTAGATGTGAAATTTGAGTGAAGCTGGCTCTTATCGCAGATTCTGGTGTCTGTCGAACCGGAACGAATATTTTCCAACAAACTTCATCACCGGAGCATCGCAGATGAGCCCGTACGAAACTGAGCCAAATCGGCAACGAACGTCAAACTCGAATCGCTCTTAACAGCGGAATCCGCTTGAAACGCATGAACCGCGGTATCTGCTGCTGCTTGAGCCGCTGAAGAAAGACGCGAATCAGCCGGCTGCCGTGCGCTGAAGAGCGGCTTTAAAACGCTGCCTGCTGCGGTCTGGTTTGAACATATCAGTGATTACCCTTACGACAGAATCCGTCCCTGGCGCTGTCGATAGAGATGGGGAGGTCCCCGATGTTAGTGTGGGGAAAAGATTCTGTTCCCTTTCTGCTCTGCTACCGTCGGCAACATATGTCTGCATCAGACGTTCATGTTCGTCAACGGTTACATACATTATTTCAGAAACTTTTTGCTATCTTTTTCTTCGTGAAACTTCCTCAATCCCGTTTCGTTTTCGCACACAAGGACGTTACTGTTTCCTTCCCCAAAATTGTATGCTCTTCTCATCTTAGCAATGTAGATGTGAAATTTGAGTGAAGCTGGCTCTTATCGCAGATTCTGGTGTCTGTCGAACCGGAACGAATATTTTCCAACAAACTTCATCACCGGAGCATCGCAGATGAGCCCGTACGAAACTGAGCCAAATCGGCAACGAACGTCAAACTCGAATCGCTCTTAACAGCGGAATCCGCTTGAAACGCATGAACCGCGGTATCTGCTGCTGCTTGAGCCGCTGAAGAAAGACGCGAATCAGCCGGCTGCCGTGCGCTGAAGAGCGGCTTTAAAACGCTGCCTGCTGCGGTCTGGTTTGAACATATCAGTGATTACCCTTACGACAGAATCCGTCCCTGGCGCGGTCGATAGAGATGGGGAGGACCCCGATGTTAGTGTGGGGAAAAGATTCTGTTCCCTTTCTGCTCTGCTACCGTCGGCAACATATGTCTGCATCAGACGTTCATGTTCGTCAACGGTTACATACATTATTTCAGAAACTTTTTGCTATCTTTTTCTTCGTGAAACTTCCTCAATCCCGTTTCGTTTTCGCACACAAGGACGTTACTGTTTCCTTCCCCAAAATTGTATGCTCTTCTCATCTTAGCAATGTAGATGTGAAATTTGAGTGAAGCTGGCTCTTATCGCAGATTCTGGTGTCTGTCGAACCGGAACGAATATTTTCCAACAAACTTCATCACCGGAGCATCGCAGATGAGCCCGTACGAAACTGAGCCAAATCGGCAACGAACGTCAAACTCGAATCGCTCTTAACAGCGGAATCCGCTTGAAACGCATGAACCGCGGTATCTGCTGCTGCTTGAGCCGCTGAAGAAAGACGCGAATCAGCCGGCTGCCGTGCGCTGAAGAGCGGCTTTAAAACGCTGCCTGCTGCGGTCTGGTTTGAACATATCAGTGATTACCCTTACGACAGAATCCGTCCCTGGCGCGGTCGATAGAGATGGGGAGGACCCCGATGTTAGTGTGGGGAAAAGATTCTGTTCCCTTTCTGCTCTGCTACCGTCGGCAACATATGTCTGCATCAGACGTTCATGTTCGTCAACGGTTACATACATTATTTCAGAAACTTTTTGCTATCTTTTTCTTCGTGAAACTTCCTCAATCCCGTTTCGTTTTCGCACACAAGGACGTTACTGTTTCCTTCCCCAAAATTGTATGCTCTTCTCATCTTAGCAATGTAGATGTGAAATTTGAGTGAAGCTGGCTCTTATCGCAGATTCTGGTGTCTGTCGAACCGGAACGAATATTTTCCAACAAACTTCATCACCGGAGCATCGCAGATGAGCCCGTACGAAACTGAGCCAAATCGGCAACGAACGTCAAACTCGAATCGCTCTTAACAGCGGAATCCGCTTGAAACGCATGAACCGCGGTATCTGCTGCTGCTTGAGCCGCTGAAGAAAGACGCGAATCAGCCGGCTGCCGTGCGCTGAAGAGCGGCTTTAAAACGCTGCCTGCTGCGGTCTGGTTTGAACATATCAGTGATTACCCTTACGACAGAATCCGTCCCTGGCGCTGTCGATAGAGATGGGGAGGACCCCGATGTTAGTGTGGGGAAAAGATTCTGTTCCCTTTCTGCTCTGCTACCGTCGGCAACATATGTCTGCATCAGACGTTCATGTTCGTCAACGGTTACATACATTATTTCAGAAACTTTTTGCTATCTTTTTCTTCGTGAAACTTCCTCAATCCCGTTTCGTTTTCGCACACAAGGACGTTACTGTTTCCTTCCCCAAAATTGTATGCTCTTCTGATCTTAGCAATGTAGATGTGAAATTTGAGTGAAGCTGGCTCTTATCGCAGATTCTGGTGTCTGTCGAACCGGAACGAATATTTTCCAACAAACTTCATCACCGGAGCATCGCAGATGAGCCCGTACGAAACTGAGCCAAATCGGCAACGAACGTCAAACTCGAATCGCTCTTAACAGCGGAATCCGCTTGAAACGCATGAACCGCGGTATCTGCTGCTGCTTGAGCCGCTGAAGAAAGACGCGAATCAGCCGGCTGCCGTGCGCTGAAGAGCGGCTTTAAAACGCTGCCTGCTGCGGTCTGGTTTGAACATATCCGTGATTACCCTTACGAGAGAATCCGTCCCTGGCGCTGTCGATAGAGATGGGGAGGACCCCGATGTTAGTGCGGGGAAAAGATTCTGTTCCCTTTCTGCTCTGCTACCGTCGGCAACATATGTCTGCATCAGACGTTCATGTTCGTCAACGGTTACATACATTATTTCAGAAACTTTTTGCTATCTTTTTCTTCGTGAAACTTCCTCAATCCCGTTTCGTTTTCGCACACAAGGACGTTACTGTTTCCTTCCCCAAAATTGTATGCTCTTCTGATCTTAGCAATGTAGATGTGAAATTTGAGTGAAGCTGGCTCTTATCGCAGATTCTGGTGTCTGTCGAACCGGAACGAATACTTTCCAACAAACTTCATCACCGGAGCATCGCAGATGAGCCCGTACGAAACTGAGCCAAATCGGCAACGAACGTCAAACTCGAATCGCTCTTAACAGCGGAATCCGCTTGAAACGCATGAACCGCGGTATCTGCTGCTGCTTGAGCCGCTGAAGAAAGACGCGAATCAGCCGGCTGCCGTGCGCTGAAGAGCGGCTTTAAAACGCTGCCTGCTGCGGTCTGGTTTGAACATATCAGTGATTACCCTTACGACAGAATCCGTCCCTGGCGCTGTCGATAGAGATGGGGAGGACCCCGATGTTAGTGTGGGGAAAAGATTCTGTTCCCTTTCTGCTCTGCTACCGTCGGCAACATATGTCTGCATCAGACGTTCATGTTCGTCAACGGTTACATACATTATTTCAGAAACTTTTTGCTATCTTTTTCTTCGTGAAACTTCCTCAATCCCGTTTCGTTTTCGCACACAAGGACGTTACTGTTTCCTTCCCCAAAATTGTATGCTCTTCTGATCTTAGCAATGTAGATGTGAAATTTGAGTGAAGCTGGCTCTTATCGCAGATTCTGGTGTCTGTCGAACCGGAACGAATATTTTCCAACAAACTTCATCACCGGAGCATCGCAGATGAGCCCGTACGAAACTGAGCCAAATCGGCAACGAACGTCAAACTCGAATCGCTCTTAACAGCGGAATCCGCTTGAAACGCATGAACCGCGGTATCTGCTGCTGCTTGAGCCGCTGAAGAAAGACGCGAATCAGCCGGCTGCCGTGCGCTGAAGAGCGGCTTTAAAACGCTGCCTGCTGCGGTCTGGTTTGAACATATCAGTGATTACCCTTACGACAGAATCCGTCCCTGGCGCGGTCGATAGAGATGGGGAGGACCCCGATGTTAGTGTGGGGAAAAGATTCTGTTCCCTTTCTGCTCTGCTACCGTCGGCAACATATGTCTGCATCAGACGTTCATGTTCGTCAACGGTTACATACATTATTTCAGAAACTTTTTGCTATCTTTTTCTTCGTGAAACTTCCTCAATCCCGTTTCGTTTTCGCACACAAGGACGTTACTGTTTCCTTCCCCAAAATTGTATGCTCTTCTGATCTTAGCAATGTAGATGTGAAATTTGAGTGAAGCTGGCTCTTATCGCAGATTCTGGTGTCTGTCGAACCGGAACGAATATTTTCCAACAAACTTCATCACCGGAGCATCGCAGATGAGCCCGTACGAAACTGAGCCAAATCGGCAACGAACGTCAAACTCGAATCGCTCTTAACAGCGGAATCCGCTTGAAACGCATGAACCGCGGTATCTGCTGCTGCTTGAGCCGCTGAAGAAAGACGCGAATCAGCCGGCTGCCGTGCGCTGAAGAGCGGCTTTAAAACGCTGCCTGCTGCGGTCTGGTTTGAACATATCAGTGATTACCCTTACGACAGAATCCGTCCCTGGCGCTGTCGATAGAGATGGGGAGGACCCCGATGTTAGTGTGGGGAAAAGATTCTGTTCCCTTTCTGCTCTGCTACCGTCGGCAACATATGTCTGCATCAGACGTTCATGTTCGTCAACGGTTACATACATTATTTCAGAAACTTTTTGCTATCTTTTTCTTCGTGAAACTTCCTCAATCCCGTTTCGTTTTCGCACACAAGGACGTTACTGTTTCCTTCCCCAAAATTGTATGCTCTTCTGATCTTAGCAATGTAGATGTGAAATTTGAGTGAAGCTGGCTCTTATCGCAGATTCTGGTGTCTGTCGAACCGGAACGAATATTTTCCAACAAACTTCATCACCGGAGCATCGCAGATGAGCCCGTACGAAACTGAGCCAAATCGGCAACGAACGTCAAACTCGAATCGCTCTTAACAGCGGAATCCGCTTGAAACGCATGAACCGCGGTATCTGCTGCTGCTTGAGCCGCTGAAGAAAGACGCGAATCAGCCGGCTGCCGTGCGCTGAAGAGCGGCTTTAAAACGCTGCCTGCTGCGGTCTGGTTTGAACATATCAGTGATTACCCTTACGACAGAATCCGTCCCTGGCGCTGTCGATAGAGATGGGGAGGACCCCGATGTTAGTGTGGGGAAAAGATTCTGTTCCCTTTCTGCTCTGCTACCGTCGGCAACATATGTCTGCATCAGACGTTCATGTTCGTCAACGGTTACATACATTATTTCAGAAACTTTTTGCTATCTTTTTCTTCGTGAAACTTCCTCAATCCCGTTTCGTTTTCGCACACAAGGACGTTACTGTTTCCTTCCCCAAAATTGTATGCTCTTCTGATCTTAGCAATGTAGATGTGAAATTTGAGTGAAGCTGGCTCTTATCGCAGATTCTGGTGTCTGTCGAACCGGAACGAATATTTTCCAACAAACTTCATCACCGGAGCATCGCAGATGAGCCCGTACGAAACTGAGCCAAATCGGCAACGAACGTCAAACTCGAATCGCTCTTAACAGCGGAATCCGCTTGAAACGCATGAACCGCGGTATCTGCTGCTGCTTGAGCCGCTGAAGAAAGACGCGAATCAGCCGGCTGCCGTGCGCTGAAGAGCGGCTTTAAAACGCTGCCTGCTGCGGTCTGGTTTGAACATATCAGTGATTACCCTTACGACAGAATCCGTCCCTGGCGCTGTCGATAGAGATGGGGAGGACCCCGATGTTAGTGTGGGGAAAAGATTCTGTTCCCTTTCTGCTCTGCTACCGTCGGCAACATATGTCTGCATCAGACGTTCATGTTCGTCAACGGTTACATACATTATTTCAGAAACTTTTTGCTATCTTTTTCTTCGTGAAACTTCCTCAATCCCGTTTCGTTTTCGCACACAAGGACGTTACTGTTTCCTTCCCCAAAATTGTATGCTCTTCTGATCTTAGCAATGTAGATGTGAAATTTGAGTGAAGCTGGCTCTTATCGCAGATTCTGGTGTCTGTCGAACCGGAACGAATATTTTCCAACAAACTTCATCACCGGAGCATCGCAGATGAGCCCGTACGAAACTGAGCCAAATCGGCAACGAACGTCAAACTCGAATCGCTCTTAACAGCGGAATCCGCTTGAAACGCATGAACCGCGGTATCTGCTGCTGCTTGAGCCGCTGAAGAAAGACGCGAATCAGCCGGCTGCCGTGCGCTGAAGAGCGGCTTTAAAACGCTGCCTGCTGCGGTCTGGTTTGAACATATCCGTGATTACCCTTACGACAGAATCCGTCCCTGGCGCTGTCGATAGAGATGGGGAGGACCCCGATGTTAGTGCGGGGAAAAGATTCTGTTCCCTTTCTGCTCTGCTACCGTCGGCAACATATGTCTGCATCAGACGTTCATGTTCGTCAACGGTTACATACATTATTTCAGAAACTTTTTGCTATCTTTTTCTTCGTGAAACTTCCTCAATCCCGTTTCGTTTTCGCACACAAGGACGTTACTGTTTCCTTCCCCAAAATTGTATGCTCTTCTGATCTTAGCAATGTAGATGTGAAATTTGAGTGAAGCTGGCTCTTATCGCAGATTCTGGTGTCTGTCGAACCGGAACGAATATTTTCCAACAAACTTCATCACCGGAGCATCGCAGATGAGCCCGTACGAAACTGAGCCAAATCGGCAACGAACGTCAAACTCGAATCGCTCTTAACAGCGGAATCCGCTTGAAACGCATGAACCGCGGTATCTGCTGCTGCTTGAGCCGCTGAAGAAAGACGCGAATCAGCCGGCTGCCGTGCGCTGAAGAGCGGCTTTAAAACGCTGCCTGCTGCGGTCTGGTTTGAACATATCCGTGATTACCCTTACGACAGAATCCGTCCCTGGCGCTGTCGATAGAGATGGGGAGGACCCCGATGTTAGTGCGGGGAAAAGATTCTGTTCCCTTTCTGCTCTGCTACCGTCGGCAACATATGTCTGCATCAGACGTTCATGTTCGTCAACGGTTACATACATTATTTCAGAAACTTTTTGCTATCTTTTTCTTCGTGAAACTTCCTCAATCCCGTTTCGTTTTCGCACACAAGGACGTTACTGTTTCCTTCCCCAAAATTGTATGCTCTTCTGATCTTAGCAATGTAGATGTGAAATTTGAGTGAAGCTGGCTCTTATCGCAGATTCTGGTGTCTGTCGAACCGGAACGAATATTTTCCAACAAACTTCATCACCGGAGCATCGCAGATGAGCCCGTACGAAACTGAGCCAAATCGGCAACGAACGTCAAACTCGAATCGCTCTTAACAGCGGAATCCGCTTGAAACGCATGAACCGCGGTATCTGCTGCTGCTTGAGCCGCTGAAGAAAGACGCGAATCAGCCGGCTGCCGTGCGCTGAAGAGCGGCTTTAAAACGCTGCCTGCTGCGGTCTGGTTTGAACATATCAGTGATTACCCTTACGACAGAATCCGTCCCTGGCGCTGTCGATAGAGATGGGGAGGACCCCGATGTTAGTGTGGGGAAAAGATTCTGTTCCCTTTCTGCTCTGCTACCGTCGGCAACATATGTCTGCATCAGACGTTCATGTTCGTCAACGGTTACATACATTATTTCAGAAACTTTTTGCTATCTTTTTCTTCGTGAAACTTCCTCAATCCCGTTTCGTTTTCGCACACAAGGACGTTACTGTTTCCTTCCCCAAAATTGTATGCTCTTCTGATCTTAGCAATGTAGATGTGAAATTTGAGTGAAGCTGGCTCTTATCGCAGATTCTGGTGTCTGTCGAACCGGAACGAATATTTTCCAACAAACTTCATCACCGGAGCATCGCAGATGAGCCCGTACGAAACTGAGCCAAATCGGCAACGAACGTCAAACTCGAATCGCTCTTAACAGCGGAATCCGCTTGAAACGCATGAACCGCGGTATCTGCTGCTGCTTGAGCCGCTGAAGAAAGACGCGAATCAGCCGGCTGCCGTGCGCTGAAGAGCGGCTTTAAAACGCTGCCTGCTGCGGTCTGGTTTGAACATATCCGTGATTACCCTTACGACAGAATCCGTCCCTGGCGCTGTCGATAGAGATGGGGAGGACCCCGATGTTAGTGTGGGGAAAAGATTCTGTTCCCTTTCTGCTCTGCTACCGTCGGCAACATATGTCTGCATCAGACGTTCATGTTCGTCAACGGTTACATACATTATTTCAGAAACTTTTTGCTATCTTTTTCTTCGTGAAACTTCCTCAATCCCGTTTCGTTTTCGCACACAAGGACGTTACTGTTTCCTTCCCCAAAATTGTATGCTCTTCTGATCTTAGCAATGTAGATGTGAAATTTGAGTGAAGCTGGCTCTTATCGCAGATTCTGGTGTCTGTCGAACCGGAACGAATATTTTCCAACAAACTTCATCACCGGAGCATCGCAGATGAGCCCGTACGAAACTGAGCCAAATCGGCAACGAACGTCAAACTCGAATCGCTCTTAACAGCGGAATCCGCTTGAAACGCATGAACCGCGGTATCTGCTGCTGCTTGAGCCGCTGAAGAAAGACGCGAATCAGCCGGCTGCCGTGCGCTGAAGAGCTGCTTTAAAACGCTGCCTGCTGCGGTCTGGTTTGAACATATCAGTGATTACCCTTACGACAGAATCCGTCCCTGGCGCTGTCGATAGAGATGGGGAGGACCCCGATGTTAGTGCGGGGAAAAGATTCTGTTCCCTTTCTGCTCTGCTACCGTCGGCAACATATGTCTGCATCAGACGTTCATGTTCGTCAACGGTTACATACATTATTTCAGAAACTTTTTGCTATCTTTTTCTTCGTGAAACTTCCTCAATCCCGTTTCGTTTTCGCACACAAGGACGTTACTGTTTCCTTCCCCAAAATTGTATGCTCTTCTCATCTTAGCAATGTAGATGTGAAATTTGAGTGAAGCTGGCTCTTATCGCAGATTCTGGTGTCTGTCGAACCGGAACGAATATTTTCCAACAAACTTCATCACCGGAGCATCGCAGATGAGCCCGTACGAAACTGAGCCAAATCGGCAACGAACGTCAAACTCGAATCGCTCTTAACAGCGGAATCCGCTTGAAACGCATGAACCGCGGTATCTGCTGCTGCTTGAGCCGCTGAAGAAAGACGCGAATCAGCCGGCTGCCGTGCGCTGAAGAGCGGCTTTAAAACGCTGCCTGCTGCGGTCTGGTTTGAACATATCCGTGATTACCCTTACGACAGAATCCGTCCCTGGCGCTGTCGATAGAGATGGGGAGGACCCCGATGTTAGTGTGGGGAAAAGATTCTGTTCCCTTTCTGCTCTGCTACCGTCGGCAACATATGTCTGCATCAGACGTTCATGTTCGTCAACGGTTACATACATTATTTCAGAAACTTTTTGCTATCTTTTTCTTCGTGAAACTTCCTCAATCCCGTTTCGTTTTCGCACACAAGGACGTTACTGTTTCCTTCCCCAAAATTGTATGCTCTTCTGATCTTAGCAATGTAGATGTGAAATTTGAGTGAAGCTGGCTCTTATCGCAGATTCTGGTGTCTGTCGAACCGGAACGAATATTTTCCAACAAACTTCATCACCGGAGCATCGCAGATGAGCCCGTACGAAACTGAGCCAAATCGGCAACGAACGTCAAACTCGAATCGCTCTTAACAGCGGAATCCGCTTGAAACGCATGAACCGCGGTATCTGCTGCTGCTTGAGCCGCTGAAGAAAGACGCGAATCAGCCGGCTGCCGTGCGCTGAAGAGCGGCTTTAAAACGCTGCCTGCTGCGGTCTGGTTTGAACATATCAGTGATTACCCTTACGACAGAATCCGTCCCTGGCGCTGTCGATAGAGATGGGGAGGTCCCCGATGTTAGTGCGGGGAAAAGATTCTGTTCCCTTTCTGCTCTGCTACCGTCGGCAACATATGTCTGCATCAGACGTTCATGTTCGTCAACGGTTACATACATTATTTCAGAAACTTTTTGCTATCTTTTTCTTCGTGAAACTTCCTCAATCCCGTTTCGTTTTCGCACACAAGGACGTTACTGTTTCCTTCCCCAAAATTGTATGCTCTTCTGATCTTAGCAATGTAGATGTGAAATTTGAGTGAAGCTGGCTCTTATCGCAGATTCTGGTGTCTGTCGAACCGGAACGAATATTTTCCAACAAACTTCATCACCGGAGCATCGCAGATGAGCCCGTACGAAACTGAGCCAAATCGGCAACGAACGTCAAACTCGAATCGCTCTTAACAGCGGAATCCGCTTGAAACGCATGAACCGCGGTATCTGCTGCTGCTTGAGCCGCTGAAGAAAGACGCGAATCAGCCGGCTGCCGTGCGCTGAAGAGCGGCTTTAAAACGCTGCCTGCTGCGGTCTGGTTTGAACATATCAGTGATTACCCTTACGACAGAATCCGTCCCTGGCGCTGTCGATAGAGATGGGGAGGTCCCCGATGTTAGTGCGGGGAAAAGATTCTGTTCCCTTTCTGCTCTGCTACCGTCGGCAACATATGTCTGCATCAGACGTTCATGTTCGTCAACGGTTACATACATTATTTCAGAAACTTTTTGCTATCTTTTTCTTCGTGAAACTTCGTCAATCCCGTTTCGTTTTCGCACACAAGGACGTTACTGTTTCCTTCCCCAAAATTGTATGCTCTTCTGATCTTAGCAATGTAGATGTGAAATTTGAGTGAAGCTGGCTCTTATCGCAGATTCTGGTGTCTGTCGAACCGGAACGAATATTTTCCAACAAACTTCATCACCGGAGCATCGCAGATGAGCCCGTACGAAACTGAGCCAAATCGGCAACGAACGTCAAACTCGAATCGCTCTTAACAGCGGAATCCGCTTGAAACGCATGAACCGCGGTATCTGCTGCTGCTTGAGCCGCTGAAGAAAGACGCGAATCAGCCGGCTGCCGTGCGCTGAAGAGCGGCTTTAAAACGCTGCCTGCTGCGGTCTGGTTTGAACATATCAGTGATTACCCTTACGACAGAATCCGTCCCTGGCGCTGTCGATAGAGATGGGGTGGACCCCGATGTTAGTGCGGGGAAAAGATTCTGTTCCCTTTCTGCTCTGCTACCGTCGGCAACATATGTCTGCATCAGACGTTCATGTTCGTCAACGGTTACATACATTATTTCAGAAACTTTTTGCTATCTTTTTCTTCGTGAAACTTCCTCAATCCCGTTTCGTTTTCGCACACAAGGACGTTACTGTTTCCTTCCCCAAAATTGTATGCTCTTCTGATCTTAGCAATGTAGATGTGAAATTTGAGTGAAGCTGGCTCTTATCGCAGATTCTGGTGTCTGTCGAACCGGAACGAATATTTTCCAACAAACTTCATCACCGGAGCATCGCAGATGAGCCCGTACGAAACTGAGCCAAATCGGCAACGAACGTCAAACTCGAATCGCTCTTAACAGCGGAATCCGCTTGAAACGCATGAACCGCGGTATCTGCTGCTGCTTGAGCCGCTGAAGAAAGACGCGAATCAGCCGGCTGCCGTGCGCTGAAGAGCGGCTTTAAAACGCTGCCTGCTGCGGTCTGGTTTGAACATATCCGTGATTACCCTTACGACAGAATCCGTCCCTGGCGCTGTCGATAGAGATGGGGAGGACCCCGATGTTAGTGCGGGGAAAAGATTCTGTTCCCTTTCTGCTCTGCTACCGTCGGCAACATATGTCTGCATCAGACGTTCATGTTCGTCAACGGTTACATACATTATTTCAGAAACTTTTTGCTATCTTTTTCTTCGTGAAACTTCCTCAATCCCGTTTCGTTTTCGCACACAAGGACGTTACTGTTTCCTTCCCCAAAATTGTATGCTCTTCTGATCTTAGCAATGTAGATGTGAAATTTGAGTGAAGCTGGCTCTTATCGCAGATTCTGGTGTCTGTCGAACCGGAACGAATACTTTCCAACAAACTTCATCACCGGAGCATCGCAGATGAGCCCGTACGAAACTGAGCCAAATCGGCAACGAACGTCAAACTCGAATCGCTCTTAACAGCGGAATCCGCTTGAAACGCATGAACCGCGGTATCTGCTGCTGCTTGAGCCGCTGAAGAAAGACGCGAATCAGCCGGCTGCCGTGCGCTGAAGAGCGGCTTTAAAACGCTGCCTGCTGCGGTCTGGTTTGAACATATCAGTGATTACCCTTACGACAGAATCCGTCCCTGGCGCTGTCGATAGAGATGGGGAGGACCCCGATGTTAGTGCGGGGAAAAGATTCTGTTCCCTTTCTGCTCTGCTACCGTCGGCAACATATGTCTGCATCAGACGTTCATGTTCGTCAACGGTTACATACATTATTTCAGAAACTTTTTGCTATCTTTTTCTTCGTGAAACTTCCTCAATCCCGTTTCGTTTTCGCACACAAGGACGTTACTGTTTCCTTCCCCAAAATTGTATGCTCTTCTGATCTTAGCAATGTAGATGTGAAATTTGAGTGAAGCTGGCTCTTATCGCAGATTCTGGTGTCTGTCGAACCGGAACGAATATTTTCCAACAAACTTCATCACCGGAGCATCGCAGATGAGCCCGTACGAAACTGAGCCAAATCGGCAACGAACGTCAAACTCGAATCGCTCTTAACAGCGGAATCCGCTTGAAACGCATGAACCGCGGTATCTGCTGCTGCTTGAGCCGCTGAAGAAAGACGCGAATCAGCCGGCTGCCGTGCGCTGAAGAGCGGCTTTAAAACGCTGCCTGCTGCGGTCTGGTTTGAACATATCAGTGATTACCCTTACGACAGAATCCGTCCCTGGCGCGGTCGATAGAGATGGGGAGGACCCCGATGTTAGTGTGGGGAAAAGATTCTGTTCCCTTTCTGCTCTGCTACCGTCGGCAACATATGTCTGCATCAGACGTTCATGTTCGTCAACGGTTACATACATTATTTCAGAAACTTTTTGCTATCTTTTTCTTCGTGAAACTTCCTCAATCCCGTTTCGTTTTCGCACACAAGGACGTTACTGTTTCCTTCCCCAAAATTGTATGCTCTTCTGATCTTAGCAATGTAGATGTGAAATTTGAGTGAAGCTGGCTCTTATCGCAGATTCTGGTGTCTGTCGAACCGGAACGAATATTTTCCAACAAACTTCATCACCGGAGCATCGCAGATGAGCCCGTACGAAACTGAGCCAAATCGGCAACGAACGTCAAACTCGAATCGCTCTTAACAGCGGAATCCGCTTGAAACGCATGAACCGCGGTATCTGCTGCTGCTTGAGCCGCTGAAGAAAGACGCGAATCAGCCGGCTGCCGTGCGCTGAAGAGCGGCTTTAAAACGCTGCCTGCTGCGGTCTGGTTTGAACATATCAGTGATTACCCTTACGACAGAATCCGTCCCTGGCGCTGTCGATAGAGATGGGGAGGACCCCGATGTTAGTGTGGGGAAAAGATTCTGTTCCCTTTCTGCTCTGCTACCGTCGGCAACATATGTCTGCATCAGACGTTCATGTTCGTCAACGGTTACATACATTATTTCAGAAACTTTTTGCTATCTTTTTCTTCGTGAAACTTCCTCAATCCCGTTTCGTTTTCGCACACAAGGACGTTACTGTTTCCTTCCCCAAAATTGTATGCTCTTCTGATCTTAGCAATGTAGATGTGAAATTTGAGTGAAGCTGGCTCTTATCGCAGATTCTGGTGTCTGTCGAACCGGAACGAATATTTTCCAACAAACTTCATCACCGGAGCATCGCAGATGAGCCCGTACGAAACTGAGCCAAATCGGCAACGAACGTCAAACTCGAATCGCTCTTAACAGCGGAATCCGCTTGAAACGCATGAACCGCGGTATCTGCTGCTGCTTGAGCCGCTGAAGAAAGACGCGAATCAGCCGGCTGCCGTGCGCTGAAGAGCGGCTTTAAAACGCTGCCTGCTGCGGTCTGGTTTGAACATATCAGTGATTACCCTTACGACAGAATCCGTCCCTGGCGCTGTCGATAGAGATGGGGAGGTCCCCGATGTTAGTGTGGGGAAAAGATTCTGTTCCCTTTCTGCTCTGCTACCGTCGGCAACATATGTCTGCATCAGACGTTCATGTTCGTCAACGGTTACATACATTATTTCAGAAACTTTTTGCTATCTTTTTCTTCGTGAAACTTCCTCAATCCCGTTTCGTTTTCGCACACAAGGACGTTACTGTTTCCTTCCCCAAAATTGTATGCTCTTCTGATCTTAGCAATGTAGATGTGAAATTTGAGTGAAGCTGGCTCTTATCGCAGATTCTGGTGTCTGTCGAACCGGAACGAATATTTTCCAACAAACTTCATCACCGGAGCATCGCAGATGAGCCCGTACGAAACTGAGCCAAATCGGCAACGAACGTCAAACTCGAATCGCTCTTAACAGCGGAATCCGCTTGAAACGCATGAACCGCGGTATCTGCTGCTGCTTGAGCCGCTGAAGAAAGACGCGAATCAGCCGGCTGCCGTGCGCTGAAGAGCGGCTTTAAAACGCTGCCTGCTGCGGTCTGGTTTGAACATATCAGTGATTACCCTTACGACAGAATCCGTCCCTGGCGCTGTCGATAGAGATGGGGAGGACCCCGATGTTAGTGTGGGGAAAAGATTCTGTTCCCTTTCTGCTCTGCTACCGTCGGCAACATATGTCTGCATCAGACGTTCATGTTCGTCAACGGTTACATACATTATTTCAGAAACTTTTTGCTATCTTTTTCTTCGTGAAACTTCCTCAATCCCGTTTCGTTTTCGCACACAAGGACGTTACTGTTTCCTTCCCCAAAATTGTATGCTCTTCTGATCTTAGCAATGTAGATGTGAAATTTGAGTGAAGCTGGCTCTTATCGCAGATTCTGGTGTCTGTCGAACCGGAACGAATATTTTCCAACAAACTTCATCACCGGAGCATCGCAGATGAGCCCGTACGAAACTGAGCCAAATCGGCAACGAACGTCAAACTCGAATCGCTCTTAACAGCGGAATCCGCTTGAAACGCATGAACCGCGGTATCTGCTGCTGCTTGAGCCGCTGAAGAAAGACGCGAATCAGCCGGCTGCCGTGCGCTGAAGAGCGGCTTTAAAACGCTGCCTGCTGCGGTCTGGTTTGAACATATCCGTGATTACCCTTACGACAGAATCCGTCCCTGGCGCTGTCGATAGAGATGGGGAGGACCCCGATGTTAGTGCGGGGAAAAGATTCTGTTCCCTTTCTGCTCTGCTACCGTCGGCAACATATGTCTGCATCAGACGTTCATGTTCGTCAACGGTTACATACATTATTTCAGAAACTTTTTGCTATCTTTTTCTTCGTGAAACTTCCTCAATCCCGTTTCGTTTTCGCACACAAGGACGTTACTGTTTCCTTCCCCAAAATTGTATGCTCTTCTCATCTTAGCAATGTAGATGTGAAATTTGAGTGAAGCTGGCTCTTATCGCAGATTCTGGTGTCTGTCGAACCGGAACGAATATTTTCCAACAAACTTCATCACCGGAGCATCGCAGATGAGCCCGTACGAAACTGAGCCAAATCGGCAACGAACGTCAAACTCGAATCGCTCTTAACAGCGGAATCCGCTTGAAACGCATGAACCGCGGTATCTGCTGCTGCTTGAGCCGCTGAAGAAAGACGCGAATCAGCCGGCTGCCGTGCGCTGAAGAGCGGCTTTAAAACGCTGCCTGCTGCGGTCTGGTTTGAACATATCAGTGATTACCCTTACGACAGAATCCGTCCCTGGCGCTGTCGATAGAGATGGGGAGGACCCCGATGTTAGTGTGGGGAAAAGATTCTGTTCCCTTTCTGCTCTGCTACCGTCGGCAACATATGTCTGCATCAGACGTTCATGTTCGTCAACGGTTACATACATTATTTCAGAAACTTTTTGCTATCTTTTTCTTCGTGAAACTTCCTCAATCCCGTTTCGTTTTCGCACACAAGGACGTTACTGTTTCCTTCCCCAAAATTGTATGCTCTTCTGATCTTAGCAATGTAGATGTGAAATTTGAGTGAAGCTGGCTCTTATCGCAGATTCTGGTGTCTGTCGAACCGGAACGAATATTTTCCAACAAACTTCATCACCGGAGCATCGCAGATGAGCCCGTACGAAACTGAGCCAAATCGGCAACGAACGTCAAACTCGAATCGCTCTTAACAGCGGAATCCGCTTGAAACGCATGAACCGCGGTATCTGCTGCTGCTTGAGCCGCTGAAGAAAGACGCGAATCAGCCGGCTGCCGTGCGCTGAAGAGCGGCTTTAAAACGCTGCCTGCTGCGGTCTGGTTTGAACATATCCGTGATTACCCTTACGACAGAATCCGTCCCTGGCGCTGTCGATAGAGATGGGGAGGACCCCGATGTTAGTGTGGGGAAAAGATTCTGTTCCCTTTCTGCTCTGCTACCGTCGGCAACATATGTCTGCATCAGACGTTCATGTTCGTCAACGGTTACATACATTATTTCAGAAACTTTTTGCTATCTTTTTCTTCGTGAAACTTCCTCAATCCCGTTTCGTTTTCGCACACAAGGACGTTACTGTTTCCTTCCCCAAAATTGTATGCTCTTCTGATCTTAGCAATGTAGATGTGAAATTTGAGTGAAGCTGGCTCTTATCGCAGATTCTGGTGTCTGTCGAACCGGAACGAATATTTTCCAACAAACTTCATCACCGCAGCATCGCAGATGAGCCCGTACGAAACTGAGCCAAATCGGCAACGAACGTCAAACTCGAATCGCTCTTAACAGCGGAATCCGCTTGAAACGCATGAACCGCGGTATCTGCTGCTGCTTGAGCCGCTGAAGAAAGACGCGAATCAGCCGGCTGCCGTGCGCTGAAGAGCGGCTTTAAAACGCTGCCTGCTGCGGTCTGGTTTGAACATATCCGTGATTACCCTTACGACAGAATCCGTCCCTGGCGCTGTCGATAGAGATGGGGAGGACCCCGATGTTAGTGCGGGGAAAAGATTCTGTTCCCTTTCTGCTCTGCTACCGTCGGCAACATATGTCTGCATCAGACGTTCATGTTCGTCAACGGTTACATACATTATTTCAGAAACTTTTTGCTATCTTTTTCTTCGTGAAACTTCCTCAATCCCGTTTCGTTTTCGCACACAAGGACGTTACTGTTTCCTTCCCCAAAATTGTATGCTCTTCTGATCTTAGCAATGTAGATGTGAAATTTGAGTGAAGCTGGCTCTTATCGCAGATTCTGGTGTCTGTCGAACCGGAACGAATATTTTCCAACAAACTTCATCACCGGAGCATCGCAGATGAGCCCGTACGAAACTGAGCCAAATCGGCAACGAACGTCAAACTCGAATCGCTCTTAACAGCGGAATCCGCTTGAAACGCATGAACCGCGGTATCTGCTGCTGCTTGAGCCGCTGAAGAAAGACGCGAATCAGCCGGCTGCCGTGCGCTGAAGAGCTGCTTTAAAACGCTGCCTGCTGCGGTCTGGTTTGAACATATCAGTGATTACCCTTACGACAGAATCCGTCCCTGGCGCTGTCGATAGAGATGGGGAGGACCCCGATGTTAGTGTGGGGAAAAGATTCTGTTCCCTTTCTGCTCTGCTACCGTCGGCAACATATGTCTGCATCAGACGTTCATGTTCGTCAACGGTTACATACATTATTTCAGAAACTTTTTGCTATCTTTTTCTTCGTGAAACTTCCTCAATCCCGTTTCGTTTTCGCACACAAGGACGTTACTGTTTCCTTCCCCAAAATTGTATGCTCTTCTGATCTTAGCAATGTAGATGTGAAATTTGAGTGAAGCTGGCTCTTATCGCAGATTCTGGTGTCTGTCGAACCGGAACGAATATTTTCCAACAAACTTCATCACCGGAGCATCGCAGATGAGCCCGTACGAAACTGAGCCAAATCGGCAACGAACGTCAAACTCGAATCGCTCTTAACAGCGGAATCCGCTTGAAACGCATGAACCGCGGTATCTGCTGCTGCTTGAGCCGCTGAAGAAAGACGCGAATCAGCCGGCTGCCGTGCGCTGAAGAGCGGCTTTAAAACGCTGCCTGCTGCGGTCTGGTTTGAACATATCCGTGATTACCCTTACGACAGAATCCGTCCCTGGCGCTGTCGATAGAGATGGGGAGGACCCCGATGTTAGTGTGGGGAAAAGATTCTGTTCCCTTTCTGCTCTGCTACCGTCGGCAACATATGTCTGCATCAGACGTTCATGTTCGTCAACGGTTACATACATTATTTCAGAAACTTTTTGCTATCTTTTTCTTCGTGAAACTTCCTCAATCCCGTTTCGTTTTCGCACACAAGGACGTTACTGTTTCCTTCCCCAAAATTGTATGCTCTTCTGATCTTAGCAATGTAGATGTGAAATTTGAGTGAAGCTGGCTCTTATCGCAGATTCTGGTGTCTGTCGAACCGGAACGAATATTTTCCAACAAACTTCATCACCGGAGCATCGCAGATGAGCCCGTACGAAACTGAGCCAAATCGGCAACGAACGTCAAACTCGAATCGCTCTTAACAGCGGAATCCGCTTGAAACGCATGAACCGCGGTATCTGCTGCTGCTTGAGCCGCTGAAGAAAGACGCGAATCAGCCGGCTGCCGTGCGCTGAAGAGCGGCTTTAAAACGCTGCCTGCTGCGGTCTGGTTTGAACATATCAGTGATTACCCTTACGACAGAATCCGTCCCTGGCGCGGTCGATAGAGATGGGGAGGACCCCGATGTTAGTGTGGGGAAAAGATTCTGTTCCCTTTCTGCTCTGCTACCGTCGGCAACATATGTCTGCATCAGACGTTCATGTTCGTCAACGGTTACATACATTATTTCAGAAACTTTTTGCTATCTTTTTCTTCGTGAAACTTCCTCAATCCCGTTTCGTTTTCGCACACAAGGACGTTACTGTTTCCTTCCCCAAAATTGTATGCTCTTCTGATCTTAGCAATGTAGATGTGAAATTTGAGTGAAGCTGGCTCTTATCGCAGATTCTGGTGTCTGTCGAACCGGAACGAATATTTTCCAACAAACTTCATCACCGGAGCATCGCAGATGAGCCCGTACGAAACTGAGCCAAATCGGCAACGAACGTCAAACTCGAATCGCTCTTAACAGCGGAATCCGCTTGAAACGCATGAACCGCGGTATCTGCTGCTGCTTGAGCCGCTGAAGAAAGACGCGAATCAGCCGGCTGCCGTGCGCTGAAGAGCGGCTTTAAAACGCTGCCTGCTGCGGTCTGGTTTGAACATATCCGTGATTACCCTTACGACAGAATCCGTCCCTGGCGCTGTCGATAGAGATGGGGAGGACCCCGATGTTAGTGTGGGGAAAAGATTCTGTTCCCTTTCTGCTCTGCTACCGTCGGCAACATATGTCTGCATCAGACGTTCATGTTCGTCAACGGTTACATACATTATTTCAGAAAATTTTTGCTATCTTTTTCTTCGTGAAACTTCCTCAATCCCGTTTCGTTTTCGCACACAAGGACGTTACTGTTTCCTTCCCCAAAATTGTATGCTCTTCTGATCTTAGCAATGTAGATGTGAAATTTGAGTGAAGCTGGCTCTTATCGCAGATTCTGGTGTCTGTCGAACCGGAACGAATATTTTCCAACAAACTTCATCACCGGAGCATCGCAGATGAGCCCGTACGAAACTGAGCCAAATCGGCAACGAACGTCAAACTCGAATCGCTCTTAACAGCGGAATCCGCTTGAAACGCATGAACCGCGGTATCTGCTGCTGCTTGAGCCGCTGAAGAAAGACGCGAATCAGCCGGCTGCCGTGCGCTGAAGAGCGGCTTTAAAACGCTGCCTGCTGCGGTCTGGTTTGAACATATCAGTGATTACCCTTACGACAGAATCCGTCCCTGGCGCTGTCGATAGAGATGGGGAGGTCCCCGATGTTAGTGCGGGGAAAAGATTCTGTTCCCTTTCTGCTCTGCTACCGTCGGCAACATATGTCTGCATCAGACGTTCATGTTCGTCAACGGTTACATACATTATTTCAGAAACTTTTTGCTATCTTTTTCTTCGTGAAACTTCGTCAATCCCGTTTCGTTTTCGCACACAAGGACGTTACTGTTTCCTTCCCCAAAATTGTATGCTCTTCTGATCTTAGCAATGTAGATGTGAAATTTGAGTGAAGCTGGCTCTTATCGCAGATTCTGGTGTCTGTCGAACCGGAACGAATATTTTCCAACAAACTTCATCACCGGAGCATCGCAGATGAGCCCGTACGAAACTGAGCCAAATCGGCAACGAACGTCAAACTCGAATCGCTCTTAACAGCGGAATCCGCTTGAAACGCATGAACCGCGGTATCTGCTGCTGCTTGAGCCGCTGAAGAAAGACGCGAATCAGCCGGCTGCCGTGCGCTGAAGAGCGGCTTTAAAACGCTGCCTGCTGCGGTCTGGTTTGAACATATCAGTGATTACCCTTACGACAGAATCCGTCCCTGGCGCTGTCGATAGAGATGGGGTGGACCCCGATGTTAGTGCGGGGAAAAGATTCTGTTCCCTTTCTGCTCTGCTACCGTCGGCAACATATGTCTGCATCAGACGTTCATGTTCGTCAACGGTTACATACATTATTTCAGAAACTTTTTGCTATCTTTTTCTTCGTGAAACTTCCTCAATCCCGTTTCGTTTTCGCACACAAGGACGTTACTGTTTCCTTCCCCAAAATTGTATGCTCTTCTGATCTTAGCAATGTAGATGTGAAATTTGAGTGAAGCTGGCTCTTATCGCAGATTCTGGTGTCTGTCGAACCGGAACGAATATTTTCCAACAAACTTCATCACCGGAGCATCGCAGATGAGCCCGTACGAAACTGAGCCAAATCGGCAACGAACGTCAAACTCGAATCGCTCTTAACAGCGGAATCCGCTTGAAACGCATGAACCGCGGTATCTGCTGCTGCTTGAGCCGCTGAAGAAAGACGCGAATCAGCCGGCTGCCGTGCGCTGAAGAGCGGCTTTAAAACGCTGCCTGCTGCGGTCTGGTTTGAACATATCAGTGATTACCCTTACGACAGAATCCGTCCCTGGCGCTGTCGATAGAGATGGGGAGGACCCCGATGTTAGTGTGGGGAAAAGATTCTGTTCCCTTTCTGCTCTGCTACTGTCGGCAACATATGTCTGCATCAGACGTTCATGTTCGTCAACGGTTACATACATTATTTCAGAAACTTTTTGCTATCTTTTTCTTCGTGAAACTTCCTCAATCCCGTTTCGTTTTCGCACACAAGGACGTTACTGTTTCCTTCCCCAAAATTGTATGCTCTTCTGATCTTAGCAATGTAGATGTGAAATTTGAGTGAAGCTGGCTCTTATCGCAGATTCTGGTGTCTGTCGAACCGGAACGAATATTTTCCAACAAACTTCATCACCGGAGCATCGCAGATGAGCCCGTACGAAACTGAGCCAAATCGGCAACGAACGTCAAACTCGAATCGCTCTTAACAGCGGAATCCGCTTGAAACGCATGAACCGCGGTATCTGCTGCTGCTTGAGCCGCTGAAGAAAGACGCGAATCAGCCGGCTGCCGTGCGCTGAAGAGCGGCTTTAAAACGCTGCCTGCTGCGGTCTGGTTTGAACATATCAGTGATTACCCTTACGACAGAATCCGTCCCTGGCGCGGTCGATAGAGATGGGGAGGTCCCCGATGTTAGTGTGGGGAAAAGATTCTGTTCCCTTTCTGCTCTGCTACCGTCGGCAACATATGTCTGCATCAGACGTTCATGTTCGTCAACGGTTACATACATTATTTCAGAAACTTTTTGCTATCTTTTTTTTCGTGAAACTTCCTCAATCCCGTTTCGTTTTCGCACACAAGGACGTTACTGTTTCCTTCCCCAAAATTGTATGCTCTTCTGATCTTAGCAATGTAGATTTGAAATTTGAGTGAAGCTGGCTCTTATCGCAGATTCTGGTGTCTGTCGAACCGGAACGAATATTTTCCAACAAACTTCATCACCGGAGCATCGCAGATGAGCCCGTACGAAACTGAGCCAAATCGGCAACGAACGTCAAACTCGAATCGCTCTTAACAGCGGAATCCGCTTGAAACGCATGAACCGCGGTATCTGCTGCTGCTTGAGCCGCTGAAGAAAGACGCGAATCAGCCGGCTGCCGTGCGCTGAAGAGCGGCTTTCAAACGCTGCCTGCTGCGGTCTGGTTTGAACATATCAGTGATTACCCTTACGACAGAATCCGTCCCTGGCGCTGTCGATAGAGATGGGGAGGACCCCGATGTTAGTGTGGGGAAAAGATTCTGTTCCCTTTCTGCTCTGCTACCGTCGGCAACATATGTCTGCATCAGACGTTCATGTTCGTCAACGGTTACATACATTATTTCAGAAACTTTTTGCTATCTTTTTCTTCGTGAAACTTCCTCAATCCCGTTTCGTTTTCGCACACAAGGACGTTACTGTTTCCTTCCCCAAAATTGTATGCTCTTCTCATCTTAGCAATGTAGATGTGAAATTTGAGTGAAGCTGGCTCTTATCGCAGATTCTGGTGTCTGTCGAACCGGAACGAATATTTTCCAACAAACTTCATCACCGGAGCATCGCAGATGAGCCCGTACGAAACTGAGCCAAATCGGCAACGAACGTCAAACTCGAATCGCTCTTAACAGCGGAATCCGCTTGAAACGCATGAACCGCGGTATCTGCTGCTGCTTGAGCCGCTGAAGAAAGACGCGAATCAGCCGGCTGCCGTGCGCTGAAGAGCGGCTTTAAAACGCTGCCTGCTGCGGTCTGGTTTGAACATATCAGTGATTACCCTTACGACAGAATCCGTCCCTGGCGCTGTCGATAGAGATGGGGAGGACCCCGATGTTAGTGTGGGGAAAAGATTCTGTTCCCTTTCTGCTCTGCTACCGTCGGCAACATATGTCTGCATCAGACGTTCATGTTCGTCAACGGTTACATACATTATTTCAGAAACTTTTTGCTATCTTTTTCTTCGTGAAACTTCCTCAATCCCGTTTCGTTTTCGCACACAAGGACGTTACTGTTTCCTTCCCCAAAATTGTATGCTCTTCTGATCTTAGCAATGTAGATGTGAAATTTGAGTGAAGCTGGCTCTTATCGCAGATTCTGGTGTCTGTCGAACCGGAACGAATATTTTCCAACAAACTTCATCACCGGAGCATCGCAGATGAGCCCGTACGAAACTGAGCCAAATCGGCAACGAACGTCAAACTCGAATCGCTCTTAACAGCGGAATCCGCTTGAAACGCATGAACCGCGGTATCTGCTGCTGCTTGAGCCGCTGAAGAAAGACGCGAATCAGCCGGCTGCCGTGCGCTGAAGAGCGGCTTTAAAACGCTGCCTGCTGCGGTCTGGTTTGAACATATCAGTGATTACCCTTACGACAGAATCCGTCCCTGGCGCTGTCGATAGAGATGGGGAGGACCCCGATGTTAGTGTGGGGAAAAGATTCTGTTCCCTTTCTGCTCTGCTACCGTCGGCAACATATGTCTGCATCAGACGTTCATGTTCGTCAACGGTTACATACATTATTTCAGAAAATTTTTGCTATCTTTTTCTTCGTGAAACTTCCTCAATCCCGTTTCGTTTTCGCACACAAGGACGTTACTGTTTCCTTCCCCAAAATTGTATGCTCTTCTGATCTTAGCAATGTAGATGTGAAATTTGAGTGAAGCTGGCTCTTATCGCAGATTCTGGTGTCTGTCGAACCGGAACGAATATTTTCCAACAAACTTCATCACCGGAGCATCGCAGATGAGCCCGTACGAAACTGAGCCAAATCGGCAACGAACGTCAAACTCGAATCGCTCTTAACAGCGGAATCCGCTTGAAACGCATGAACCGCGGTATCTGCTGCTGCTTGAGCCGCTGAAGAAAGACGCGAATCAGCCGGCTGCCGTGCGCTGAAGAGCGGCTTTAAAACGCTGCCTGCTGCGGTCTGGTTTGAACATATCAGTGATTACCCTTACGACAGAATCCGTCCCTGGCGCTGTCGATAGAGATGGGGAGGTCCCCGATGTTAGTGTGGGGAAAAGATTCTGTTCCCTTTCTGCTCTGCTACCGTCGGCAACATATGTCTGCATCAGACGTTCATGTTCGTCAACGGTTACATACATTATTTCAGAAACTTTTTGCTATCTTTTTCTTCGTGAAACTTCCTCAATCCCGTTTCATTTTCGCACACAAGGACGTTACTGTTTCCTTCCCCAAAATTGTATGCTCTTCTGATCTTAGCAATGTAGATGTGAAATTTGAGTGAAGCTGGCTCTTATCGCAGATTCTGGTGTCTGTCGAACCGGAACGAATATTTTCCAACAAACTTCATCACCGGAGCATCGCAGATGAGCCCGTACGAAACTGAGCCAAATCGGCAACGAACGTCAAACTCGAATCGCTCTTAACAGCGGAATCCGCTTGAAACGCATGAACCGCGGTATCTGCTGCTGCTTGAGCCGCTGAAGAAAGACGCGAATCAGCCGGCTGCCGTGCGCTGAAGAGCGGCTTTAAAACGCTGCCTGCTGCGGTCTGGTTTGAACATATCAGTGATTACCCTTACGACAGAATCCGTCCCTGGCGCTGTCGATAGAGATGGGGAGGACCCCGATGTTAGTGTGGGGAAAAGATTCTGTTCCCTTTCTGCTCTGCTACCGTCGGCAACATATGTCTGCATCAGACGTTCATGTTCGTCAACGGTTACATACATTATTTCAGAAACTTTTTGCTATCTTTTTCTTCGTGAAACTTCCTCAATCCCGTTTCGTTTTCGCACACAAAGACGTTACTGTTTCCTTCCCCAAAATTGTATGCTCTTCTGATCTTAGCAATGTAGATGTGAAATTTGAGTGAAGCTGGCTCTTATCGCAGATTCTGGTGTCTGTCGAACCGGAACGAATATTTTCCAACAAACTTCATCACCGGAGCATCGCAGATGAGCCCGTACGAAACTGAGCCAAATCGGCAACGAACGTCAAACTCGAATCGCTCTTAACAGCGGAATCCGCTTGAAACGCATGAACCGCGGTATCTGCTGCTGCTTGAGCCGCTGAAGAAAGACGCGAATCAGCCGGCTGCCGTGCGCTGAAGAGCGGCTTTAAAACGCTGCCTGCTGCGATCTGGTTTGAACATATCAGTGATTACCCTTACGACAGAATCCGTCCCTGGCGCTGTCGATAGAGATGGGGAGGTCCCCGATGTTAGTGTGGGGAAAAGATTCTGTTCCCTTTCTGCTCTGCTACCGTCGGCAACATATGTCTGCATCAGACGTTCATGTTCGTCAATGGTTACATACATTATTTCAGAAACTTTTTGCTATCTTTTTCTTCGTGAAACTTCCTCAATCCCGTTTCGTTTTCGCACACAAGGACGTTACTGTTTCCTTCCCCAAAATTGTATGCTCTTCTGATCTTAGCAATGTAGATGTGAAATTTGAGTGAAGCTGGCTCTTATCGCAGATTCTGGTGTCTGTCGAACCGGAACGAATATTTTCCAACAAACTTCATCACCGGAGCATCGCAGATGAGCCCGTACGAAACTGAGCCAAATCGGCAACGAACGTCAAACTCGAATCGCTCTTAACAGCGGAATCCGCTTGAAACGCATGAACCGCGGTATCTGCTGCTGCTTGAGCCGCTGAAGAAAGACGCGAATCAGCCGGCTGCCGTGCGCTGAAGAGCGGCTTTAAAACGCTGCCTGCTGCGGTCTGGTTTGAACATATCAGTGATTACCCTTACGACAGAATCCGTCCCTGGCGCTGTCGATAGAGATGGGGAGGACCCCGATGTTAGTGCGGGGAAAAGATTCTGTTCCCTTTCTGCTCTGCTACCGTCGGCAACATATGTCTGCATCAGACGTTCATGTTCGTCAACGGTTACATACATTATTTCAGAAACTTTTTGCTATCTTTTTCTTCGTGAAACTTCCTCAATCCCGTTTCGTTTTCGCACACAAGGACGTTACTGTTTCCTTCCCCAAAATTGTATGCTCTTCTGATCTTAGCAATGTAGATTTGAAATTTGAGTGAAGCTGGCTCTTATCGCAGATTCTGGTGTCTGTCGAACCGGAACGAATATTTTCCAACAAACTTCATCACCGGAGCATCGCAGATGAGCCCGTACGAAACTGAGCCAAATCGGCAACGAACGTCAAACTCGAATCGCTCTTAACAGCGGAATCCGCTTGAAACGCATGAACCGCGGTATCTGCTGCTGCTTGAGCCGCTGAAGAAAGACGCGAATCAGCCGGCTGCCGTGCGCTGAAGAGCGGCTTTAAAACGCTGCCTGCTGCGGTCTGGTTTGAACATATCAGTGATTACCCTTACGACAGAATCCGTCCCTGGCGCTGTCGATAGAGATGGGGAGGACCCCGATGTTAGTGTGGGGAAAAGATTCTGTTCCCTTTCTGCTCTGCTACCGTCGGCAACATATGTCTGCATCAGACGTTCATGTTCGTCAACGGTTACATACATTATTTCAGAAACTTTTTGCTATCTTTTTCTTCGTGAAACTTCCTCAATCCCGTTTCGTTTTCGCACACAAGGACGTTACTGTTTCCTTCCCCAAAATTGTATGCTCTTCTGATCTTAGCAATGTAGATGTGAAATTTGAGTGAAGCTGGCTCTTATCGCAGATTCTGGTGTCTGTCGAACCGGAACGAATATTTTCCAACAAACTTCATCACCGGAGCATCGCAGATGAGCCCGTACGAAACTGAGCCAAATCGGCAACGAACGTCAAACTCGAATCGCTCTTAACAGCGGAATCCGCTTGAAACGCATGAACCGCGGTATCTGCTGCTGCTTGAGCCGCTGAAGAAAGACGCGAATCAGCCGGCTGCCGTGCGCTGAAGAGCGGCTTTAAAACGCTGCCTGCTGCGGTCTGGTTTGAACATATCAGTGATTACCCTTACGACAGAATCCGTCCCTGGCGCTGTCGATAGAGATGGGGAGGTCCCCGATGTTAGTGCAGGGAAAAGATTCTGTTCCCTTTCTGCTCTGCTACCGTCGGCAACATATGTCTGCATCAGACGTTCATGTTCGTCAACGGTTACATACATTATTTCAGAAACTTTTTGCTATCTTTTTCTTCGTGAAACTTCCTCAATCCCGTTTCGTTTTCGCACACAAGGACGTTACTGTTTCCTTCCCCAAAATTGTATGCTCTTCTGATCTTAGCAATGTAGATGTGAAATTTGAGTGAAGCTGGCTCTTATCGCAGATTCTGGTGTCTGTCGAACCGGAACGAATATTTTCCAACAAACTTCATCACCGGAGCATCGCAGATGAGCCCGTACGAAACTGAGCCAAATCGGCAACGAACGTCAAACTCGAATCGCTCTTAACAGCGGAATCCGCTTGAAACGCATGAACCGCGGTATCTGCTGCTGCTTGAGCCGCTGAAGAAAGACGCGAATCAGCCGGCTGCCGTGCGCTGAAGAGCGGCTTTAAAACGCTGCCTGCTGCGGTCTGGTTTGAACATATCAGTGATTACCCTTACGACAGAATCCGTCCCTGGCGCTGTCGATAGAGATGGGGAGGTCCCCGATGTTAGTGCGGGGAAAAGATTCTGTTCCCTTTCTGCTCTGCTACCGTCGGCAACATATGTCTGCATCAGACGTTCATGTTCGTCAACGGTTACATACATTATTTCAGAAACTTTTTGCTATCTTTTTCTTCGTGAAACTTCCTCAATCCCGTTTCGTTTTCGCACACAAGGACGTTACTGTTTCCTTCCCCAAAATTGTATGCTCTTCTGATCTTAGCAATGTAGATTTGAAATTTGAGTGAAGCTGGCTCTTATCGCAGATTCTGGTGTCTGTCGAACCGGAACGAATATTTTCCAACAAACTTCATCACCGGAGCATCGCAGATGAGCCCGTACGAAACTGAGCCAAATCGGCAACGAACGTCAAACTCGAATCGCTCTTAACAGCGGAATCCGCTTGAAACGCATGAACCGCGGTATCTGCTGCTGCTTGAGCCGCTGAAGAAAGACGCGAATCAGCCGGCTGCCGTGCGCTGAAGAGCGGCTTTCAAACGCTGCCTGCTGCGGTCTGGTTTGAACATATCAGTGATTACCCTTACGACAGAATCCGTCCCTGGCGCTGTCGATAGAGATGGGGAGGACCCCGATGTTAGTGTGGGGAAAAGATTCTGTTCCCTTTCTGCTCTGCTACCGTCGGCAACATATGTCTGCATCAGACGTTCATGTTCGTCAACGGTTACATACATTATTTCAGAAACTTTTTGCTATCTTTTTCTTCGTGAAACTTCCTCAATCCCGTTTCGTTTTCGCACACAAGGACGTTACTGTTTCCTTCCCCAAAATTGTATGCTCTTCTGATCTTAGCAATGTAGATGTGAAATTTGAGTGAAGCTGGCTCTTATCGCAGATTCTGGTGTCTGTCGAAACGGAACGAATATTTTCCAACAAACTTCATCACCGGAGCATCGCAGATGAGCCCGTACGAAACTGAGCCAAATCGGCAACGAACGTCAAACTCGAATCGCTCTTAACAGCGGAATCCGCTTGAAACGCATGAACCGCGGTATCTGCTGCTGCTTGAGCCGCTGAAGAAAGACGCGAATCAGCCGGCTGCCGTGCGCTGAAGAGCGGCTTTAAAACGCTGCCTGCTGCGGTCTGGTTTGAACATATCCGTGATTACCCTTACGACAGAATCCGTCCCTGGCGCTGTCGATAGAGATGGGGAGGACCCCGATGTTAGTGTGGGGAAAAGATTCTGTTCCCTTTCTGCTCTGCTACCGTCGGCAACATATGTCTGCATCAGACGTTCATGTTCGTCAACGGTTACATACATTATTTCAGAAACTTTTTGCTATCTTTTTCTTCGTGAAACTTCCTCAATCCCGTTTCGTTTTCGCACACAAGGACGTTACTGTTTCCTTCCCCAAAATTGTATGCTCTTCTGATCTTAGCAATGTAGATGTGAAATTTGAGTGAAGCTGGCTCTTATCGCAGATTCTGGTGTCTGTCGAACCGGAACGAATATTTTCCAACAAACTTCATCACCGGAGCATCGCAGATGAGCCCGTACGAAACTGAGCCAAATCGGCAACGAACGTCAAACTCGAATCGCTCTTAACAGCGGAATCCGCTTGAAACGCATGAACCGCGGTATCTGCTGCTGCTTGAGCCGCTGAAGAAAGACGCGAATCAGCCGGCTGCCGTGCGCTGAAGAGCGGCTTTAAAACGCTGCCTGCTGCGGTCTGGTTTGAACATATCAGTGATTACCCTTACGACAGAATCCGTCCCTGGCGCTGTCGATAGAGATGGGGAGGACCCCGATGTTAGTGTGGGGAAAAGATTCTGTTCCCTTTCTGCTCTGCTACCGTCGGCAACATATGTCTGCATCAGACGTTCATGTTCGTCAACGGTTACATACATTATTTCAGAAACTTTTTGCTATCTTTTTCTTCGTGAAACTTCCTCAATCCCGTTTCGTTTTCGCACACAAAGACGTTACTGTTTCCTTCCCCAAAATTGTATGCTCTTCTGATCTTAGCAATGTAGATGTGAAATTTGAGTGAAGCTGGCTCTTATCGCAGATTCTGGTGTCTGTCGAACCGGAACGAATATTTTCCAACAAACTTCATCACCGGAGCATCGCAGATGAGCCCGTACGAAACTGAGCCAAATCGGCAACGAACGTCAAACTCGAATCGCTCTTAACAGCGGAATCCGCTTGAAACGCATGAACCGCGGTATCTGCTGCTGCTTGAGCCGCTGAAGAAAGACGCGAATCAGCCGGCTGCCGTGCGCTGAAGAGCGGCTTTAAAACGCTGCCTGCTGCGATCTGGTTTGAACATATCAGTGATTACCCTTACGACAGAATCCGTCCCTGGCGCTGTCGATAGAGATGGGGAGGTCCCCGATGTTAGTGTGGGGAAAAGATTCTGTTCCCTTTCTGCTCTGCTACCGTCGGCAACATATGTCTGCATCAGACGTTCATGTTCGTCAACGGTTACATACATTATTTCAGAAACTTTTTGCTATCTTTTTCTTCGTGAAACTTCCTCAATCCCGTTTCGTTTTCGCACACAAGGACGTTACTGTTTCCTTCCCCAAAATTGTATGCTCTTCTGATCTTAGCAATGTAGATGTGAAATTTGAGTGAAGCTGGCTCTTATCGCAGATTCTGGTGTCTGTCGAACCGGAACGAATATTTTCCAACAAACTTCATCACCGGAGCATCGCAGATGAGCCCGTACGAAACTGAGCCAAATCGGCAACGAACGTCAAACTCGAATCGCTCTTAACAGCGGAATCCGCTTGAAACGCATGAACCGCGGTATCTGCTGCTGCTTGAGCCGCTGAAGAAAGACGCGAATCAGCCGGCTGCCGTGCGCTGAAGAGCGGCTTTAAAACGCTGCCTGCTGCGGTCTGGTTTGAACATATCAGTGATTACCCTTACGACAGAATCCGTCCCTGGCGCTGTCGATAGAGATGGGGAGGACCCCGATGTTAGTGCGGGGAAAAGATTCTGTTCCCTTTCTGCTCTGCTACCGTCGGCAACATATGTCTGCATCAGACGTTCATGTTCGTCAACGGTTACATACATTATTTCAGAAACTTTTTGCTATCTTTTTCTTCGTGAAACTTCCTCAATCCCGTTTCGTTTTCGCACACAAGGACGTTACTGTTTCCTTCCCCAAAATTGTATGCTCTTCTGATCTTAGCAATGTAGATTTGAAATTTGAGTGAAGCTGGCTCTTATCGCAGATTCTGGTGTCTGTCGAACCGGAACGAATATTTTCCAACAAACTTCATCACCGGAGCATCGCAGATGAGCCCGTACGAAACTGAGCCAAATCGGCAACGAACGTCAAACTCGAATCGCTCTTAACAGCGGAATCCGCTTGAAACGCATGAACCGCGGTATCTGCTGCTGCTTGAGCCGCTGAAGAAAGACGCGAATCAGCCGGCTGCCGTGCGCTGAAGAGCGGCTTTAAAACGCTGCCTGCTGCGGTCTGGTTTGAACATATCAGTGATTACCCTTACGACAGAATCCGTCCCTGGCGCTGTCGATAGAGATGGGGAGGACCCCGATGTTAGTGTGGGGAAAAGATTCTGTTCCCTTTCTGCTCTGCTACCGTCGGCAACATATGTCTGCATCAGACGTTCATGTTCGTCAACGGTTACATACATTATTTCAGAAACTTTTTGCTATCTTTTTCTTCGTGAAACTTCCTCAATCCCGTTTCGTTTTCGCACACAAGGACGTTACTGTTTCCTTCCCCAAAATTGTATGCTCTTCTGATCTTAGCAATGTAGATGTGAAATTTGAGTGAAGCTGGCTCTTATCGCAGATTCTGGTGTCTGTCGAACCGGAACGAATATTTTCCAACAAACTTCATCACCGGAGCATCGCAGATGAGCCCGTACGAAACTGAGCCAAATCGGCAACGAACGTCAAACTCGAATCGCTCTTAACAGCGGAATCCGCTTGAAACGCATGAACCGCGGTATCTGCTGCTGCTTGAGCCGCTGAAGAAAGACGCGAATCAGCCGGCTGCCGTGCGCTGAAGAGCGGCTTTAAAACGCTGCCTGCTGCGGTCTGGTTTGAACATATCAGTGATTACCCTTACGACAGAATCCGTCCCTGGCGCTGTCGATAGAGATGGGGAGGTCCCCGATGTTAGTGCGGGGAAAAGATTCTGTTCCCTTTCTGCTCTGCTACCGTCGGCAACATATGTCTGCATCAGACGTTCATGTTCGTCAACGGTTACATACATTATTTCAGAAACTTTTTGCTATCTTTTTCTTCGTGAAACTTCCTCAATCCCGTTTCGTTTTCGCACACAAGGACGTTACTGTTTCCTTCCCCAAAATTGTATGCTCTTCTGATCTTAGCAATGTAGATGTGAAATTTGAGTGAAGCTGGCTCTTATCGCAGATTCTGGTGTCTGTCGAACCGGAACGAATATTTTCCAACAAACTTCATCACCGGAGCATCGCAGATGAGCCCGTACGAAACTGAGCCAAATCGGCAACGAACGTCAAACTCGAATCGCTCTTAACAGCGGAATCCGCTTGAAACGCATGAACCGCGGTATCTGCTGCTGCTTGAGCCGCTGAAGAAAGACGCGAATCAGCCGGCTGCCGTGCGCTGAAGAGCGGCTTTAAAACGCTGCCTGCTGCGGTCTGGTTTGAACATATCAGTGATTACCCTTACGACAGAATCCGTCCCTGGCGCTGTCGATAGAGATGGGGAGGTCCCCGATGTTAGTGCGGGGAAAAGATTCTGTTCCCTTTCTGCTCTGCTACCGTCGGCAACATATGTCTGCATCAGACGTTCATGTTCGTCAACGGTTACATACATTATTTCAGAAACTTTTTGCTATCTTTTTCTTCGTGAAACTTCCTCAATCCCGTTTCGTTTTCGCACACAAGGACGTTACTGTTTCCTTCCCCAAAATTGTATGCTCTTCTGATCTTAGCAATGTAGATTTGAAATTTGAGTGAAGCTGGCTCTTATCGCAGATTCTGGTGTCTGTCGAACCGGAACGAATATTTTCCAACAAACTTCATCACCGGAGCATCGCAGATGAGCCCGTACGAAACTGAGCCAAATCGGCAACGAACGTCAAACTCGAATCGCTCTTAACAGCGGAATCCGCTTGAAACGCATGAACCGCGGTATCTGCTGCTGCTTGAGCCGCTGAAGAAAGACGCGAATCAGCCGGCTGCCGTGCGCTGAAGAGCGGCTTTAAAACGCTGCCTGCTGCGGTCTGGTTTGAACATATCAGTGATTACCCTTACGACAGAATCCGTCCCTGGCGCTGTCGATAGAGATGGGGAGGACCCCGATGTTAGTGTGGGGAAAAGATTCTGTTCCCTTTCTGCTCTGCTACCGTCGGCAACATATGTCTGCATCAGACGTTCATGTTCGTCAACGGTTACATACATTATTTCAGAAACTTTTTGCTATCTTTTTCTTCGTGAAACTTCCTCAATCCCGTTTCGTTTTCGCACACAAGGACGTTACTGTTTCCTTCCCCAAAATTGTATGCTCTTCTGATCTTAGCAATGTAGATGTGAAATTTGAGTGAAGCTGGCTCTTATCGCAGATTCTGGTGTCTGTCGAACCGGAACGAATATTTTCCAACAAACTTCATCACCGGAGCATCGCAGATGAGCCCGTACGAAACTGAGCCAAATCGGCAACGAACGTCAAACTCGAATCGCTCTTAACAGCGGAATCCGCTTGAAACGCATGAACCGCGGTATCTGCTGCTGCTTGAGCCGCTGAAGAAAGACGCGAATCAGCCGGCTGCCGTGCGCTGAAGAGCGGCTTTAAAACGCTGCCTGCTGCGGTCTGGTTTGAACATATCAGTGATTACCCTTACGACAGAATCCGTCCCTGGCGCTGTCGATAGAGATGGGGAGGACCCCGATGTTAGTGCGGGGAAAAGATTCTGTTCCCTTTCTGCTCTGCTACCGTCGGCAACATATGTCTGCATCAGACGTTCATGTTCGTCAACGGTTACATACATTATTTCAGAAACTTTTTGCTATCTTTTTCTTCGTGAAACTTCCTCAATCCCGTTTCGTTTTCGCACACAAGGACGTTACTGTTTCCTTCCCCAAAATTGTATGCTCTTCTGATCTTAGCAATGTAGATGTGAAATTTGAGTGAAGCTGGCTCTTATCGCAGATTCTGGTGTCTGTCGAACCGGAACGAATATTTTCCAACAAACTTCATCACCGGAGCATCGCAGATGAGCCCGTACGAAACTGAGCCAAATCGGCAACGAACGTCAAACTCGAATCGCTCTTAACAGCGGAATCCGCTTGAAACGCATGAACCGCGGTATCTGCTGCTGCTTGAGCCGCTGAAGAAAGACGCGAATCAGCCGGCTGCCGTGCGCTGAAGAGCGGCTTTAAAACGCTGCCTGCTGCGGTCTGGTTTGAACATATCAGTGATTACCCTTACGACAGAATCCGTCCCTGGCGCTGTCGATAGAGATGGGGAGGTCCCCGATGTTAGTGCGGGGAAAAGATTCTGTTCCCTTTCTGCTCTGCTACCGTCGGCAACATATGTCTGCATCAGACGTTCATGTTCGTCAACGGTTACATACATTATTTCAGAAACTTTTTGCTATCTTTTTCTTCGTGAAACTTCCTCAATCCCGTTTCGTTTTCGCACACAAGGACGTTACTGTTTCCTTCCCCAAAATTGTATGCTCTTCTGATCTTAGCAATGTAGATGTGAAATTTGAGTGAAGCTGGCTCTTATCGCAGATTCTGGTGTCTGTCGAACCGGAACGAATATTTTCCAACAAACTTCATCACCGGAGCATCGCAGATGAGCCCGTACGAAACTGAGCCAAATCGGCAACGAACGTCAAACTCGAATCGCTCTTAACAGCGGAATCCGCTTGAAACGCATGAACCGCGGTATCTGCTGCTGCTTGAGCCGCTGAAGAAAGACGCGAATCAGCCGGCTGCCGTGCGCTGAAGAGCGGCTTTAAAACGCTGCCTGCTGCGGTCTGGTTTGAACATATCAGTGATTACCCTTACGACAGAATCCGTCCCTGGCGCTGTCGATAGAGATGGGGAGGACCCCGATGTTAGTGCGGGGAAAAGATTCTGTTCCCTTTCTGCTCTGCTACCGTCGGCAACATATGTCTGCATCAGACGTTCATGTTCGTCAACGGTTACATACATTATTTCAGAAACTTTTTGCTATCTTTTTCTTCGTGAAACTTCCTCAATCCCGTTTCGTTTTCGCACACAAGGACGTTACTGTTTCCTTCCCCAAAATTGTATGCTCTTCTGATCTTAGCAATGTAGATTTGAAATTTGAGTGAAGCTGGCTCTTATCGCAGATTCTGGTGTCTGTCGAACCGGAACGAATATTTTCCAACAAACTTCATCACCGGAGCATCGCAGATGAGCCCGTACGAAACTGAGCCAAATCGGCAACGAACGTCAAACTCGAATCGCTCTTAACAGCGGAATCCGCTTGAAACGCATGAACCGCGGTATCTGCTGCTGCTTGAGCCGCTGAAGAAAGACGCGAATCAGCCGGCTGCCGTGCGCTGAAGAGCGGCTTTAAAACGCTGCCTGCTGCGGTCTGGTTTGAACATATCAGTGATTACCCTTACGACAGAATCCGTCCCTGGCGCTGTCGATAGAGATGGGGAGGACCCCGATGTTAGTGTGGGGAAAAGATTCTGTTCCCTTTCTGCTCTGCTACCGTCGGCAACATATGTCTGCATCAGACGTTCATGTTCGTCAACGGTTACATACATTATTTCAGAAACTTTTTGCTATCTTTTTCTTCGTGAAACTTCCTCAATCCCGTTTCGTTTTCGCACACAAGGACGTTACTGTTTCCTTCCCCAAAATTGTATGCTCTTCTGATCTTAGCAATGTAGATGTGAAATTTGAGTGAAGCTGGCTCTTATCGCAGATTCTGGTGTCTGTCGAACCGGAACGAATATTTTCCAACAAACTTCATCACCGGAGCATCGCAGATGAGCCCGTACGAAACTGAGCCAAATCGGCAACGAACGTCAAACTCGAATCGCTCTTAACAGCGGAATCCGCTTGAAACGCATGAACCGCGGTATCTGCTGCTGCTTGAGCCGCTGAAGAAAGACGCGAATCAGCCGGCTGCCGTGCGCTGAAGAGCGGCTTTAAAACGCTGCCTGCTGCGGTCTGGTTTGAACATATCAGTGATTACCCTTACGACAGAATCCGTCCCTGGCGCTGTCGATAGAGATGGGAGGTCCCCGATGTTAGTGCGGGGAAAAGATTCTGTTCCCTTTCTGCTCTGCTACCGTCGGCAACATATGTCTGCATCAGACGTTCATGTTCGTCAACGGTTACATACATTATTTCAGAAACTTTTTGCTATCTTTTTCTTCGTGAAACTTCCTCAATCCCGTTTCGTTTTCGCACACAAGGACGTTACTGTTTCCTTCCCCAAAATTGTATGCTCTTCTGATCTTAGCAATGTAGATTTGAAATTTGAGTGAAGCTGGCTCTTATCGCAGATTCTGGTGTCTGTCGAACCGGAACGAATATTTTCCAACAAACTTCATCACCGGAGCATCGCAGATGAGCCCGTACGAAACTGAGCCAAATCGGCAACGAACGTCAAACTCGAATCGCTCTTAACAGCGGAATCCGCTTGAAACGCATGAACCGCGGTATCTGCTGCTGCTTGAGCCGCTGAAGAAAGACGCGAATCAGCCGGCTGCCGTGCGCTGAAGAGCGGCTTTAAAACGCTGCCTGCTGCGGTCTGGTTTGAACATATCAGTGATTACCCTTACGACAGAATCCGTCCCTGCGCTGTCGATAGAGATGGGGAGGACCCCGATGTTAGTGTGGGGAAAAGATTCTGTTCCCTTTCTGCTCTGCTACCGTCGGCAACATATGTCTGCATCAGACGTTCATGTTCGTCAACGGTTACATACATTATTTCAGAAACTTTTTGCTATCTTTTTCTTCGTGAAACTTCCTCAATCCCGTTTCGTTTTCGCACACAAGGACGTTACTGTTTCCTTCCCCAAAATTGTATGCTCTTCTGATCTTAGCAATGTAGATGTGAAATTTGAGTGAAGCTGGCTCTTATCGCAGATTCTGGTGTCTGTCGAACCGGAACGAATATTTTCCAACAAACTTCATCACCGGAGCATCGCAGATGAGCCCGTACGAAACTGAGCCAAATCGGCAACGAACGTCAAACTCGAATCGCTCTTAACAGCGGAATCCGCTTGAAACGCATGAACCGCGTATCTGCTGCTGCTTGAGCCGCTGAAGAAAGACGCGAATCAGCCGGCTGCCGTGCGCTGAAGAGCGGCTTTAAAACGCTGCCTGCTGCGGTCTGGTTTGAACATATCAGTGATTACCCTTACGACAGAATCCGTCCCTGGCGCTGTCGATAGAGATGGGGAGGACCCCGATGTTAGTGCGGGGAAAAGATTCTGTTCCCTTTCTGCTCTGCTACCGTCGGCAACATATGTCTGCATCAGACGTTCATGTTCGTCAACGGTTACATACATTATTTCAGAAACTTTTTGCTATCTTTTTCTTCGTGAAACTTCCTCAATCCCGTTTCGTTTTCGCACACAAGGACGTTACTGTTTCCTTCCCCAAAATTGTATGCTCTTCTGATCTTAGCAATGTAGATGTGAAATTTGAGTGAAGCTGGCTCTTATCGCAGATTCTGGTGTCTGTCGAACCGGAACGAATATTTTCCAACAAACTTCATCACCGGAGCATCGCAGATGAGCCCGTACGAAACTGAGCCAAATCGGCAACGAACGTCAAACTCGAATCGCTCTTAACAGCGGAATCCGCTTGAAACGCATGAACCGCGGTATCTGCTGCTGCTTGAGCCGCTGAAGAAAGACGCGAATCAGCCGGCTGCCGTGCGCTGAAGAGCGGCTTTAAAAACGCTGCCTGCTGCGGTCTGGTTTGAACATATCAGTGATTACCCTTACGACAGAATCCGTCCCTGGCGCTGTCGATAGAGATGGGGAGGACCCCGATGTTAGTGCGGGGAAAAGATTCTGTTCCCTTTCTGCTCTGCTACCGTCGGCAACATATGTCTGCATCAGACGTTCATGTTCGTCAACGGTTACATACATTATTTCAGAAACTTTTTGCTATCTTTTTCTTCGTGAAACTTCCTCAATCCCGTTTCGTTTTCGCACACAAGGACGTTACTGTTTCCTTCCCCAAAATTGTATGCTCTTCTGATCTTAGCAATGTAGATTTGAAATTTGAGTGAAGCTGGCTCTTATCGCAGATTCTGGTGTCTGTCGAACCGGAACGAATATTTTCCAACAAACTTCATCACCGGAGCATCGCAGATGAGCCCGTACGAAACTGAGCCAAATCGGCAACGAACGTCAAACTCGAATCGCTCTTAACAGCGGAATCCGCTTGAAACGCATGAACCGCGGTATCTGCTGCTGCTTGAGCCGCTGAAGAAAGACGCGAATCAGCCGGCTGCCGTGCGCTGAAGAGCGGCTTTAAAACGCTGCCTGCTGCGGTCTGGTTTGAACATATCAGTGATTACCCTTACGACAGAATCCGTCCCTGGCGCTGTCGATAGAGATGGGGAGGACCCCGATGTTAGTGCTGGGGAAAAGATTCTGTTCCCTTTCTGCTCTGCTACCGTCGGCAACATATGTCTGCATCAGACGTTCATGTTCGTCAACGGTTACATACATTATTTCAGAAACTTTTTGCTATCTTTTTCTTCGTGAAACTTCCTCAATCCCGTTTCGTTTTCGCACACAAGGACGTTACTGTTCCTTCCCCAAATTGTATGCTCTTCTGATCTTAGCAATGTAGATGTGAAATTTGAGTGAAGCTGGCTCTTATCGCAGATTCTGGTGTCTGTCGAACCGGAACGAATATTTTCCAACAAACTTCATCACCGGAGCATCGCAGATGAGCCCGTACGAAACTGAGCCAAATCGGCAACGAACGTCAAACTCGAATCGCTCTTAACAGCGGAATCCGCTTGAAACGCATGAACCGCGGTATCTGCTGCTGCTTGAGCCGCTGAAGAAAGACGCGAATCAGCCGGCTGCCGTGCGCTGAAGAGCGCTTTAAAACGCTGCCTGCTGCGGTCTGGTTTGAACATATCAGTGATTACCCTTACGACAGAATCCGTCCCTGGCGCTGTCGATAGAGATGGGGAGGACCCCGATGTTAGTGCTGGGGAAAAGATTCTGTTCCCTTTCTGCTCTGCTACCGTCGGCAACATATGTCTGCATCAGACGTTCATGTTCGTCAACGGTTACATACATTATTTCAGAAACTTTTTGCTATCTTTTTCTTCGTGAAACTTCCTCAATCCCGTTTCGTTTTCGCACACAAGGACGTTACTGTTTCCTTCCCCAAAATTGTATGCTCTTCTGATCTTAGCAATGTAGATGTGAAATTTGAGTGAAGCTGGCTCTTATCGCAGATTCTGGTGTCTGTCGAACCGGAACGAATATTTTCCAACAAACTTCATCACCGGAGCATCGCAGATGAGCCCGTACGAAACTGAGCCAAATCGGCAACGAACGTCAAACTCGAATCGCTCTTAACAGCGGAATCCGCTTGAAACGCATGAACCGCGGTATCTGCTGCTGCTTGAGCCGCTGAAGAAAGACGCGAATCAGCCGGCTGCCGTGCGCTGAAGAGCGGCTTTAAAACGCTGCCTGCTGCGGTCTGGTTTGAACATATCAGTGATTACCCTTACGACAGAATCCGTCCCTGGCGCTGTCGATAGAGATGGGGAGGACCCCGATGTTAGTGCGGGGAAAAGATTCTGTTCCCTTTCTGCTCTGCTACCGTCGGCAACATATGTCTGCATCAGACGTTCATGTTCGTCAACGGTTACATACATTATTTCAGAAACTTTTTGCTATCTTTTTCTTCGTGAAACTTCCTCAATCCCGTTTCGTTTTCGCACACAAGGACGTTACTGTTTCCTTCCCCAAAATTGTATGCTCTTCTGATCTTAGCAATGTAGATGTGAAATTTGAGTGAAGCTGGCTCTTATCGCAGATTCTGGTGTCTGTCGAACCGGAACGAATATTTTCCAACAAACTTCATCACCGGAGCATCGCAGATGAGCCCGTACGAAACTGAGCCAAATCGGCAACGAACGTCAAACTCGAATCGCTCTTAACAGCGGAATCCGCTTGAAACGCATGAACCGCGGTATCTGCTGCTGCTTGAGCCGCTGAAGAAAGACGCGAATCAGCCGGCTGCCGTGCGCTGAAGAGCGGCTTTAAAACGCTGCCTGCTGCGGTCTGGTTTGAACATATCAGTGATTACCCTTACGACAGAATCCGTCCCTGGCGCTGTCGATAGAGATGGGGAGGACCCCGATGTTAGTGCGGGGAAAAGATTCTGTTCCCTTTCTGCTCTGCTACCGTCGGCAACATATGTCTGCATCAGACGTTCATGTTCGTCAACGGTTACATACATTATTTCAGAAACTTTTTGCTATCTTTTTCTTCGTGAAACTTCCTCAATCCCGTTTCGTTTTCGCACACAAGGACGTTACTGTTTCCTTCCCCAAAATTGTATGCTCTTCTGATCTTAGCAATGTAGATGTGAAATTTGAGTGAAGCTGGCTCTTATCGCAGATTCTGGTGTCTGTCGAACCGGAACGAATATTTTCCAACAAACTTCATCACCGGAGCATCGCAGATGAGCCCGTACGAAACTGAGCCAAATCGGCAACGAACGTCAAACTCGAATCGCTCTTAACAGCGGAATCCGCTTGAAACGCATGAACCGCGGTATCTGCTGCTGCTTGAGCCGCTGAAGAAAGACGCGAATCAGCCGGCTGCCGTGCGCTGAAGAGCGGCTTTAAAACGCTGCCTGCTGCGGTCTGGTTTGAACATATCAGTGATTACCCTTACGACAGAATCCGTCCCTGGCGCTGTCGATAGAGATGGGGAGGACCCCGATGTTAGTGCGGGGAAAAGATTCTGTTCCCTTTCTGCTCTGCTACCGTCGGCAACATATGTCTGCATCAGACGTTCATGTTCGTCAACGGTTACATACATTATTTCAGAAACTTTTTGCTATCTTTTTCTTCGTGAAACTTCCTCAATCCCGTTTCGTTTTCGCACACAAGGACGTTACTGTTTCCTTCCCCAAAATTGTATGCTCTTCTGATCTTAGCAATGTAGATGTGAAATTTGAGTGAAGCTGGCTCTTATCGCAGATTCTGGTGTCTGTCGAACCGGAACGAATATTTTCCAACAAACTTCATCACCGGAGCATCGCAGATGAGCCCGTACGAAACTGAGCCAAATCGGCAACGAACGTCAAACTCGAATCGCTCTTAACAGCGGAATCCGCTTGAAACGCATGAACCGCGGTATCTGCTGCTGCTTGAGCCGCTGAAGAAAGACGCGAATCAGCCGGCTGCCGTGCGCTGAAGAGCGGCTTTAAAACGCTGCCTGCTGCGGTCTGGTTTGAACATATCAGTGATTACCCTTACGACAGAATCCGTCCCTGGCGCTGTCGATAGAGATGGGGAGGTCCCCGATGTTAGTGCGGGGAAAAGATTCTGTTCCCTTTCTGCTCTGCTACCGTCGGCAACATATGTCTGCATCAGACGTTCATGTTCGTCAACGGTTACATACATTATTTCAGAAACTTTTTGCTATCTTTTTCTTCGTGAAACTTCCTCAATCCCGTTTCGTTTTCGCACACAAGGACGTTACTGTTTCCTTCCCCAAAATTGTATGCTCTTCTGATCTTAGCAATGTAGATGTGAAATTTGAGTGAAGCTGGCTCTTATCGCAGATTCTGGTGTCTGTCGAACCGGAACGAATATTTTCCAACAAACTTCATCACCGGAGCATCGCAGATGAGCCCGTACGAAACTGAGCCAAATCGGCAACGAACGTCAAACTCGAATCGCTCTTAACAGCGGAATCCGCTTGAAACGCATGAACCGCGGTATCTGCTGCTGCTTGAGCCGCTGAAGAAAGACGCGAATCAGCCGGCTGCCGTGCGCTGAAGAGCGGCTTTAAAACGCTGCCTGCTGCGGTCTGGTTTGAACATATCAGTGATTACCCTTACGACAGAATCCGTCCCTGGCGCTGTCGATAGAGATGGGGAGGACCCCGATGTTAGTGCGGGGAAAAGATTCTGTTCCCTTTCTGCTCTGCTACCGTCGGCAACATATGTCTGCATCAGACGTTCATGTTCGTCAACGGTTACATACATTATTTCAGAAACTTTTTGCTATCTTTTTCTTCGTGAAACTTCCTCAATCCCGTTTCGTTTTCGCACACAAGGACGTTACTGTTTCCTTCCCCAAAATTGTATGCTCTTCTGATCTTAGCAATGTAGATGTGAAATTTGAGTGAAGCTGGCTCTTATCGCAGATTCTGGTGTCTGTCGAACCGGAACGAATATTTTCCAACAAACTTCATCACCGGAGCATCGCAGATGAGCCCGTACGAAACTGAGCCAAATCGGCAACGAACGTCAAACTCGAATCGCTCTTAACAGCGGAATCCGCTTGAAACGCATGAACCGCGGTATCTGCTGCTGCTTGAGCCGCTGAAGAAAGACGCGAATCAGCCGGCTGCCGTGCGCTGAAGAGCGGCTTTAAAACGCTGCCTGCTGCGGTCTGGTTTGAACATATCAGTGATTACCCTTACGACAGAATCCGTCCCTGGCGCTGTCGATAGAGATGGGGAGGACCCCGATGTTAGTGCGGGGAAAAGATTCTGTTCCCTTTCTGCTCTGCTACCGTCGGCAACATATGTCTGCATCAGACGTTCATGTTCGTCAACGGTTACATACATTATTTCAGAAACTTTTTGCTATCTTTTTCTTCGTGAAACTTCCTCAATCCCGTTTCGTTTTCGCACACAAGGACGTTACTGTTTCCTTCCCAAAATTGTATGCTCTTCTGATCTTAGCAATGTAGATGTGAAATTGAGTGAAGCTGGCTCTTATCGCAGATTCTGGTGTCTGTCGAACCGGAACGAATATTTTCCAACAAACTTCATCACCGGAGCATCGCAGATGAGCCCGTACGAAACTGAGCCAAATCGCAACGAACGTCAAACTCGAATCGCTCTTAACAGCGGAATCCGCTTGAAACGCATGAACCGCGGTATCTGCTGCTGCTTGAGCCGCTGAAGAAAGACGCGAATCAGCCGGCTGCCGTGCGCTGAAGAGCGGCTTTAAAACGCTGCCTGCTGCGGTCTGGTTTGAACATATCAGTGATTACCCTTACGACAGAATCCGTCCCTGGCGCTGTCGATAGAGATGGGGAGGTCCCCGATGTTAGTGCGGGGAAAAGATTCTGTTCCCTTTCTGCTCTGCTACCGTCGGCAACATATGTCTGCATCAGACGTTCATGTTCGTCAACGGTTACATACATTATTTCAGAAACTTTTTGCTATCTTTTTCTTCGTGAAACTTCCTCAATCCCGTTTCGTTTTCGCACACAAGGACGTTACTGTTTCCTTCCCCAAAATTGTATGCTCTTCTGATCTTAGCAATGTAGATGTGAAATTTGAGTGAAGCTGGCTCTTATCGCAGATTCTGGTGTCTGTCGAACCGGAACGAATATTTTCCAACAAACTTCATCACCGGAGCATCGCAGATGAGCCCGTACGAAACTGAGCCAAATCGGCAACGAACGTCAAACTCGAATCGCTCTTAACAGCGGAATCCGCTTGAAACGCATGAACCGCGGTATCTGCTGCTGCTTGAGCCGCTGAAGAAAGACGCGAATCAGCCGGCTGCCGTGCGCTGAAGAGCGGCTTTAAAACGCTGCCTGCTGCGGTCTGGTTTGAACATATCAGTGATTACCCTTACGACAGAATCCGTCCCTGGCGCTGTCGATAGAGATGGGGAGGTCCCCGATGTTAGTGCGGGGAAAAGATTCTGTTCCCTTTCTGCTCTGCTACCGTCGGCAACATATGTCTGCATCAGACGTTCATGTTCGTCAACGGTTACATACATTATTTCAGAAACTTTTTGCTATCTTTTTCTTCGTGAAACTTCCTCAATCCCGTTTCGTTTTCGCACACAAGGACGTTACTGTTTCCTTCCCCCAAAATTGTATGCTCTTCTGATCTTAGCAATGTAGATGTGAAATTTGAGTGAAGCTGGCTCTTATCGCAGATTCTGGTGTCTGTCGAACCGGAACGAATATTTTCCAACAAACTTCATCACCGGAGCATCGCAGATGAGCCCGTACGAAACTGAGCCAAATCGGCAACGAACGTCAAACTCGAATCGCTCTTAACAGCGGAATCCGCTTGAAACGCATGAACCGCGGTATCTGCTGCTGCTTGAGCCGCTGAAGAAAGACGCGAATCAGCCGGCTGCCGTGCGCTGAAGAGCGGCTTTAAAACGCTGCCTGCTGCGGTCTGGTTTGAACATATCAGTGATTACCCTTACGACAGAATCCGTCCCTGGCGCTGTCGATAGAGATGGGGAGGACCCCGATGTTAGTGCGGGGAAAAGATTCTGTTCCCTTTCTGCTCTGCTACCGTCGGCAACATATGTCTGCATCAGACGTTCATGTTCGTCAACGGTTACATACATTATTTCAGAAACTTTTTGCTATCTTTTTCTTCGTGAAAACTTCCTCAATCCCGTTTCGTTTTCGCACACAAGGACGTTACTGTTTCCTTCCCCAAAATTGTATGCTCTTCTGATCTTAGCAATGTAGATGTGAAATTTGAGTGAAGCTGGCTCTTATCGCAGATTCTGGTGTCTGTCGAACCGGAACGAATATTTTCCAACAAACTTCATCACCGGAGCATCGCAGATGAGCCCGTACGAAACTGAGCCAAATCGGCAACGAACGTCAAACTCGAATCGCTCTTAACAGCGGAATCCGCTTGAAACGCATGAACCGCGGTATCTGCTGCTGCTTGAGCCGCTGAAGAAAGACGCGAATCAGCGGCTGCCGTGCGCTGAAGAGCGGCTTTAAAACGCTGCCTGCTGCGGTCTGGTTTGAACATATCAGTGATTACCCTTACGACAGAATCCGTCCCTGGCGCTGTCGATAGAGATGGGGAGGACCCCGATGTTAGTGTGGGGAAAAGATTCTGTTCCCTTTCTGCTCTGCTACCGTCGGCAACATATGTCTGCATCAGACGTTCATGTTCGTCAACGGTTACATACATTATTTCAGAAACTTTTTGCTATCTTTTTCTTCGTGAAACTTCCTCAATCCCGTTTCGTTTTCGCACACAAGGACGTTACTGTTTCCTTCCCCAAAATTGTATGCTCTTCTGATCTTAGCAATGTAGATGTGAAATTTGAGTGAAGCTGGCTCTTATCGCAGATTCTGGTGTCTGTCGAACCGGAACGAATATTTTCCAACAAACTTCATCACCGGAGCATCGCAGATGAGCCCGTACGAAACTGAGCCAAATCGGCAACGAACGTCAAACTCGAATC